>NC_080410.1:5642897-5965897 GCF_030265065.1 Corythoichthys intestinalis | reverse complement strand
AATATGACCAGATATCAATAGGACGTGTCCCCCAACCTTCCCCGATTCCATTAACAATTATGAAAGGTGCCGCCATTGACGTCCATGGACGTCCAATTCTCCCATTCATTTCTAACGGCTTTTACTTTGTTTTTTGCCAATGACTGGCATTATGATCCATTCTATTGATAGACCTGAGTGGGGCTAAGAGCTGTATCTCCACAGAGGAAAGACCAAGGTGTGTAATTTCTCCCGAAATTGCAGTTTCTTTTCTAGTTTATTATTATTATAGGTCAATAATTGTTGACGTTTTTTTCGGCGCGCCGCACAGCCCGAACCGTACCTCCGATCGGTACGGTTCAAAAATCGGCACGACCGGAATTTTCGCGCGACGATGGGAATTTTTCAAACGGCCCCGAAAAATTTTCCGTTCGCCCGTAAACGGCAATTTTCCGAAAAAAAAAAAAACTTTAAAAATGTATCTAGTCCTACAATTTTTGACTAAATCACGTAATTTGGGTATCAAAAATTCCGGAATGGTGAGGGGCATAAAAGTTGTATACAGAATTTGGCAAAAATTTACGGTTCCCCGGAAATTTGCCAAAAACTTTCCTATTCATTTTGAATGGAAAAAAAACGCGCGCTTCACAGCCCGAACCGTTAGACCGATCGGCACCGTTCAAGTATCGGCACGACCGGAATTTTAGCGTGACACAGGAAACTTTACAAATGGCCCCGAAAATTTTTCCGTTCGTCCGTAAACGGCAATTTTCCGTGACAAAAAAAAAAGTTTCAAAATGTATCTAGTCCTACAATTTTTGACCAAATCACATAATTTGGGCATCAAAAATTCCGGGACGGTGAGGGGCATAAAAGTTGTATACAGAATTTGGAAAAAATTTACGGTTCCCCGGATATTTGCCAAAAACTATCCCATTCATTTCTAATGGGAAAAGTTCCCATTCACTTTCAATAGGATTTCCAATGGACTTTACATTGCATTGCCATTGACGGCCATGCATGTCGAATCTATTGATGCCAATGTTCTTGGATTCAATTGACTATATGGATGTCGATGCCATTGACGGCCATGGACGTCCAAAATTTTTCCCATTCATTTTCAATGGGGAAAAAACTACATTTCCCCAAATCAACAGAAAATGACCAGATATCAATAGGACGTGTCCCCCAAACGTCCCCAACTCCATTGACGCTTATAGGGGGTGCTGCCATTGACGTCCATGGACGTCCAAAATTTTTCCCATTCATTTTCAATGGGGAAAAAACTACATTTCCCCAAATCAACAGAAAATGACCAGATATCAATAGGACGTATACCCCAAACGTCCCCAACTCCATTGACGCTTATGGGGGGTGCTGCCATTGACGTCCAGGGACGTCCAAAATTTTTCCCATTCATTTTCAATGGGATTTTTTTTTTTTTCCCCCAAATCAACAGAAAATGACTAGATATCAAGAGGACGTGTCCCCCAAATGTCCCCGATTGCATTGCTGCTTATGGAGGGTGATGCCATTGACGTCCACGGACGTCGAAACTTACCATTCATTTCCAATGTCATTTCTTCATGTTTGTTCATTCTATTGATTCCAATGTACTTGGATTCCATTGACGCTTATGTAAGTTGATACCATTGACGTCCATGGACGTCCAAAATTTTTCCCATTCATTTTCAATGGGAATTTCTTCTTTTTTCCCTAAATCAACAATAAATGACCAGATATCAATAGGACGTGTCCCCCAAACTTCCCCAATTCCTTTGACGCTTGTGAAGAGTGATGCCATTGACGTCCATGGACGTCCAAATTTCCCATTTATTTCTAATGGCATTTAATTATGTTTTTTCATTTTATTGATGCCAATGTACTTGGATTCCATTGACGCCTATGTAAGTTGATACCATTGACGTCCATGGACGTCCAAAATTTTTTCCATTCATTTTCAATGGGAATTTATGGGACGTCGGCGTCATCCGCACGTTGGACTTCGTCGACTGGACGTCGGCGTCATCCGCATGTTGGACGTCGGCGACGTTTGCTAGTTGGACGTCGTCACCGTCCGCTCATTGGACGTCGGCGCCGTCCGCTCGTTGGAAGTCGGCGCCGTCTTTATGTTGGATGTCGGCAGCGTCAGCACTTTGGACGTCGGAAGCGACAGCAATTAGGACGTCGGTGACGTCCGCTCTTTGGACATCGCCAAACTTTGGACGTCGGCGTCGTCCACTCTTTTGACATCGTCACCATCCGCTCGTTGGACGTAAGACGGCGCATTCTGCACTTTTGACGTTTGCTTGTTGAACGTCGTCATTGTCCCACGTTGGACGTCGGCACCGTCCGCTCGTTGGACGTCGGCACCGTCCGCTCGATGGACGTCGGCGACGTCCGCTCGTTGGACGTCGGCGCCGTCAGCACTTTGGACGTCGGTGACGTCCGCTCGTTGGACGGCGCATTCTGCACTTTGGACGTCGGTGACGTCCACTCGTTGGACGGCGCATTCTGCACTTTTGACGTTTGCTTGTTGAACGTCGTCACTGTTCCACGTGAGATGTCGGCACCGTCCTCTCGATGGACGTCGGCGTCATCTGCTCTTTTGACGTCTTGGACGTTGGTGACGTCCGCTCGTTGGACGTCGCCAAACTTTGGACGTCGGCGTCGTCCACTCTTTTGACATCGTCACCATCCGCTCGTTGGACGTAAGACGGCGCATTCTGCACTTTTGACGTTTGCTTGTTGAACGTCGTCATTGTCCCACGTTGGACGTCGGCACCGTCCGCTTGATGGACGTCGGCAGCGTCAGCACTTTGGACGTCGGTGATGTCCGCTCGTTGGACGTCGGCGCCGTCAGCAGTTTGGAAGTCGGTGATGTCCGCTCGTTGGACGGCGCATTCTGCACTTTGGACGTCGGTGACGTCCGCTCGTTAGACGGCACATTCTGCACTTTTGACGTTTGCTTGTTGAACGTCGTCACTGTTCCACGTGAGATGTCGGCACCGTGCGCTCGATGGATGTCGGCGTCATCTGCTCTTTTGAGGTCTTGGATGTCGGTGACGTCCGCTCGTTGGACATCGTATTCTGCACTTTTGACTTTTGCTTGTTGAACGTTGTCACTGTCCCACATGGGATGTCGGCGTCATCTGCTCTTTTGACGTCGATGACGTCGGCCTCTCACGCTAACTTTTGACGTCAGCGCCGTTTGCTCGTTGGACGTCGTCACCATCCGTCTGTTGATCGTCGGGGACGTCGGCGTCATCTGCTCTTTTGACGTCTTGGACGTCGGCGCGTTGGACATCGTATTCTGCACTTTTGACGTTTGCTTGTTGAATGTTGTCACTGTCCCACGTGGGATGTCGGCATCATCTGCTCTTTTGACGTCGGTGACGTCCGCCTCTCACGCTAACTTTTGACGTCGGCGCCGTTTGCTCGTTGGACGTCGTCACCATCCGTTCGTTGATCGTCGGCGCCGTCCTCTCGATGAACGTTGGCGTCATCCGCTCTTTTGACGTCGGCGACGTCCAATCCACTCTGAGGTATACGCATAAAGTAGGTAACTGACCGGGGATCGAACCACCATCCTCTCGTACCAAGGTCAGCGATATCAACACTGAGCTATCCAGCTGCTAAATGCAGCGTTGTGTGATATGTATATAAAGTTATCATGTATGCGATACAGGCATTGACAAAAGCTAACTTGGTATTGACAGAGGTTCGATCCGGGGACCTCCCGCATCAAAGTCATTTTCAATTGGAATTTTTTTTTTTCCAAAAATCAAAAGAAAATGACTAGATATCAATAGGACGTGTCCCCCAAACTTCCCCAATTCCATTGAAGCTTATGAAGGGTGCCGCCATTGACTTCCATGGACGTCCAAAATTTTTCCCATTCATTTTCAATGGGGAAAAAACAAAATTTCCCCAAATCAACAGAAAATGACCAGATATCAATAGGACGTGTCCCCCAAACTTCCCCAATTCCATTGACGCTTATGAAGGGTGCCGCCATTGACTTCCATGGACGTCCAAAATTTTTCCCATTCATTTTCAATGGGGAAAAAACTACATTTCTCCAAATCAACAGAAAATGACCAGATATCAATAGGACGTATATCCCAAACGTCCCCAATTCCATTGACGCTTATGGGGGGTGCTGCCATTGACGTCCATGGACGTCCAAAATTTTACCCATTCATTTTCAATGGGAAATTTTTTTTTTTCCCCAAATCAACAGAAAATGACTAGATATCAATAGGACCTGTCCCCCAAATGTCCCCGATTGCATTGCTGCTTATGGAGGGTGATGCCATTGACGTCCAGGGACGTCCAAACTTCCCATTAATTTCCAATGGCATTTCTTCATGTTTGTTCATTCTTTTGATGCCAATGTACTTGGATTCCATTGACGCTTATGGGGGGTGCTGCCATTGACGTCCATGGACGTCCAAAATTTTACCCATTCATTTTCAATGGGAAATTTTTTTTTTTCCCCAAATCAACAGAAAATGACTAGATATCAATAGGACGTGTCCCCCAAATGTCCCCAATCGCATTGCTGCTTATGGAGGGTGATGCCATTGACGTCCAGGGACGTCCAAACTTCCCATTTATTCCAATGGCATTTCTTCATGTTTGTTCATTCTATTGATGCCAATGTACTTAGATTCCATTGACGCTTATGTAAGTTGATACCATTGACGTCCATGGACGTCCAAAATTTTTCCCATTCATTTTCAATGGGAATTTTTTTTTTTTCCCCAAATCAACAGAAAATGACTAGATATCAATAGGACGTTTCCCCCAAATGTGCCCGATTGCATTGCTGCTTATGGAGGGTGATGCCATTGACGTTCATGGACGTCCAAACTTCCCATTCATTTCCAATGGCATTTCTTCATGTTTGTTCATTCTATTGATGCCAATGTACTTGGATTCCATTGACGCTTATGTAAGTTGATACCATTGACGTCCATGGACGTCCAAAATTTTTCCCATTCATTTTCAATGGGAAATTTTTTTTTTTCCCCAAATCAACAGAAAATGACTAGATATCAATAGGACGTGTCCCCCAAATGTCCCCAATCGCATTGCTGCTTATGGAGGGTGATGCCATTGACGTCCAGGGACGTCCAAACTTCCCATTTATTCCAATGGCATTTCTTCATGTTTGTTCATTCTATTGATGCCAATGTACTTAGATTCCATTGACGCTTATGTAAGTTGATACCATTGACGTCCATGGACGTCCAAAATTTTTCCCATTCATTTTCAATGGGAATTTTTTTTTTTTCCCCAAATCAACAGAAAATGACTAGATATCAATAGGACGTTTCCCCCAAATGTGCCCGATTGCATTGCTGCTTATGGAGGGTGATGCCATTGACGTTCATGGACGTCCAAACTTCCCATTCATTTCCAATGGCATTTCTTCATGTTTGTTCATTCTATTGATGCCAATGTACTTGGATTCCATTGACGCTTATGTAAGTTGATACCATTGACGTCCATGGACGTCCAAAATTTTTCCCATTCATTTTCAATGGGAAATTTTTTTTTTTCCCCAAATCAACAGAAAATGACTAGATATCATTAGGACGTGTCCCCCAAATGTCCCCGATTGCATTGCCGCTTATGGGGGGTGATGCCATTGACGTCCATGGACGTCCAAACTTCCTATTCATTTCCAAAGGCATTTCTTCATGTTTGTTCATTCTATTGATGCCAATGTACTTGGATTCCATTGACGCTTATGTAAGTTGATACCATTGACGTCCATGGACGTCCAAAAATTTTCCCATTCATTTTCAATGGGATTTTTTTTTTTTTCCCAAATCAACAGAAAATGACTAGATATCATTAGGATGTGTCCCCCAAATGTCCCCGATTGCATTGCCGCTTATGGAGGGTGATGCCATTGACGTTCATGGACGTCCAAACTTCCCATTCATTTCCAATGGCATTTCTTCATGTTTGTTCATTTTATTGATGCCAATGTACTTGGATTCCATTGACGCTTATGTCAGTTGATACCATTGACGTCCATGGACGTCCAAAATTTTTCCCATTCATTTTCAATGGAAATTTATTTTTTTTCCCCAAATCAACAGAAAATGAGTAGATATCATTAGGACGTGTCCCCCAAATGTCCCCGATTGCATTGCTGCTTATGGAGGGTGATGCCATTGACGTCCACGGACGTCCAAACTTCCCATTAATTTCCAATGGCATTTCTTCATGTTTTTTCATTCTATTGATGCCAATGTACTTGGATTCCATTGACGCTTATGTAAGTTGATACCATTGACGTCCATGGACGTCCAAAATTTTTCCCATTCATTTTCAATGGGATATTTTTTTTTTTTCCCAAATCAACAGAAAATGACTAGATATCATTAGGATGTGTCCCCCAACCTTCCCCGATTCCATTAACAATTATGAAAGGTGCCGCCATTGACGTCCATGGACGTCCAATTCTCCCATTCATTTCTAACGGCTTTTACTTTGTTTTTTGCCAATGACTGGCATTATGATCCATTCTATTGATAGACCTGAGTGGGGCTAAGATCTGTATCTCCACAGAGGAAAGACCAAGGTGTGTAATTTCTCCCAAAATTGCAGTTTCTAGTTATTATTATTATTCAATAATTGTTGACGTTTTTTTCGGCGCGCCGCGCAGCCCGAACCGTACCTCCGATCGGTACCGTTCAAATATCGGCACGACCGGAATTTTCGCGCGACGATGGGAATTTTTCAAACGGCCCCGAAAAATTTTCCGTTCGCCCGTAAACGGCAATTTTCCGGAAAAAAAAAAAACTTTAAAAATGTATCTAGTCCTACAATTTTTGACCAAATCACGTAATTTGGGTATCAAAAATTCCGGGATGGTGAGGGGCATAAAAGTTGTATACAGAATTTGGCAAAAATTTACGGTTCCCCGGAAATTTGCCAAAAACTTTCCTATTCATTTTGAATGGAAAAAAAACGCGCGCTTCACAGCCCGAACCGTTAGACCGATCGGCACCGTTCAAGTATCGGCACGACCGGAATTTTCGCGTGACACAGGAAACTTTACAAATGGCCCCGAAAATTTTTCCGTTCGTCCGTAAACGGCAATTTTCCGTGACAAAAAAAAAAGTTTCAAAATGTATCTAGTCCTACAATTTTTGACCAAATCACATAATTTGGGCATCAAAAATTCCGGGACGGTGAGGGGCATAAAAGTTGTATACAGAATTTGGAAAAAATTTACGGTTCCCCGGATATTTGCCAAAAACTATCCCATTCATTTCTAATGGGAAAAGTTCCCATTCACTTTCAATAGGATTTCCAATGGACTTTACATTGCATTGCCATTGACAGCCATGCATGTCGAATCTATTGATGCCAATGTTCTTGGATTCAATTGACTATATGGATGTCGATGCCATTGACTGCCATGGACGTCCAAAATTTTTCCCATTCATTTTCAATGGGGAAAAAACTACATTTCCCCAAATCAACAGAAAATGACCAGATATCAATAGGACGTGTCCCCCAAACGTCCCCAACTCCATAGACGCTTATAGGGGGTGCTGCCATTGACGTCCATGGACGTCCAAAATTTTTCCCATTCATTTTCAATGGGGAAAAAACTACATTTCCCCAAATCAACAGAAAATGACCAGATATCAATAGGACGTATACCCCAAACGTCCCCAACTCCATTGACGCTTATGGGGGGTGCTGCCATTGACGTCCATGGACGTCCAAAATTTTTCCCATTCATTTTCAAAGGGATTTTTTTTTTTTTCCCCAAATCAACAGAAAATGACTAGATATCAAGAGGACGTGTCCCCCAAATGTCCCCGATTGCATTGCTGCTTATGGAGGGTGATGCCATTGACGTCCACGGACGTCGAAACTTCCCATTCATTTCCGATGGCATTTCTTCATGTTTGTTCATTCTATTGATGCCAATGTACTTGGATTCCATTGACGCTCATGTAAGTTGATACCATTGACGTCCATGGACGTCCAAAATTTTTCCCATTCATTTTCAATGGGAAAATTTTTTTTTTCCCTAAATCAACAGAAAATGACTAGATATCATTAGGACGTGTCCCCCAAATGTCCCCGATCGCATTGCCGCTTATGGAGGGTGATGCCATTGACGTCCATGGACGTCCAAACTTACCATTCATTTCCAATGTCATTTCTTCATGTTTGTTCATTCTATTGATTCCAATGTACTTGGATTCCATTGACGCTTATGTAAGTTGATACCATTGACGTCCATGGACGTCCAAAATTTTTCCCATTCATTTTCAATGGGAATTTCTTCTTTTTTCCCCAAATCAACAATAAATGACCAGATATCAATAGGACGTGTCCCCCAAACTTCCCCAATTCCTTTGACGCTTGTGAAGAGTGATGCCATTGACGTCCATGGACGTCCAAATTTCCCATTCATTTCTAATGGCATTTAATTATGTTTTTTCATTTTATTGATGCCAATGTACTTGGATTCCATTGACGCCTATGTAAGTTGATACCATTGACGTCCATGGACGTCCAAAATTTTTCCCATTCATTTTCAATGGGAATTTATGGGACGTCGGCGTCATCCGCACGTTGGACTTCGTCGACTGGACGTCGGCGTCATCCGCATGTTGGACGTCGGCGACGTTTGCTAGTTGGACGTCGTCACCGTCCGCTCATTGGACGTCGGCGCCGTCCGCTCGTTGGAAGTCGGCGCCGTCTTTATGTTGGATGTCGGCAGCGTCAGCACTTTGGACGTCGGAAGCGACAGCAATTAGGACGTCGGTGACGTCCGCTCGTTGGACGTCGCCAAACTTTGGACGTCGGCGTCGTCCACTCTTTTGACATCGTCACCATCCGCTCGTTGGACGTAAGACGGCGCATTCTGCACTTTTGACGTTTGCTTGTTGAACGTCGTCATTGTCCCACGTTGGACGTCGGCACCGTCCGCTTGATGGACGTCGGCAGCGTAAGCACTTTGGACGTCGGTGACGTCCGCTCGTTGGACGTCGGCGCCGTCAGCAGTTTGGAAGTCGGTGATGTCGGCTCGTTGGACGGCGCATTCTGCACTTTGGACGCCGGTGACGTCCGCTCGTTAGACGGCGCATTCTGCACTTTTGACGTTTGCTTGTTGAACGTCGTCACTGTTCCACGTGAGATGTCGGCACCGTGCGCTCGATGGACGTCGGCGTCATCTGCTCTTTTGAGGTCTTGGACGTCGGTGACGTCCGCTCGTTGGACATCGTATTCTGCACTTTTTACTTTTGCTTGTTGAACGTTGTCACTGTCCCACATGGGATGTCGGCGTTATCTGCTCTTTTGACGTCGATGACGTCGGCCTCTCACGCTAACTTTTGACGTCGGCGCCGTTTGCTCGTTGGACGTCGTCACCATCCGTTTGTTGATCGTCGGGGACGTCGGCGTCATCTGCTCTTTTGACGTCTTGGACGTCGGCTCGTTGGACATCGCATTCTGCACTTTTGACGTTTGCTTGTTGAATGTTGTCACTGTCCCACGTGGGATGTCGGCATCATCTGCTCTTTTGACGTCGGTGACGTCAGCCTCTCGCGCTAACTTTTGACGTCGGCGCCGTTTGCTCGCTGGACGTCGTCACCATCCGTTCGTTGATCGTCGGCGCTGTCCTCTCGATGTACGTTGGCGTCATCCGCTCTTTTTACGTCGGCGACGTCCAATCCACTCTGAGGTATACGCATAAAGTAGGAAACTGACCGGGGATCGAACCACCATCCTCTCGTACCATGGTCAGCGATATTAACACTGAGCTATCCATCTGCTAAATGCAGTGTTGTGTGATATGTATATAAAGTTATCATGTATGTGATACAGGCATTGACAAAAGCTAACTTGGTATTGACAGAGGTTCGATCCTGCGACCTCCCGCATCAAAGTCATTTTCAATTGGAATTTTTTTTTTTCCAAAAATCAAAAGAAAATGACTAGATATCAATAGGACGTGTCCCCCAAACTTCCCCAATTCCATTTACACTTATGGAGGGTGATGCCATTGACGTCCATGGACGTCCAAAATTCCCATTTATTTTTAATTATGTTTTTTCATTCTATTGATGCCAATGTACTTGGATTCCATTGTAAGTTGATACCATTGACGTCAATGGACGTCCAAAATTTTTCCCATTCATTTTCAATGGGAATTTTTTCCCCCCCCAAATCAACAAAAAAACGACCTGATATCAATAGGACGTGTCCCCCAAACTAGTCCAATTCCATTGACGCTTATGAAGGGCGCCGCCATTGATGGCCATGGACGTCCAAATTTCCCATTCATTTCTAATGCCATTTAATTATGTTTTTTCATTCTATTGATGCAAATGTACTTGGATTCTATTGACGCTTATGTAAGTTGATACCATTGACGTCCATGGACGTCCAAAATTTTTCCCATTCATTTTCAATGGGAATTTTTTTTTTTTCCCCAAATCAACAGAAAATGACTAGATATCAATAGGACGTGTCCCCCAAATGTCCCCGATTGCATTGCTGCTTATGGAGGGTGATGCCATTGACGTTCATGGACGTCCAAACTTCCCATTCATTTCCAATGGCATTTCTTCATGTTTGTTCATTCTATTGATGCCAATGTACTTGGATTCCATTGACGCTTATGTAAGTTGATACCATTGACGTCCATGGACGTCCAAAATTTTTCCCATTCATTTTCAATGGGAATTTTTTTTTTTTCCCCAAATCAACAGAAAATGACTAGATATCATTAGGACGTGTCCCCCAAATGTCCCTGATTGGATTGCCGCTTATGGAGGGTGATGCCATTGACGGCCATGGACGTCCAATTCTCCCAATCTTTTCTAATGGCTTTTACTTTGTTTAGTGCCATTGACTGGCATTATGGTCCATTCTATTGATAGACCTGAGTGGGGCTAAGATCTGTATCTCCACAGAGGAAAGACCAAGGTGTGTAATTTCTCCCGAAATTGCAGTTTCTAGTTATTATTACCTTGGTCTTTCCAAGGGAAAGAACAAGGTTATGTTGTTGTACAACTTTATTGTACTTCTTTATTTTATTACCTTGGTCTTTCTGAAAGACAGAACAAGGTATTGTTATTGTGCAACTTTATTGTTCTTATTATTATTACCTGGGTCTTTCCTATGGAAAGTCCAGGTAGTGCTGTTCTGCAACTTTATTCGTCTTATTATTATTATTATTATTTATTATATCATCATCTTATTCTCCGCGTTTTTTCGGCGCGCCGCGCAGCCCGAAC
Source organism: Corythoichthys intestinalis (assembly GCF_030265065.1). Lineage (NCBI taxonomy): Eukaryota > Metazoa > Chordata > Actinopteri > Syngnathiformes > Syngnathidae > Corythoichthys > Corythoichthys intestinalis. The sequence continues at coordinate 5,954,630 of NC_080410.1, read as the reverse complement.
CATAGCACCGATCGGCACCGTTCAAGTATTGACACGACCGGATTTTTCGCGCGACGATGGGAATTTTTCAAAATCCCCCGAAAAATTTTCCGTTCGCCCGTAAATGGCAATTTTCCGGAAAAAAAAAAAAGTTTAAAAATGTATCTAGTCCTACAGTTTTTGACCAAATCACATAATTTGGGCATCAAAAATTCCGGGACGTTGAGGGGCATAAAAGTTGTATACAGAATTTGGCAAAAAATTACGGTTCCCCGGAAATTGGCCAAAAACTCTCCCATTCATTTGTAATGGGAAAAGTTCCCATTCACTTCCAATGGGATTTCCTATGGACTTTACATTGGATTGATGCCATTGACGGCCATGCATGTCGAATTTACTGATGCCAATGTACTTGGATTCTATTGACTATATGGATGTCGATGCCATTGACGGCCATGGACGTCCAAAATTTTTCCCATTCATTTTCTATGGGGAAAAGACAAAATGTCCCCAAATCAGTAGGAAATCAACAGATATCAATAGGACCTTTACCTCAAATGTCCCCGATAGCATTGATGCTTATGGAGGGTGATGCCATTGACGTCCATGGACGTCCAAATTTTTCCCATTCATTTTCAATGGGGAAAAAACAAAATGTCTCCAAATCAGTAGGAAATCACCAGATATCAATAGGACCTTTACCCCAAATGTCCCCAACTGCATTGACGCTTATTGAGGGCTCCGCCATTGACGGCCATGGACGTCCAAATTTCCCATTCATTTCTAATGGCATCTAATTATGTTTTTTCATTCTATTGATGCCAATGTACTTGGATTCTATTGACGCCTATGTAAGTTGATACCATTGACGTCCATGGACGTCCAAAATTTTTCCCATTCATTTTCAATGGGAATTTTTTTTTTTTCCCCAAATCAACAAAAAAAGACCAGATATCAATAGGACGTGTCCCCCAAACTTCTCCAATTCCATTGACGCTTATGAAGGGCGCCGCCATTGACGGCCATGGACGTCCAAATTTCCCATTCATTTCTAATGGCATTTAATTATGTTTTTTCATTCTATTGATGCCAATGTACTTGGATTCCATTGACGCCTATGTAAGTTGATACCATTGACGTCCGTGGACGTCCAAAATTTTTCCCATTCATTTTCAATGGGAATTTTTTTTTTTCCCCAAATCAACAGAAAATGACTAGATATCAATAGGACGTTTCCCCCAAAATGTGCCCGATTGCATTGCTGCTTATGGAGGGTGATGCCATTGACGTCCACGGACGTCCAAACTTCCCATTCATTTCCAATGGCATTTCTTCATGTTTGTTCATTTTATTGATGCCAATGTACTTGGATTCCATTGACGCTTATGTAAGTTGATACCATTGACGTCCATGGACGTCCAAAAATTTTCCCATTCATTTTCAATGGGAATTTTTTTTTTTTCCCCAAATCAACAGAAAATGACTAGATATCAATAGGACGTGTCCCCCAAATGTCCCCGATTGCATTGCCTCTTATGGAGGGTGATGCCATTGACGTCCACGGACGTCCAAACTTCCTTTTTATTTCCAATTGCATTTCTTCATGTTTGTTCATTCTATTGATGCCAATGTACTTGGATTCCATTGACGCTTATGTAAGTTGATACCATTGACGTCCATGGACGTCCCAAAATTTTCCCATTCATTTTCAATGGGAATTTTTTTTTTTCCCCCAAATCAACAGAAAATGACTAGATATCAATAGGACGTGTCCCCCAAATGTCCCCGATTGCATTGCCTCTTATGGAGGGTGATGCCATTGACGTCCACGGACGTCCAAACTTCCCATTCATTTCCAATGGCATTTCTTCATGTTTGTTCATTCTATTGATGCCAATGTACTTGGTATCCATTGACGCTTATGTAAGTTGATACCATTGACGTCCATGGACGTCCAAAATTTTTCCCATTCATTTTCAATGGGAATTTTTTTTTTCCCCCAAATCAACAAAAAATGACCAGATATCACTAGGACGTGTCCCCCAAACTTCTCCAATTCCATTGACGCTTATGAAGGGTGCCGCCATTGACGGCCATGGACGTCCAATTCTCCCAATCTTTTCTAATGGCTTTTACTTTGTTTAGTGCCATTGACTGGCATTATGGTCCATTCTATTGATAGACCTGAGTGGGGCTAAGATTTGTATCTCCACAGAGGAAAGACCAAGGTGTGTAATTTCTCCCGAAATTGCAGTTTCTAGTTATTATTACCTTGGTCTTTCTGAAAGAAAGAACAAGGTATTGTTATTGTGCAACTTTATTGTACTTATTATTTATTCATCTTATTCTCCGCGTTTTTTTGAGCCAACGCACAGCCCAAACCGTAGCACCGATCGGCACAGTTCAAGTATCGGCACGACCGGAATTTTCGCGTGACGATGGGAATTTTTCAAACCGCCACGAAAAATTTTCCGTTCGCCCGTAAACGGCAATTTTCCGAAAAACAAAAAAAGTTTCAAAATGTATCTAGTCCTACAATTTTTGACCAAATCACATAATTTGGGCATCAAAAATTCCGGGACGGTGAGGGGCATAAAAGTTGTATACAGAATTTGGCAAAAATTTACGGTTCCCCGGAAATTTGCCAAAAACTTTCCTATTCATTTTGAATGGAAAAAAAACGCGCGCTTCACAGCCCGAACCGTTAGACCGATCGGCACCGTTCAAGTATCGGCACGACCGGAATTTTCGCGTGACACAGGAAACTTTACAAATGGCCCCGAAAATTTTTCCGTTCGTCCGTAAACGGCAATTTTCCGTGAAAAAAAAAAAGTTTCAAAATGTATCTAGTCCTACAATTTTTGACCAAATCACATAATTTGGGCATCAAAAATTCCGGGACGGTGAGGGGCATAAAAGTTGTATACAGAATTTGGAAAAAAATTACGCTTCCTCGGAAATTTGCCAAAAACTATCCCATTCATTTCGAATGGGAAAAGTCCCATTCACTTCCAATGGGATTTCCAATGGAATTTACATTGCATTGATGCCATTGACGGCCATGCATGTCGAATCTACTGATGCCAATGTACTTGGATTCAATTGACTATATGAATGTCGATGCCATTGACGGCCATGGACGTCCAAAATTTTTCCCATTCATTTTCAATGGGGAAAAAACAAAATTTCCCCAAATCAACAGAAAATGACCAGATATCAATAGGACGTGTCCCCCAAACTTCCCCAATTCCATTGACGCTTATGAAGGGTGCCGCCATTGACTTCCATGGACGTCCAAAATTTTTCCCATTCATTTTCAATGGGGAAAAAACTACATTTCTCCAAATCAACAGAAAATGACCAGATATCAATAGGACGTATATCCCAAACGTCCCCAATTCCATTGACGCTTATGGGGGGTGCTGCCATTGACGTCCATGGACGTCCAAAATTTTACCCATTCATTTTCAATGGGAAATTTTTTTTTTTCCCCAAATCAACAGAAAATGACTAGATATCAATAGGACCTGTCCCCCAAATGTCCCCGATTGCATTGCTGCTTATGGAGGGTGATGCCATTGACGTCCAGGGACGTCCAAACTTCCCATTCATTTCCAATGGCATTTCTTCATGTTTGTTCATTCTATTGATGCCAATGTACTTGGATTCCATTGACGCTTATGTAAGTTGATACCATTGACGTCCATGGACGTCCAAAATTTTTCCCATTCATTTTCAATGGGAAATTTTTTTTTTTCCCCAAATCAACAGAAAATGACTAGATATCATTAGGACGTGTCCCCCAAATGTCCCCGATTGCATTGCCGCTTATGGGGGGTGATGCCATTGACGTCCATGGACGTCCAAACTTCCCATTCATTTCCAAAGGCATTTCTTCATGTTTGTTCATTCTATTGATGCCAATGTACTTGGATTCCATTGACGCTTATGTAAGTTGATACCATTGACGTCCATGGACGTCCAAAATTTTTCCCATTCATTTTCAATGGGATTTTTTTTTTTTTCCCAAATCAACAGAAAATGACTAGATATCATTAGGACGTGTCCCCCAAATGTCCCCGATTGCATTGCCGCTTATGGAGGGTGATGCCATTGACGTTCATGGACGTCCAAACTTCCCATTCATTTCCAATGGCATTTCTTCATGTTTGTTCATTTTATTGATGCCAATGTACTTGGATTCCATTGACGCTTATGTAAGTTGATACCATTGACGTCCATGGACGTCCAAAATTTTTCCCATTCATTTTCAATGGGAAATTTTTTTTTTTTTCCCAAATCAACAGAAAATGACTAGATATCAATAGAACGTGTCCCCCAAACTTCCCCGATTCCATTAACAATTATGGAGGGTGCTGCCATTGACGGACATGGACGTCCAATTCTCCCAATCTTTTCTCATGGCTTTTACTTTGTTTAGTGCCATTGACTGGCATTATGGTCCATTCTATTGATAGACCTGAGTGGGGCTAAGATCTGTATCTCCACAGAGGAAAGACCAAGGTGTGTAATTTCTCCCGAAATTGCAGTTTCTAGTTATTATTCATCTTATTCTCCGCGTTTTTTTGAGCCAACGCACAGCCCAAACCGTAGCACCGATCGGCACCGTTCAAGTATCGGCACGACCGGATTTTTCGTGTGACGATGGGAATTTTTCAAACCGCCACGAAAAATTTTCCGTTCGCCCGTAAACGGCAATTTTCCGAAAAATAAAAAAAGTTTAAAAATGTATCTAGTCCTACAATTTTTGACCAAATCACATAATTTGGGCATCAAAAATTCCGGGACGGTGAGGGGCATAAAAGTTGTATACAGAATTTGGCAAAAATTTACGGTTCCCCGGAAATTTGCCAAAAACTTTCCTATTCATTTTGAATGGAAAAAAAACGCGCGCTTCACAGCCCGAACCGTTAGACCGATCGGCACCGTTCAAGTATCGGCACGACCGGAATTTTCGCGTGACACAGGAAACTTTACAAATGGCCCCGAAAATTTTTCCGTTCGTCCGTAAACGGCAATTTTCCGTGAAAAAAAAAAAAGTTTCAAAATGTATCTAGTCCTACAATTTTTGACCAAATCACATAATTTGGGCATCAAAAATTCCGGGACGGTGAGGGGCATAAAAGATGTATACAGAATTTGGAAAAAAATTACGCTTCCTCGGAAATTTGCCAAAAACTATCCCATTCATTTCGAATGGGAAAAGTCCCATTCACTTCCAATGGGATTTCCAATGGAATTTACATTGCATTGATGCCATTGACGGCCATGCATGTCGAATCTACTGATGCCAATGTACTTGGATTCAACTGACTATATAGATGTCGATGCCATTGACTGCCATGGACGTCCAAAATTTTTCCCATTCATTTTCAATGGGGAAAAAACAAAATTACCCCAAATCAACAGAAAATGACCAGATATCAATAGGACGTGTCCCCCAAACTTCCCCAATTCCATTGACGCTTATGAAGGGTGCCGCCATTGACTTACATGGACGTCCAAAATTTTTCCCATTCATTTTCAATGGGGAAAAAACTACATTTCTCCAAATCAACAGAAAATGACCAGATATCAATAGGACGTATATCCCAAACGTCCCCAATTCCATTGACGCTTATGGGGGGTGCTGCCATTGACGTCCATGGACGTCCAAAATTTTACCCATTCATTTTCAATGGGAAATTTTTTTTTTTCCCCAAATCAACAGAAAATGACTAGATATCAATAGGACCTGTCCCCCAAATGTCCCCGATTGCATTGCTACTTATGGAGGGTGATGCCATTGACGTCCAGGGACGTCCAAACTTCCCATTCATTTCCAATGGCATTTCTTCATGTTTGTTCATTCTTTTGATGCCAATGTACTTGGATTCCATTGACGGTTATGTAAGTTGATACCATTGACGTCCATGGACGTCCAAAATTTTTCCCATTCATTTTCAATGGGAATTTTTTTTTTTTCCCCAAATCAACAGAAAATGACTAGATATCATTAGGACGTGTCCCCCAAATGTCCCCGATTGCATTACCGCTTATGGGGGGTGATGCCATTGACGTCCATGGACGTCCAAACTTCCCAATCATTTCCAAAGCCATTTCTTCATGTTTGTTCATTTTATTGATGCCAATGTACTTGGATTCCATTGACGCTTATGTAAGTTGATACCATTGACGTCCATGGACGTCCAAAATTTTTCCCATTCATTTTCAATGGGATTTTTTTTTTTTTTTCCCAAATCAACAGAAAATGACTAGATATCATTAGGACGTTTCCCCCAAATGTCCCCGATTGCATTGCCGCTTATGGAGGGTGATGCCATTGACGTTCATGGACGTCTAAACTTCCCATTCATTTCCAATGGCATTTCTTCATGTTTGTTCATTTTATTGATGCCAATGTACTTGGATTCCATTGACGCTTATGTAAGTTGATACCATTGACGTCCATGGACGTCCAAAATTTTTCCCATTCATTTTCAATGGGAAATTTTTTTTTTTCCCCAAATCAACAGAAAATGACTAGATATCAATAGGACCTGTCCCCCAAATGTCCCCGATTGCATTGCTACTTATGGAGGGTGATGCCATTGACGTCCAGGGACGTCCAAACTTCCCATTCATTTCCAATGGCATTTCTTCATGTTTGTTCATTCTTTTGATGCCAATGTACTTGGATTCCATTGACGGTTATGTAAGTTGATACCATTGACGTCCATGGACGTCCAAAATTTTTCCCATTCATTTTCAATGGGAATTTTTTTTTTTTCCCCAAATCAACAGAAAATGACTAGATATCATTAGGACGTGTCCCCCAAATGTCCCCGATTGCATTACCGCTTATGGGGGGTGATGCCATTGACGTCCATGGACGTCCAAACTTCCCAATCATTTCCAAAGCCATTTCTTCATGTTTGTTCATTTTATTGATGCCAATGTACTTGGATTCCATTGACGCTTATGTAAGTTGATACCATTGACGTCCATGGACGTCCAAAATTTTTCCCATTCATTTTCAATGGGATTTTTTTTTTTTTTTCCCAAATCAACAGAAAATGACTAGATATCATTAGGACGTTTCCCCCAAATGTCCCCGATTGCATTGCCGCTTATGGAGGGTGATGCCATTGACGTTCATGGACGTCTAAACTTCCCATTCATTTCCAATGGCATTTCTTCATGTTTGTTCATTTTATTGATGCCAATGTACTTGGATTCCATTGACGCTTATGTAAGTTGATACCATTGACGTCCATGGACGTCCAAAATTTTTCCCATTCATTTTCAATGGGATTTTTTTTTTTTTTTCCCAAATCAACAGAAAATGACTAGATATCATTAGGACGTGTCCCCCAAATGTCCCCGATTGCATTACCGCTTATGGGGGGTGATGCCATTGACGTCCATGGACGTCCAAACTTCCCAATCATTTCCAAAGCCATTTCTTCATGTTTGTTCATTTTATTGATGCCAATGTACTTGGATTCCATTGACGCTTATGTAAGTTGATACCATTGACGTCCATGGACGTCCAAAATTTTTCCCATTCATTTTCAATGGGATTTTTTTTTTTTTTTCCCAAATCAACAGAAAATGACTAGATATCATTAGGACGTTTCCCCCAAATGTCCCCGATTGCATTGCCGCTTATGGAGGGTGATGCCATTGACGTTCATGGACGTCTAAACTTCCCATTCATTTCCAATGGCATTTCTTCATGTTTGTTCATTTTATTGATGCCAATGTACTTGGATTCCATTGACGCTTATGTAAGTTGATACCATTGACGTCCATGGACGTCCAAAATTTTTCCCATTCATTTTCAATGGGAATTTTTTTTTTTTCCCCAAATCAACAGAAAATGACTAGATATCATTAGGACGTGTCCCCCAAACTTCCCCGATTCCATTAACAATTATGAAAGGTGCCGCCATTGACGTCCATGGACGTCCAATTCTCCCATTCATTTCTAACGGCTTTTACTTTGTTTTTTGCCAATGACTGGCATTATGATCCATTCTATTGATAGACCTGAGTGGGGCTAAGATCTGTGTCTCCACAGAGGAAAGACCAAGGTGTGTAATTTCTCCCGAAATTGCAGTTTCTAGTTATTATTATTATTCAATAATTGTTGACGTTTTTTTCGGCGCGCCGCACAGGCCGAACCGTACCACCGATCGGCACCGTTCAAGTATCGGCACGACCGGAATTTTCGCGCGACGATGGGAATTTTTCAAACCGCCACGAAAAATTTTCCGTTCGCCCGTAAACGGCAATTTTCCGAAAAATAAAAAAAGTTTCAAAATGTATCTAGTCCTACAATTTTTGACCAAATCACATAATTTGGGCATCAAAAATTCCGGGACGGTGAGGGGCATAAAAGTTGTATACAGAATTTGGCAAAAATTTACGGTTCCCCGGAAATTTGCCAAAAACTTTCCTATTCATTTTGAATGGAAAAAAAACGCGCGCTTCACAGCCCGAACCGTTAGACCGATCGGCACCGTTCAAGTATCGGCACGACCGGAATTTTTGCGTGACACAGGAAACTTTACAAATGGCCCCGAAAATTTTTCCGTTCGTCCGTAAACGGCAATTTTCCGTGAAAAAAAAAAAAGTTTCAAAATGTATCTAGTCCTACAATTTTTGATCAAATCAAATAATTTGGGCATCAAAAATTCCGGGACGGTGAGGGGCATAAAAGTTGTATACAGAATTTGGAAAAAAATTACGCTTCCTCGGAAATTTGCCAAAAACTATCCCATTCATTTCGAATGGGAAAAGTCCCATTCACTTCCAATGGGATTTCCAATGGAATTTACATTGCATTGATGCCATTGACGGCCATGCATGTCGAATCTACTGATGCCAATGTACTTGGATTCAACTGACTATATAGATGTCGATGCCATTGACTGCCATGGACGTCCAAAATTTTTCCCATTCATTTTCAATGGGGAAAAAACAAAATTACCCCAAATCAACAGAAAATGACCAGATATCAATAGGACGTGTCCCCCAAACTTCCCCAATTCCATTGACGCTTATGAAGGGTGCCGCCATTGACTTACATGGACGTCCAAAATTTTTCCCATTCATTTTCAATGGGGAAAAAACTACATTTCTCCAAATCAACAGAAAATGACCAGATATCAATAGGACGTATATCCCAAATGTCCCCAATTCCATTGACGCTTATGGGGGGTGCTGCCATTGACGTCCATGGACGTCCAAAATTTTACCCATTCATTTTCAATGGGAATTTTTTTTTTTTCCCCAAATCAACAGAAAATGACTAGATATCAATAGGACCTGTCCCCCAAATGTCCCCGATTGCATTGCTACTTATGGAGGGTGATGCCATTGACGTCCAGGGACGTCCAAACTTCCCATTCATTTCCAATGGCATTTCTTCATGTTTGTTCATTCTTTTGATGCCAATGTACTTGGATTCCATTGACGGTTATGTAAGTTGATACCATTGACGTCCATGGACGTCCAAAATTTTTCCCATTCATTTTCAATGGGAATTTTTTTTTTTTCCCAAAATCAACAGAAAATGACTAGATATCAATAGGACGTGTCCCCCAAATGTCCCCGATTGCATTACCGCTTATGGGGGGTGATGCCATTGACGTCCATGGACGTCCAAACTTCCCAATCATTTCCAAAGCCATTTCTTCATGTTTGTTCATTCTATTGATGCCAATGTACTTGGATTCCATTGACGCTTATGTAAGTTGATACCATTGACGTCCATGGACGTCCAAAATTTTTCCCATTCATTTTCAATGGGATTTTTTTTTTTTTTTCCCAAATCAACAGAAAATGACTAGATATCATTAGGACGTTTCCCCCAAATGTCCCCGATTGCATTGCCGCTTATGGAGGGTGATGCCATTGACGTTCATGGACGTCCAAACTTCCCATTCATTTCCAATGGCATTTCTTCATGTTTGTTCATTTTATTGATGCCAATGTACTTGGATTCCATTGACGCTTATGTAAGTTGATACCATTGACGTCCATGGACGTCCAAAATTTTTCCCATTCATTTTCAATGGGAATTTTTTTTTTTTCCCCAAATCAACAGAAAATGACTAGATATCATTAGGACGTGTCCCCCAAATGTCCCCGATTGCATTGCCGCTTATGGGGGGTGATGCCATTGACGTCCATGGACGTCCAAACTTCCCATTCATTTCCAAAGGCATTTCTTCATGTTTGTTCATTCTAGTGATGCCAATGTACTTGGATTCCATTGACGCTTATGTAAGTTGATACCATTGACGTCCATGGACGTCCAAAAATTTTCCCATTCATTTTCAATGGGATTTTTTTTTTTTTTCCCAAATCAACAGAAAATGACTAGATATCATTAGGACGTGTCCCCCAAATGTCCCCGATTGCATTGCCGCTTATGGAGGGTAATACCATTGACGTTCATGGACGTCCAAACTTCCCATTCATTTCCAATGGCATTTCTTCATGTTTGTTCATTTTATTGATGCCAATGTACTTGGATTCCATTGACGCTTATGTAAGTTGATACCATTGACGTCCAAAATTTTTCCCATTCATTTTCAATGGGAATTTTTTTTTTTTTCCCAAATCAACAGAAAATGACTAGATATCATTAGGACGTGTCCCCCAAACTTCCCCGATTCCATTAACAATTATGAAAGGTGCCGCCATTGACGTCCATGGACGTCCAATTCTCCCATTCATTTCTAACGGCTTTTACTTTGTTTTTTGCCAATGACTGGCATTATGATCCATTCTATTGATAGACCTGAGTGGGGCTAAGATCTGTATCTCCACAGAGGAAAGACCAAGGTGTGTAATTTCTCCCGAAATTGCAGTTTCTAGTTTTTTATTATCATTATTCAATAATTGTTGACGTTTTTTTCGGCGCGCCGCACAGCCCGAACCGTACCACCGATCGGCACCGTTCAAGTATCGGCACGACCGGAATTTTCGCGCGACGATGGGAATTTTTCAAACCGCCACGAAAAATTTTCCGTTCGCCCGTAAACGGCAATTTTCCGAAAAATAAAAAAAGATTCAAAATGTATCTAGTCCTACAATTTTTGACCAAATCACATAATTTGGGCATCAAAAATTCCGGGACGGTGAGGGGCATAAAAGTTGTATACAGAATTTGGCAAAAATTTACGGTTCCCCGGAAATTTGCCAAAAACTTTCCTATTCATTTTGAATGGAAAAAAAAACACGCGCTTCACAGCCCGAACCGTTAGACCGATCGGCACCGTTCAAGTATCGGCACGACCGGAATTTTTGCGTGACACAGGAAACTTTACAAATGGCCCCAAAAATTTTTCCATTCGTCCGTAAACGGCAATTTTCTGTGAAAAAAAAATTTTTTTCAAAATGTATCTAGTCCTACAATTTTTGACCAAATCACATAATTTGGGCATCAAAAATTCCGGGACGGTGAGGGGCATAAAAGTTGTATACAGAATTTGGAAAAAAATTACGCTTCCTCGGAAATTTGCCAAAAACTATCCCATTCATTTCGAATGGGAAAAGTTCCCATTCACTTCCAATGGGATTTCCAATGGAATTTACATTGCATTGATGCCATTGACGGCCATGCATGTCGAATCTCCTGATGCCAATGTAATTGGATTCAATTGACTATATGGATGTCGATGCCATTGACGGCCATGGACGTCCAAAATTTTTCCCATTCATTTTCAATGGGATTTTTTTTTTTTTTTCCCAAATCAACAGAAAATGACTAGATATCAATAGGACGTGGCCCCCAAATGTCCCCGATTGCATTGCTGCTTATGGAGGGTGATGCCATTAACGTCCAGGGACGTCCAAACTTCCTATTCATTTCCAATGGCATTTCTTCATGTTTGTTCATTCTATTGATGCCAATGTACTTGGATTGCATTGACGCTTATGTAAGTTGATACCATTGACGTCCATGGACGTCCAACATTTTTCCCATTCATTTTCAATGGGAATTTTTTTTTTTTCCCCAAATCAACAGAAAATGACTAGATATCATTAGGACGTGTCCCCCAAATGTCCCCGATTGCATTGCCGCTTATGGAGGGTGATTCCATTGACGTCCATGGACGTCCAAACTTCCCATTCATTTCCAATGGCATTTCTTCATGTTTGTTCATTCTATTGATGCCAATGTACCTGGATTCCATTGACGCTTATGTAAGTTGATACCATTGACGTCCATGGACGTCCAAAATTTTTCCCATTCATTTTCAATGGGAAATTTTTTTTTTCCCCAAATCAACAGAAAATGACTAGATATCAATAGGACGTGTCGCCCAAATGTCCCCGATTGCATTGCCTCTTATGGAGGGTGATGCCATTGACGTCCATGGACGTCCAAACTTCCCATTCATTACCAATGGCATTTCTTTATGTTTGTTCATTCTATTGATGCCAATGTACTTGGATTCAATTGACTATATGGATGTCGATGCCATTGACTGCCACGGACGTCCAAAATTTTTCCCATTCATTTTCAATGGGGAAAAAACAAAATTTCCCCAAATAAACAGAAAATGGCCAGATATCAATAGGACGTGTCCCCCAAACTTCCCCAATTCCATTGACGCTTATGGGGGGTGCTGCCATTGACTTCCATGGACGTCCAAAATTTTCCCCATTCATTTTCAATGGGAATTTTTTTTTTTTTCCCAAATCAACAGAAAATGACTAGATATCATTAGGACGTGTCCCCCAAATGTCCCCGATTGCATTGCCCCTTATGGAGGGTGATGCCATTGACGTCCATGGACGTCCACACTTCCCATTCATTTCCAATGGCATTTCTTCATGTTTGTTCATTTTATTGATGCCAATGTACTTGGATTCCATTGACGCTTATGTAAGTTGATACCATTGACGTCCATGGACGTCCAAAATTTTTCCCATTCATTTTCAATGGGAATTTTTTTTTTTTTCCCAAATCAACAGAAAATGACTAGATATCATTAGGACGTGTCCCCCAAACTTCCCCGATTCCATTAACAATTATGAAAGGTGCCGCCATTGACGTCCATGGACATCCAATTCTCCCATTCATTTCTAACGGCTTTTACTTTGTTTTTTGCCAATGACTGGCATTATGATCCATTCTATTGATAGACCTGAGTGGGGCTAAGATCTGTATCTCCACAGAGGAAAGACCAAGGTGTGTAATTTCTCCCGAAATTGCAGTTTCTAGTTACCTGGGTCTTTCCTATGGAAAGTCCAGGTAGTGCTGTTCTGCAACTTTATTCGTCTTATTACCTTGGTCTTTCCAAGGGAAAGAACAAGGTAATGCTGTTCTGCAACTTTATCGTACTTATTTTTATTATTATTACCTTGGTCTTTCTGAAGGAAAGAACAAGGTTATGTTGTTGTACAACTTTATTGTACTTTTTTAAATTTATTATTATTATAGGTCAATAATTGTTGACGTTTTTTTCGGCGCGCCGCACAGCCCGAACCGTACCTCCGATCGGTACCGTTCAAGTATCGGCACGACCGGAATTTTCGCGCAACGATGGGAATTTTTCAAACGGCCCCGAAAAATTTTCCGTTCGCCCGTAAACGGCAATTTTCCGAAAAAAAAAAAAAAGTTTCAAAATGTATCTAGTCCTACAATTTTTGACCAAATCACATAATTTGGGCATCAAAAATTCCGGGACGGTGAGGGGCATAAAAGTTGTATACAGAATTTGGCAAAAATTTACGGTTCCCCGGAAATTTGCCAAAAACTTTCCTATTCATTTTGAATGGAAAAAAAACGCGCGCTTCACAGCCCGAACCGTTAGACTGATCGGCACCGTTCAAGTATCGGCACGACCGGAATTTTCGCGTGACACAGGAAACTTTACAAATGGCCCCGAAAATTTTTTCGTTCGTCCGTAAACGGAAATTTTCCGTGAAAAAAAAAAAAGTTTCAAAATGTATCTAGTCCTACAATTTTTGACCAAATCACATAATTTGGGCATCAAAAATTCCGGGACGGTGAGGGGCATAAAAGTTGTATACAGAATTTGGAAAAAATTTACGGTTCCCCGGATATTTGCCAAAAACTATCCCATTCATTTCTAATGGGAAAAGTTCCCATTCACTTTCAATAGGATTTCCAATGGACTTTACATTGCATTGCCATTGACGGCCATGCATGTCGAATCTATTGATGCCAATGTTCTTGGATTCAATTGACTATATGGATGTCGATGCCATTGACGGCCATGGACGTCCAAAATTTTTCCCATTCATTTTCAATGGGGAAAAAACTACATTTCCCCAAATCAACAGAAAATGACCAGATATCAATAGGACGTGTCCCCCAAACGTCCCCAACTCCATTGACGCTTATAGGGGGTGCTGCCATTGACTTACATGGACGTCCAAAATTTTTCCCATTCATTTTCAATGGGGAAAAAACTACATTTCTCCAAATCAACAGAAAATGACCAGATATCAATAGGACGTATACCCCAAACGTCCCCAACTCCATTGACGCTTATGGGGGGTGCTGCCATTGACTTCCATGGACGTCCAAAATTTTACCCATTCATTTTCAATGGGAAATTTTTTTTTTCCCCCAAATCAACAGAAAATGACTAGATATCAATAGGACGTGTCCCCCAAATGTCCCCAATTGCATTGCTGCTTATGGAGGGTGATGCCATTGACGTCCTGGGACGTTCAAACTTCCCATTCATTTCCAATGGCATTTCTTCATGTTTGTTCATTCTATTGATGCCAATGTACTTGGATTCCATTGACGCTTATGTAAGTTGATGCCATTGACGTCCATGGACGTCCAAAATTTTTCCCATTCATTTTCAATGGGAATTTTTTTTTTTTCCCCAAATCAACAGAAAATGACTAGATATCAATAGGACGTTTCCCCCAAATGTGCCCGATTGCATTGCTGCTTATGGAGGGTGATGCCATTGACGTTCATGGACGTCCAAACTTCCCATTCATTTCCAATGGCATTTCTTCATGTTTGTTCATTCTATTGATGCCAATGTACTTGGATTCCATTGACGCTTATGTAAGTTGATACCATTGACGTCCATGGACGTCCAAAATTTTTCCCATTCATTTTCAATGGGAAATTTTTTTTTTCCCCAAATCAACAGAAAATGACTAGATATCATTAGGACGTGTCCCCCAAATGTCCCCGATTGCATTGCCGCTTATGGGGGGTGATGCCATTGACGTCCATGGACGTCCAAACTTCCCATTCATTTCCAAAGGCATTTCTTCATGTTTGTTCATTCTATTGATGCCAATGTACTTGGATTCCATTGACGCTTATGTAAGTTGATACCATTGACGTCCATGGACGTCCAAAATTTTTCCCATTCATTTTCAATGGGATTTTTTTTTTTTTCCCAAATCAACAGAAAATGACTAGATATCATTAGGATGTGTCCCCCAAATGTCCCCGATTGCATTGCCGCTTATGGAGGGTGATGCCATTGACGTCCATGGACGTCCAAACTTCCCATTCATTTCCAATGGCATTTCTTCATGTTTGTTCATTTTATTGATGCCAATGTACTTGGATTCCATTGACGCTTATGTCAGTTGATACCATTGACGTCCATGGACGTCCAAAATTTTTCCCATTCATTTTCAATGGAAATTTATTTTTTTTCCCCAAATCAACAGAAAATGAGTAGATATCATTAGGACGTGTCCCCCAAATGTCCCCGATTGCATTGCTACTTATGGAGGGTGATGCCATTGACGTCCACGGACGTCCAAACTTCCCATTAATTTCCAATGGCATTTCTTCATGTTTTTTCATTCTATTGATGCCAATGTACTTGGATTCCATTGACGCTTATGTAAGTTGATACCATTGACGTCCATGGACGTCCAAAATTTTTCCCATTCATTTTCAATGGGATATTTTTTTTTTTTCCCAAATCAACAGAAAATGACTAGATATCATTAGGATGTGTCCCCCAACCTTCCCCGATTCCATTAACAATTATGAAAGGTGCCGCCATTGACGTCCATGGACGTCCAATTCTCCCATTCATTTCTAACGGCTTTTACTTTGTTTTTTGCCAATGACTGGCATTATGATCCATTCTATTGATAGACCTGAGTGGGGCTAAGATCTGTATCTCCACAGAGGAAAGACCAAGGTGTGTAATTTCTCCCGAAATTGCAGTTTCTAGTTATTATTCATCTTATTCTCCGCGTTTTTTCGGCGCGCCGCACAGCCCGAACCGCTGCACCGATCGGCACCGTTCAGATATCGAAACGT
This sequence comes from Corythoichthys intestinalis, assembly GCF_030265065.1. Classification (NCBI taxonomy): domain Eukaryota; kingdom Metazoa; phylum Chordata; class Actinopteri; order Syngnathiformes; family Syngnathidae; genus Corythoichthys; species Corythoichthys intestinalis. The sequence goes on along the minus strand of NC_080410.1, from coordinate 5,938,342 downwards.
CCGGAATTTTTGCGCGACGATGGCTTTTTTAAAAAGGGCCCCGAAAAATTTTCCGTTTTCCCGCAAACGGCAATTTTCCAGATTTTTTTTTTTTTTTCAAAATGTATCTAGTCCTACAATTTTTGACCAAATCACATAATTTGGGTATCAAAAATTCCGGGACGGTGAGGGGCATAAAAGTTGTATACAGAATTTGGTAAAAATTTACGGTTCCCCGGTAATTTGCCAAAAACTATCCCATTCATTTCTAATGGGAAAATTTCCCATTCATTTCAATGGGATTTCTATGGAATTTACATTGCATTGATGCCATTGACGGCCATGCATGTCGAATCTACTGATGCCAATGTACTTGGATTCTATTGACTATATGGATGTCGATGCCATTGACGGCCATGGACGTCCAAAATTTTTCCCATTCATTTTCAATGGGGAAAAAACTACATTTCCCCAAATCAACAGAAAATGACCAGATATCAATAGGGCGTGTCCCCCAAACGTCCCCAACTCCATTGACGCTTATAGGGGGTGCTGCCATTGACGTCCATGGACGTCCAAAATTTTTCCCATTCATTTTCAATGGGGAAAAAACTAAATTTCCCCAAATCAACAGAAAATGACCAGATATCAATAGGACGTATACCCCAAACGTCCCCAACTCCCTTGACACTTATGGGGGGTGCTGCCATTGACGTCCCTGGAAGTCCAAAATTTTTCCCATTCATTTTCAATGGGATTTTTTTTTTCTCCCCCAAATCAAGAGAAAATGACTAGATATCATTAGGACGTGTCCCCCAAACTTCCCCAATTCCATTTACGCTTATGGAGGGTGATGCCATTGACGTTCATGGACGTCCAAACTTCCCATTCATTTCCATTGGCATTTCTTCATGTTTGTTCATTCTATTGATGCCAATGTACTTGGATTCCATTGACGCTTATGTAAGTTGATACCATTGACGTCCATGGACGTCCAAAATTTTTCCCATTCATTTTCAATGGGAATTCCCCCCAATAAACAGAAAATGACTACATATCATTAGGACGTGTCCCCCAAATGTCCCCGATTGCATTGACGCTTATGGAGGGTGCTGCCATTGACGGACATGGAAGTCCAATTCTCCCAATCTTTTTCTAATGGCTTTTACATTGTTTAGTGCCATTGACTGGCATTATGGTCCATTCTATTGATAGACCTGAGTGGGGCTAAGATCTGTATCTCCACAGAGGAAAGACCAAGGTGTGTAATTTCTCCCGAAATTGCAGTTTCTAGTTATTATTTATTACCTTGGTCTTTCCAAGGGAAAGAACAAGGTTATGTTGTTGTACAACTTTATTGTACTTCTTTATTTATTACCTTGGTCTTTCTGAAAGAAAGAACAAGGTTATGTTATTCTACAACTTTATTATTATTATTATGCAATGGTTTCTCCGCGTTTTTTCGGCGCGCCGCGCAGCCCGAACCGTACCACCAATCGGCACCGTTCAAGTATCGACACGACCGGAATTTTCGCGCGACGATGGGAATTTTTCAAACGACCCCGAAAAATTTTTCGTTCGCCCGTAAACGGCGATTTTCCGATTTTTTACAACTTTTTCAAAACGCTACTTGTCCTACAATTTTTGACCAAATCACATAATTTGGACATCAAAAATTCCGGGACGGTGGGGGGCATAAAGATTGTATACAGAATTTGGAAAAAATTTACGGTTCTCCGGATATTTGCCAAAAACTATCCCATTCATTTCCAATGGGAAAAGTTCCCATTCACTTTCAATAGTATTTCCAATGGACTTTACATTGCATTGATGCCATTGACAGCCATGCATGTCGAATCTATTGATGCCAATGTACTTGGATTCATTTGACTATATGGATGTCGATGCCATTGACGGCCATGGACGTCCAAAATTTTTCCCATTCATTTTCAATGGGGAAAAAACTAAATTTCCCCAAATCAACAGAAAATGACCAGATATTAATAGGACGTATACCCCAAACGTCCCCAACTCCATTGACGCTTATGGGGGGTGCTGCCATTGACGTCCATGGACGTCCAAAATTTTTCCCATTCATTTTCAATGGGGAAAAAACTAAATTTCCCCAAATCATCAGAAAATGACCAGTTATCAATAGTACGTCTCCCCCAAACGTTCCGAACTCCATTGACGCTTATAGGGGGTGCTGCCATTGACTTCCATGGACGTCCAAAAATTTTCCCATTCATTTTCAATGGGGAAAAAACTAAATTTCCCCAAATCAACAGAAAATGACCAGATATTAATAGGACGTATACCCCAAACGTCCCCAACTCCATTGACGCTTATGGGGGGGTGCTGCCATTGACGTCCATGGACGTCCAAAAATTTTCCCATTCATTTTCAATGGGAATTTTTTTTTTTTCCCCAAATCAACAGAAAATGACTAGATATCATTAGGACGTGTCCCCCAAATGTCCCCGATTGCATTGCCGCTTATGGAGGGTGATGCCATTGACGTTCATGGACGTCCAAACTTCCCATTAAATCCCAATGGCATTTCTTCATGTTTGTTCATTCTATTGATGCCAATGTACTTGGATTCCATTGACGCTTATGTAAGTTGATACCATTGACGTCCATGGACGTCCAAAATTTTTCCCATTCATTTTCAATGGGAAATTTTTTTTTTTCCCCAAATCAACAGAAAATGACTAGACATCATTAGGACGTGTCCCCCAAATGTCCCCGATTGCACTGCTGCTTATGGAGGGTGATGCCATTGACGTTCATGGACGTCCAAACTTCCCATTCATTTCCAATGGCATTTCTTCATGTTTGTTCATTCTATTGATGCCAATGTACTTGGATTCCATTGACGCTTATGTAAGTTGATACCATTGACGTCCATGGACGTCCAAAATTTTTCCCATTCATTTTCAATGGGAATTTTTTTTTTTTCCCCAAATCAACAAAAAATGACCAGATATCAATAGGACGTGTCCCCCAAATGTCCCCGATTGGATTGGCGCTTATGGAGGGTGATGCCATTGACGTCCATGGACGTCCAAACTTCCCATTCATTTCCAATGGCATTTCTTCATGTTTGTTCATTCTATTGATGCCAATGTACTTGGATTCCATTGACGCTTATGTAAGTTGATACCATTGACGTCCATGGACGTCCAAAATTTTTCCCATTCATTTTCAATGGGAATTTTTTTTTTCTTCCCCAAATCAACAAAAAATGACCAGATATCAATAGGACGTGTCCCCCAAACTTCTCCAATTCCATTGACGCTTATGAAGGGTGCCGCCATTGACGGCCATGGACGTCCAATTCTCCCAATCTTTTCTAATGGCTTTTACTTTGTTTAGTGCCATTGACTGGCATTATGGTCCATTCTATTGATAGACCTGAGTGGGGCTAAGATTTGTATCTCCACAGAGGAAAGACCAAGGTGTAATTTCTCCCGAAATTGCAGTTTCTAGTTATATCTTCATCTTATTCTCCGCGTTTTTTCGGCGCGCCGCGCAGCCCGAACCATACCACCGATCGGCACCGTTGAAGTATCGGCACGACCGGATTTTTTGCGCGACGCAGGGACTTTTTCAAAATCCCCCGAAAAATTTTCCGTTCGCCCGTAAACGGCAATTTTCCGGAAAAAAAAAAAAGTTAAAAAATGTATCTAGTCCTACAATTTTTGACCAAATCACATAATTTGGGTATCAAAAATTCCGGGACGATGAGGAGCATAAAAGTTGTATACAGAATTTGGCAAAAATTTACGGCTCCCCGGAAATTTGCCAAAAACTTTCCTATTCATTTTGAATGAAAAAAAAACGCACGCTGCACAGCCCGAACCGTTTGACCGATCGGCACCGTTCAAATATCGGCACGACCGGAATTTTCGCGCAACGATGGGAATTTTTCAAACGGACCCGAAAACTTTTCCCTTCGCCCGTAAACGGCAATTTTCCGGAAAAAAAAAAAAGTTTCAAAATGTATCTAGTCCTACAATTTTTGACCAAATCACACAATTTGGGCATCAAAAATTCCGGGACGGTGAGGGGCATAAAAGTTGTATACAGAATTTGGAAAAAAATTACGCTTCCTCGGAAATTTGCCAAAAACTATCCCATTCATTTCAAATGGGAAAAGTCCCATTCACTTCCAATGGGATTTCCAATGGAATTTACATTGCATTGATGCCATTGACGGCCATGCATGTCGAATCTACTGATGCCAATGTACTTGGATTCAATTGACTATATGGATGTCGATGCCATTGACGGCCATGGACGTCCAAAATTTTTCCCATTCATTTTCAATGGGGAAAAAACAAAATTACCCCAAATCAACAGAAAATAACCAGATATCCATAGGACGTGTCCCCCAAACTTCCCCAATTCCATTGACGCTTATGAAGGGTGCCGCCATTGACTTACATGGACGTCCAAAATTTTTCCCATTCATTTTCAATGGGGAAAAAACTAAATTTCTCCAAATCAACAGAAAATGACCAGATATCAATAGGACGTATATCCCAAACGTCCCCAATTCCATTGACGCTTATGGGGGGTGCTGCCATTGACGTCCATAGACGTCCAAAATTTTACCCATTCATTTTCAATGGGAATTTTTTTTTTTTTCCCCAAATCAACAGAAAATGACTAGATATCAATAGGACCTGTCCCCCAAATGTCCCCGATTGCATTGCTGCTTATGGAGGGTGATGCCATTGACGTCCAGGGACGTCCAAACTTCCCATTCATTTCCAATGGCATTTCTTCATGTTTGTTCATTCTTTTGATGCCAATGTACTTGGATTCCATTGACGCTTATGTACGTTGATACCATTGACGTCCATGGACGTCCAAAATTTTTCCCATTCATTTTCAATGGGAATTTTTTTTTTTTTCCCCAAATCAACAGAAAATGACTAGATATCAACAGGACGTTTCCCCCAAATGTCCCCGATTGCATTGCCGCTTATGGAGGGTGATGCCATTGACGTTCATGGACGTCCAAACTTCCCATTCATTTCCAATGGCATTTCTTCATGTTTGTTCATTTTATTGATGCCAATGTACTTGGATTCCATTGACGCTTATGTAAGTTGATACCATTGACGTCCATGGACGTCCAAAATTTTTCCCATTCATTTTCAATGGGATTTTTTTTTTTTTCCCAAATCAACAGAAAATGACTAGATATCATTAGGACGTGTCCCCCAAATGTCCCCGATTGCATTGCCGCTTATGGAGGGTGATGCCATTGACGTTCATGGACGTCCAAACTTCCCATTCATTTCCAATGGCATTTCTTCATGTTAGTTCATTTTATTGATGCCAATGTACTTGGATTCCATTGACGCTTATGTAAGTTGATACCATTGACGTCCATGGACGTCCAAAATTTTTCCCATTCATTTTCAATGGGAATTTTTTTTTTTTCCCAAATCAACAGAAAATGACTAGATATCAATAGGACGTGTCCCCCAAACTTCCCCGATTCCATTAACAATTATGGAGGGTGCTGCCATTGACGGACATGGACGTCCAATTCTCCCAATCTTTTCTAATGGCTTTAACTTTGTTTAGTGCCAATGACTGGCATTATGGTCCATTCTATTGATAGACCTGAGTGGGGCTAAGATTTGTATCTCCACAGAGGAAAGACCAAGGTGTGTAATTTCTCCCGAAATTGCAGTTTCTAGTTATTATTATTATTCAATAATTGTTGACGTTTTTTTCGGCGCGCCGCACAGGCCGAACCATACCACCGATCGGCACCGTTCAAGTATCGGCACGACCGGAATTTTCGCGCGACGATGGGAATTTTTCAAACCGCCACGAAAAATTTTCCGTTCGCCCGTAAACGGCAATTTTCCGAAAAATAAAAAAAGTTTCAAAATGTATCTAGTCCTACAATTTTTGACCAAATCACATAATTTGGGCATCAAAAATTCCGGGACGGTGAGGGGCATAAAAGTTGTATACAGAATTTGGCAAAAATTTACGATTCCCCGGAAATTTGCCAAAAACTTTCCTATTCATTTTGAATGGAAAAAAAACGCGCGCTTCACAGCCCGAACCGTTAGACCGATCGGCACCGTTCAAGTATCGGCACGACCGGAATTTTCGCGTGACACAGGAAACTGTACAAATGGCCCCGAAAATTTTTCCGTTCGTCCGTAAACGGCAATTTTCCGTGAAAAAAAAAAAAGTTTCAAAATGTATCTAGTCCTACAATTTTTGACCAAATCACATAATTTGGGCATCAAAAATTCCGGGACGGTGAGGGGCATAAAAGTTGTATACAGAATTTGGAAAAAAATTACGCTTCCTTGGAAATTTGCCAAAAACTATCCCATTCATTTCAAATGGGAAAAGTCCCATTCACTTCCAATGGGATTTCCAATGGAATTTACATTGCACTGATGCCATTGACGGCCATGCATGTCGAATCTACTGATGCCAATGTACTTGGATTCTATTGACTATATGGATGTCGATGCCATTGACGGCCATGGACGTCCAAAATTTTTCCCATTCATTTTCAATGGGGAAAAAACTACATTTCCCCAAATCAACAGAAAATGACCAGATATCAATAGGGCGTGTCCCCCAAACGTCCCCAACTCCATTGACGCTTATAGGGGATGCTGCCATTGACGTCCATGGACGTCCAAAAATTTTCCCATTCATTTTCAATGGGGAAAAAACTAAATTTCCCCAAATCAACAGAAAATGACCAGATATCAATAGGACGTATACCCCAAACGTCCCCAACTCCCTTGACGCTTATGGGGGGTGCTGCCATTGACGTCCCTGGAAGTCCAAAATTTTTCCCATTCATTTTCAATGGGGAAAAAACTAAATTTCCCCAAATCATCAGAAAATGACCAGTTATCAATAGTACGTCTCCCCCAAACGTTCCGAACTCCATTGATGCTTATAGGGGGTGCTGCCATTGACGTCCATGGACGTCCAAAAATTTTCCCATTCATTTTCAATGGGGAAAAAACTAAATTTCCCCAAATCAACAGAAAATGACAGATATTAATAGGACGTATACCCCAAACGTCCCCAATTCCATTTACGCTTATGGAGGGTGATGCCATTGACGTTCATGGACGTCCAATTCTCCCAATCTTTTCTAATGGCTTTTACTTTGTTTAGTGCCATTGACTGGCATTATGGTCCATTCTATTGATAGACCTGAGTGGGGCTAAGATCTGTATCTCCACAGAGGAAAGACCAAGGTGTGTAATTTCTCCCGAAATTGCAGTTTCTAGTTATATCATCATCTTATTCTCCGCGTTTTTTCGGCGCGCCGTGCAGCCCGAACCATAGCACCGATCGGCACCGTTCAAGTATTGACACGACCGGATTTTTCGCGCGACGATGGGAATTTTTCAAAATCCCCCGAAAAATTTTCCGTTCGCCCGTAAACGGCAATTTTCCGGAAAAAAAAAAAAGTTTAAAAATGTATCTAGTCCTACAGTTTTTGACCAAATCACATAATTTGGGCATCAAAAATTCCGGGACGTTGAGGGGCATAAAAGTTGTATACAGAATTTGGCAAAAAATTACGGTTCCCCGGAAATTGGCCAAAAACTCTCCCATTCATTTGTAATGGGAAAAGTTCCCATTCACTTCCAATGGGATTTCCTATGGACTTTACATTGCATTGATGCCATTGACGGCCATGCATGTCGAATTTACTGATGCCAATGTACTTGGATTCTATTGACTATATGGATGTCGATGCCATTGACGGCCATGGACGTCCAAAATTTTTCCCATTCATTTTCTATGGGGAAAAGACAAAATGTCCCCAAATCAGTAGGAAATCAACAGATATCAATAGGACCTTTACCTCAAATGTCCCCGATAGCATTGATGCTTATGGAGGGTGATGCCATTGACGTCCATGGACGTCCAAATTTTTCCCATTCATTTTCAATGGGGAAAAAACAAAATGTCTCCAAATCAGTAGGAAATCATAGTTATCAATAGGACCTTTACCCCAAATGTCCCCAACTGCATTGACGCTTATTGAGGGCTCCGCCATTGACGGCCATGGACGTCCAAATTTCCCATTCATTTCTAATGGCATCTAATTATGTTTTTTCATTCTATTGATGCCAATGTACTTGGATTCCATTGACGCCTATGTAAGTTGATACCATTGACGTCCATGGACGTCCAAAATTTTTCCCATTCATTTTCAATGGGAATTTTTTTTTTTTCCCCAAATCAACAAAAAAAGACCAGATATCAATAGGACGTGTCCCCCAAACTTCTCCAATTCCATTGACGCTTATGAAGGGCGCCGCCATTGATAGCCATGGACGTCCAAATTTCCCATTCATTTCTAATGGCATTTAATTATGTTTTTTCATTCTATTGATGCCAATGTACTTGGATTCCATTGACGCCTATGTAAGTTGATACCATTGACGTCCATGGACGTCCAAAATTTTTCCCATTCATTTTCAATGGGAATTTTTTTTTTTTCCCCAAATCTACAAAAAATGACCTGATATCAATAGGACGTCTCCCCCAAACGTCCCCAATTCCATTGACGCTTATGAAGGGTGCCGCTATTGACGGCCATGGACGTCCAATTCTCCCAATCATTTCTAATGGCATTAATTTGTTTAATGCAAATGACTGGTATTATTGTCCATTCTATTGCTACACCTGAGTGGGGCTAAGATCTGTATCTCCACTGAGGAAAGACCCAGGTGTAATTTCTCCCGAAATTGCAGTTTCTAGTTATTATTTATTATTACCTTGGTCTTTCCAAGGGAAAGAACAAGGTTATGTTGTTGTACAACTTTATTGTACTTCTTTATTTTTTATTACCTGGGTCTTTCCTATGGAAAGTCCAGGTAGTGCTGTTCTGCAACTTTATTCGTCTTATTACCTTGGTCTTTCCAAGGGAAAGAACAAGGTTATGTTATTGTACAACTTTATTGTACTTCTTTCTTTCTTTCTTTTTTATTTATTATTATTCAATAATTGTTGACGTTTTTTTCGGCGCGCCGCGCAGCCCAAACCGTAGCTCCGATCGGTACCGTTCAAGTATCGGCACGACCGGAATTTTCGCGCGACGATGGGAATTTTTCAAACGGCCCCGAAAAATTTTCCGTTCGCCCGTAAACGGCAATTTTCCGAAAAAAAAAAAAAGGTAAAAAATGTATCTAGTCCTACAATTTTTGACCAAATCACATAATTTGGGTATCAAAAATTCCGGGACGATGAGGGGCATAAAAGTTGTATACAGAATTTGGCAAAAATTTACGGTTCCCCGGAAATTTGCCAAAAACTTTCCTATTCATTTTGAATGAAAAAAAAACGCACGCTGCACAGCCCGAACCGTTTGACCGATCGGCACCGTTCAAATATCGGCACGACCGGAATTTTCGCGCAACGATGGGAATTTTTCAAACGGACCCGAAAATATTTCCCTTCGCCCGTAAACGGCAATTTTCCGGAAAAAAAAAAAAAGTTTCAAAATGTATCTAGTCCTACAATTTTTGACCAAATCACACAATTTGGGCATCAAAAATTCCGGGACGGTGAGGGGCATAAAAGTTGTATACAGAATTTGGAAAAAAATTACGCTTCCTCGGAAATTTGCCAAAAACTATCCCATTCATTTCGAATGGGAAAAGTCCCATTCACTTCTAATGGGATTTCCAATGGAATTTACATTGCATTGATGCCATTGACGGCCATGCATGTCGAATCTACTGATGCCAATGTACTTGGATTCAATTGACTATATGGATGTCGATGCCATTGACTGCCATGGACGTCCAAAATTTTTCCCATTCATTTTCAATGGGGAAAAAACAAAATTACCCCAAATCAACAGAAAATGACCAGATATCAATAGGACGTGTCCCCCAAACTTCCCCAATTCCATTGACGCTTATGAAGGGTGCCGCCATTGACTTACATGGACGTCCAAAATTTTTCCCATTCATTTTCAATGGGGAAAAAACTACATTTCTCCAAATCAACAGAAAATGACCAGATATCAATAGGACGTATATCCCAAACGTCCCCAATTCCATTGACGCTTATGGGGGGTGCTGCCATTGACGTCCATGGACGTCCAAAATTTTACCCATTCATTTTCAATGGGAATTTTTTTTTTTTCCCAAAATCAACAGAAAATGACTAGATATCAATAGGACCTGTCCCCCAAATGTCCCCGATTGCATTGCTGCTTATGGAGGGTGATGCCATTGACGTCCAGGGACGTCCAAACTTCCCATTCATTTCCAATGGCATTTCTTCATGTTTGTTCATTCTTTTGATGCCAATGTACTTGGATTCCATTGACGCTTATGTAAGTTGATACCATTGACGTCCATGGACGTCCAAAATTTTTCCCATTCATTTTCAATGGGAATTTTTTTTTTTTTCCCCAAATCAACAGAAAATGACTAGATATCAATAGGACGTTTCCCCCAAATGTGCCCGATTGCATTGCTGCTTATGGAGGGTGATGGCATTGACGTCCACGGACGTCCAAACTTCCCATTAATTTCCAATGGCATTTCTTCATGTTTGTTCATTCTATTGATGCCAGTGTACTTGGATTCCATTCATGCTTATCTAAGTTGATACCATTGACGTCCATGGACGTCCAAAAATTTTCCCATTCATTTTCAATGGGAAATTTTTTTTTTTCCCCAAATCAACAGAAAATGACTAGATATCATTAGGACGTGTCCCCCAAATGTCCCCGATTGCATTGCCGCTTATGGGGGGTGATGCCATTGACGTCCATGGACGTCCAAACTTCCCATTCATTTCCAAAGGCATTTCTTCATGTTTGTTCATTCTATTGATGCCAATGTACTTGGATTCCATTGACGCTTATGTAAGTTGATACCATTGACGTCCATGGACGTCCAAAATTTTTCCCATTCATTTTCAATGGGAATTTTTTTTTTTTCCCCAAATCAACAGAAAATGACTAGATATCATTAGGACGTGTCCCCCAAATGTCCCCGATTGCATTGCCGCTTATGGAGGGTGATGCCATTGACGTTCATGGACGTCCAAACTTCCCATTCATTTCCAATGGCATTTCTTCATGTTTGTTCATTTTATTGATGCCAATGTACTTGGATTCCATTGACGCTTATGTAAGTTGATACCATTGACGTCCATGGACGTCCAAAATTTTTCCCATTCATTTTCAATGGGAATTTTTTTTTTTTCCCCAAATCAACAGAAAATGACTAGATATCAATAGGACGTGTCCCCCAAACTTCCCCGATTCCATTAACAATTATGGAGGGTGCTGCCATTGACGGACATGGACGTCCAATTCTCCCAAACTTTTCTAATGGCTTTAACTTTGTTTAGTGCCAATGACTGGCATTATGGTCCATTCTACTGATAGACCTGAGTGGGGCTAAGATTTGTATCTCCACAGAGGAAAGACCAAGGTGTGTAATTTCTCCCGAAATTGCAGTTTCTAGTTTTTTATTATTATTATTCAATAAATCTCCGCGTTTTTTTGAGCCAACGCACAGCCCAAACCGTAGCACCGATCGGCACCGTTGAAGTATCGGCACGACCGGATTTTTCGCGTGACGATGGGAATTTTTCAAACCGCCACGAAAAATTTTCCGTTCGCCCGTAAACGGCAATTTTCCGAAAAATAAAAAAAGTTTCAAAATGTATCTAGTCCTACAATTTTTGACCAAATCACATAATTTGGGCATCAAAAATTCCGGGACGGTGAGGGGCATAAAAGTTGTATACAGAATTTGGCAAAAATTTACGGTTCCCCGGAAATTTGCCAAAAACTTTCCTATTCATTTTGAATGGAAAAATAACGCGCGCTTCACAGCCCGAACCGTTAGACCGATCGGCACCGTTCAAGTATCGGCACGACCGGAATTTTCGCGTGACACAGGAAACTTTACAAATGGCCCCGAAAATTTTTCCGTTCGTCCGTAAACGGCAATTTTCCGTGAAAAAATAAAAAGTTTCAAAATGTATCTAGTCCTACAATTTTTGACCAAATCACATAATTTGGGCATCAAAAATTCCGGGACGGTGAGGGGCATAAAAGTTGTATACAGAATTTGGAAAAAAATTACGCTTCCTCGGAAATTTGCCAAAAACTATCCCATTCATTTCGAATGGGAAAAGTCCCATTCACTTCCAATGGGATTTCCAATGGAATTTACATTGCATTGATGCCATTGACGGCCATGCATGTCGAATCTACTGATGCCAATGTACTTGGATTCAATTGATTATATGGATGTCGATGCCATTGACTGCCATGGACGTCCAAAATTTTTCCCATTCATTTTCAATGGGGAAAAAACAAAATTACCCCAAATCAACAGAAAATGACCAGATATCAATAGGACGTGTCCCCCAAACTTCCCCAATTCCATTGACGCTTATGAAGGGTACCGCCATTGACTTACATGGACGTCCAAAATTTTTCCCATTCATTTTCAATGGGGAAAAAACGAAATTTCTCCAAATCAACAGAAAATGACCAGATATCAATAGGACGTATATCCCAAACGTCCCCAATTCCATTGACGCTTATGGGGGGTGCTGCCATGGACGTCCATGGACGTCCAAAATTTTACCCATTCATTTTCAATGGGAAATTTTTTTTTTTCCCCAAATCAACAGAAAATGACTAGATATCATTAGGACGTGTCCCCCAAATGTCCCCGATTGCATTGCCGCTTATGGGGGGTGATGCCATTGACGTCCATGGACGTCCAAACTTCCCATTCATTTCCAAAGGCATTTCTTCATGTTTGTTCATTCTATTGATGCCAATGTACTTGGATTCCATTGACGCTTATGTAAGTTGATACCATTGACGTCCATGTACGTCCAAAATTTTTCCCATTCATTTTCAATGGGATTTTTTTTTTTTTCCCAAATCAACAGAAAATGACTAGATATCATTAGGACGTGTCCCCCAAATGTCCCCGATTGCATTGCCGCTTATGGAGGGTGATGCCATTGACGTTCATGGACGTCCAAACTTCCCATTCATTTCCAATGGCATTTCTTCATGTTTGTTCATTTTATTGATGCCAATGTACTTGGATTCCATTGACGCTTATGTAAGTTGATACCATTGACGTCCATGGACGTCCAAAATTTTTCCCATTCATTTTCAATGGGAATTTTTTTTTTTTTTCCAAATCAACAGAAAATGACTAGATATCAATAGGACGTGTCCCCCAAACTTCCCCGATTCCATTAACAATTATGGAGGGTGCTGCCATTGACGGACATGGACGTCCAATTCTCCCAATCTTTTCTAATGGCTTTAACTTTGTTTAGTGCCAATGACTGGCATTATGGTCCATTCTATTGATAGGCCTGAGTGGGGCTAAGATTTGTATCTCCACAGAGGAAAGACCAAGGTGTGTAATTTCTCCCGAAATTGCAGTTTCTAGTTATTATTATTATTATTTATTATATCATCATCTTATTCTCCGCGTTTTTTCGGCGCGCCGCGCAGCCCGAACCATAGCACCGATCGGCACCGTTCAAGTATTGACACGACCGGATTTTTCGCGCGACGATGGGAATTTTTCAAAATCCCCCGAAAAATTTTCCGTTCGCCCGTAAACGGCAATTTTCCGGAAAAAAAAAAAAGTTTAAAAATGTATCTAGTCCTACAGTTTTTGACCAAATCACATAATTTGGGCATCAAAAATTCCGGGACGTTGAGGGGCATAAAAGTTGTATACAGAATTTGGCAAAAAATTACGGTTCCCCGGAAATTGGCCAAAAACTCTCCCATTCATTTGTAATGGGAAAAGTTCCCATTCACTTCCAATGGGATTTCCTATGGACTTTACATTGCATTGATGCCATTGACGGCCATGCATGTCGAATTTACTGATGCCAATGTACTTGGATTCTATTGACTATATGGATGTCGATGCCATTGACGGCCATGGACGTCCAAAATTTTTCCCATTCATTTTCTATGGGGAAAAGACAAAATGTCCCCAAATCAGTAGGAAATCAACAGATATCAATAGGACCTTTACCTCAAATGTCCCCGATAGCATTGATGCTTATGGAGGGTGATGCCATTGACGTCCATGGACGTCCAAATTTTTCCCATTCATTTTCAATGGGGAAAAAACAAAATGTCTCCAAATCAGTAGGAAATCATAGTTATCAATAGGACCTTTACCCCAAATGTCCCCAACTGCATTGACGCTTATTGAGGGCTCCGCCATTGACGGCCATGGACGTCCAAATTTCCCATTCATTTCTAATGGCATCTAATTATGTTTTTTCATTCTATTGATGCCAATGTACTTGGATTCCATTGACGCCTATGTAAGTTGATACCATTGACGTCCATGGACGTCCAAAATTTTTCCCATTCATTTTCAATGGGAATTTTTTTTTTTTCCCCAAATCAACAAAAAAAGACCAGATATCAATAGGACGTGTCCCCCAAACTTCTCCAATTCCATTGACGCTTATGAAGGGCGCCGCCATTGATAGCCATGGACGTCCAAATTTCCCATTCATTTCTAATGGCATTTAATTATGTTTTTTCATTCTATTGATGCCAATGTACTTGGATTCCATTGACGCCTATGTAAGTTGATACCATTGACGTCCATGGACGTCCAAAATTTTTCCCATTCATTTTCAATGGGAATTTTTTTTTTTTCCCCAAATCTACAAAAAATGACCTGATATCAATAGGACGTCTCCCCCAAACGTCCCCAATTCCATTGACGCTTATGAAGGGTGCCGCTATTGACGGCCATGGACGTCCAATTCTCCCAATCATTTCTAATGGCATTAATTTGTTTAATGCAAATGACTGGTATTATTGTCCATTCTATTGCTACACCTGAGTGGGGCTAAGATCTGTATCTCCACTGAGGAAAGACCCAGGTGTAATTTCTCCCGAAATTGCAGTTTCTAGTTATTATTTATTATTACCTTGGTCTTTCCAAGGGAAAGAACAAGGTTATGTTGTTGTACAACTTTATTGTACTTCTTTATTTTTTATTACCTGGGTCTTTCCTATGGAAAGTCCAGGTAGTGCTGTTCTGCAACTTTATTCGTCTTATTACCTTGGTCTTTCCAAGGGAAAGAACAAGGTTATGTTATTGTACAACTTTATTGTACTTCTTTCTTTCTTTCTTTTTTATTTATTATTATTCAATAATTGTTGACGTTTTTTTCGGCGCGCCGCGCAGCCCAAACCGTAGCTCCGATCGGTACCGTTCAAGTATCGGCACGACCGGAATTTTCGCGCGACGATGGGAATTTTTCAAACGGCCCCGAAAAATTTTCCGTTCGCCCGTAAACGGCAATTTTCCGAAAAAAAAAAAAAGGTAAAAAATGTATCTAGTCCTACAATTTTTGACCAAATCACATAATTTGGGTATCAAAAATTCCGGGACGATGAGGGGCATAAAAGTTGTATACAGAATTTGGCAAAAATTTACGGTTCCCCGGAAATTTGCCAAAAACTTTCCTATTCATTTTGAATGAAAAAAAAACGCACGCTGCACAGCCCGAACCGTTTGACCGATCGGCACCGTTCAAATATCGGCACGACCGGAATTTTCGCGCAACGATGGGAATTTTTCAAACGGACCCGAAAATATTTCCCTTCGCCCGTAAACGGCAATTTTCCGGAAAAAAAAAAAAAGTTTCAAAATGTATCTAGTCCTACAATTTTTGACCAAATCACACAATTTGGGCATCAAAAATTCCGGGACGGTGAGGGGCATAAAAGTTGTATACAGAATTTGGAAAAAAATTACGCTTCCTCGGAAATTTGCCAAAAACTATCCCATTCATTTCGAATGGGAAAAGTCCCATTCACTTCTAATGGGATTTCCAATGGAATTTACATTGCATTGATGCCATTGACGGCCATGCATGTCGAATCTACTGATGCCAATGTACTTGGATTCAATTGACTATATGGATGTCGATGCCATTGACTGCCATGGACGTCCAAAATTTTTCCCATTCATTTTCAATGGGGAAAAAACAAAATTACCCCAAATCAACAGAAAATGACCAGATATCAATAGGACGTGTCCCCCAAACTTCCCCAATTCCATTGACGCTTATGAAGGGTGCCGCCATTGACTTACATGGACGTCCAAAATTTTTCCCATTCATTTTCAATGGGGAAAAAACTACATTTCTCCAAATCAACAGAAAATGACCAGATATCAATAGGACGTATATCCCAAACGTCCCCAATTCCATTGACGCTTATGGGGGGTGCTGCCATTGACGTCCATGGACGTCCAAAATTTTACCCATTCATTTTCAATGGGAATTTTTTTTTTTTCCCAAAATCAACAGAAAATGACTAGATATCAATAGGACCTGTCCCCCAAATGTCCCCGATTGCATTGCTGCTTATGGAGGGTGATGCCATTGACGTCCAGGGACGTCCAAACTTCCCATTCATTTCCAATGGCATTTCTTCATGTTTGTTCATTCTTTTGATGCCAATGTACTTGGATTCCATTGACGCTTATGTAAGTTGATACCATTGACGTCCATGGACGTCCAAAATTTTTCCCATTCATTTTCAATGGGAATTTTTTTTTTTTTCCCCAAATCAACAGAAAATGACTAGATATCAATAGGACGTTTCCCCCAAATGTGCCCGATTGCATTGCTGCTTATGGAGGGTGATGGCATTGACGTCCACGGACGTCCAAACTTCCCATTAATTTCCAATGGCATTTCTTCATGTTTGTTCATTCTATTGATGCCAGTGTACTTGGATTCCATTCATGCTTATCTAAGTTGATACCATTGACGTCCATGGACGTCCAAAAATTTTCCCATTCATTTTCAATGGGAAATTTTTTTTTTTCCCCAAATCAACAGAAAATGACTAGATATCATTAGGACGTGTCCCCCAAATGTCCCCGATTGCATTGCCGCTTATGGGGGGTGATGCCATTGACGTCCATGGACGTCCAAACTTCCCATTCATTTCCAAAGGCATTTCTTCATGTTTGTTCATTCTATTGATGCCAATGTACTTGGATTCCATTGACGCTTATGTAAGTTGATACCATTGACGTCCATGGACGTCCAAAATTTTTCCCATTCATTTTCAATGGGAATTTTTTTTTTTTCCCCAAATCAACAGAAAATGACTAGATATCATTAGGACGTGTCCCCCAAATGTCCCCGATTGCATTGCCGCTTATGGAGGGTGATGCCATTGACGTTCATGGACGTCCAAACTTCCCATTCATTTCCAATGGCATTTCTTCATGTTTGTTCATTTTATTGATGCCAATGTACTTGGATTCCATTGACGCTTATGTAAGTTGATACCATTGACGTCCATGGACGTCCAAAATTTTTCCCATTCATTTTCAATGGGAATTTTTTTTTTTTCCCCAAATCAACAGAAAATGACTAGATATCAATAGGACGTGTCCCCCAAACTTCCCCGATTCCATTAACAATTATGGAGGGTGCTGCCATTGACGGACATGGACGTCCAATTCTCCCAAACTTTTCTAATGGCTTTAACTTTGTTTAGTGCCAATGACTGGCATTATGGTCCATTCTACTGATAGACCTGAGTGGGGCTAAGATTTGTATCTCCACAGAGGAAAGACCAAGGTGTGTAATTTCTCCCGAAATTGCAGTTTCTAGTTTTTTATTATTATTATTCAATAAATCTCCGCGTTTTTTTGAGCCAACGCACAGCCCAAACCGTAGCACCGATCGGCACCGTTGAAGTATCGGCACGACCGGATTTTTCGCGTGACGATGGGAATTTTTCAAACCGCCACGAAAAATTTTCCGTTCGCCCGTAAACGGCAATTTTCCGAAAAATAAAAAAAGTTTCAAAATGTATCTAGTCCTACAATTTTTGACCAAATCACATAATTTGGGCATCAAAAATTCCGGGACGGTGAGGGGCATAAAAGTTGTATACAGAATTTGGCAAAAATTTACGGTTCCCCGGAAATTTGCCAAAAACTTTCCTATTCATTTTGAATGGAAAAATAACGCGCGCTTCACAGCCCGAACCGTTAGACCGATCGGCACCGTTCAAGTATCGGCACGACCGGAATTTTCGCGTGACACAGGAAACTTTACAAATGGCCCCGAAAATTTTTCCGTTCGTCCGTAAACGGCAATTTTCCGTGAAAAAATAAAAAGTTTCAAAATGTATCTAGTCCTACAATTTTTGACCAAATCACATAATTTGGGCATCAAAAATTCCGGGACGGTGAGGGGCATAAAAGTTGTATACAGAATTTGGAAAAAAATTACGCTTCCTCGGAAATTTGCCAAAAACTATCCCATTCATTTCGAATGGGAAAAGTCCCATTCACTTCCAATGGGATTTCCAATGGAATTTACATTGCATTGATGCCATTGACGGCCATGCATGTCGAATCTACTGATGCCAATGTACTTGGATTCAATTGATTATATGGATGTCGATGCCATTGACTGCCATGGACGTCCAAAATTTTTCCCATTCATTTTCAATGGGGAAAAAACAAAATTACCCCAAATCAACAGAAAATGACCAGATATCAATAGGACGTGTCCCCCAAACTTCCCCAATTCCATTGACGCTTATGAAGGGTACCGCCATTGACTTACATGGACGTCCAAAATTTTTCCCATTCATTTTCAATGGGGAAAAAACGAAATTTCTCCAAATCAACAGAAAATGACCAGATATCAATAGGACGTATATCCCAAACGTCCCCAATTCCATTGACGCTTATGGGGGGTGCTGCCATGGACGTCCATGGACGTCCAAAATTTTACCCATTCATTTTCAATGGGAAATTTTTTTTTTTCCCCAAATCAACAGAAAATGACTAGATATCATTAGGACGTGTCCCCCAAATGTCCCCGATTGCATTGCCGCTTATGGGGGGTGATGCCATTGACGTCCATGGACGTCCAAACTTCCCATTCATTTCCAAAGGCATTTCTTCATGTTTGTTCATTCTATTGATGCCAATGTACTTGGATTCCATTGACGCTTATGTAAGTTGATACCATTGACGTCCATGTACGTCCAAAATTTTTCCCATTCATTTTCAATGGGATTTTTTTTTTTTTCCCAAATCAACAGAAAATGACTAGATATCATTAGGACGTGTCCCCCAAATGTCCCCGATTGCATTGCCGCTTATGGAGGGTGATGCCATTGACGTTCATGGACGTCCAAACTTCCCATTCATTTCCAATGGCATTTCTTCATGTTTGTTCATTTTATTGATGCCAATGTACTTGGATTCCATTGACGCTTATGTAAGTTGATACCATTGACGTCCATGGACGTCCAAAATTTTTCCCATTCATTTTCAATGGGAATTTTTTTTTTTTTTCCAAATCAACAGAAAATGACTAGATATCAATAGGACGTGTCCCCCAAACTTCCCCGATTCCATTAACAATTATGGAGGGTGCTGCCATTGACGGACATGGACGTCCAATTCTCCCAATCTTTTCTAATGGCTTTAACTTTGTTTAGTGCCAATGACTGGCATTATGGTCCATTCTATTGATAGGCCTGAGTGGGGCTAAGATTTGTATCTCCACAGAGGAAAGACCAAGGTGTGTAATTTCTCCCGAAATTGCAGTTTCTAGTTATTATTATTATTATTTATTATATCATCATCTTATTCTCCGCGTTTTTTCGGCGCGCCGCGCAGCCCGAACCATAGCACCGATCGGCACCGTTCAAGTATTGACACGACCGGATTTTTCGCGCGACGATGGGAATTTTTCAAAATCCCCCGAAAAATTTTCCGTTCGCCCGTAAACGGCAATTTTCCGGAAAAAAAAAAAAGTTTAAAAATGTATCTAGTCCTACAGTTTTTGACCAAATCACATAATTTGGGCATCAAAAATTCCGGGACGTTGAGGGGCATAAAAGTTGTATACAGAATTTGGCAAAAAATTACGGTTCCCCGGAAATTGGCCAAAAACTCTCCCATTCATTTGTAATGGGAAAAGTTCCCATTCACTTCCAATGGGATTTCCTATGGACTTTACATTGCATTGATGCCATTGACGGCCATGCATGTCGAATTTACTGATGCCAATGTACTTGGATTCTATTGACTATATGGATGTCGATGCCATTGACGGCCATGGACGTCCAAAATTTTTCCCATTCATTTTCTATGGGGAAAAGACAAAATGTCCCCAAATCAGTAGGAAATCAACAGATATCAATAGGACCTTTACCTCAAATGTCCCCGATAGCATTGATGCTTATGGAGGGTGATGCCATTGACGTCCATGGACGTCCAAATTTTTCCCATTCATTTTCAATGGGGAAAAAACAAAATGTCTCCAAATCAGTAGGAAATCACCAGATATCAATAGGACCTTTACCCCAAATGTCCCCAACTGCATTGACGCTTATTGAGGGCTCCGCCATTGACGGCCATGGACGTCCAAATTTCCCATTCATTTCTAATGGCATCTAATTATGTTTTTTCATTCTATTGATGCCAATGTACTTGGATTCCATTGACGCCTATGTAAGTTGATACCATTGACGTCCATGGACGTCCAAAATTTTTCCCATTCATTTTCAATGGGAATTTTTTTTTTTTCCCCAAATCAACAAAAAAAGACCAGATATCAATAGGACGTGTCCCCCAAACTTCTCCAATTCCATTGACGCTTATGAAGGGCGCCGCCATTGACGGCCATGGACGTCCAAATTTCCCATTCATTTCTAATGGCATTTAATTATATTTTTTCATTCTATTGATGCCAATGTACTTGGATTCCATTGACGCCTATGTAAGTTGATACCATTGACGTCCATGGACGTCCAAAATTTTTCCCATTCATTTTCAATGGGATTTTTTTTTTTTTTCCCAAATCTACAAAAAATGACCTGATATCAATAGGACGTCTCCCCCAAACGTCCCCAATTCCATTGACGCTCATGAAGGGTGCCGCTATTGACGGCCATGGACGTCCAATTCTCCCAATCATTTCTAATGGCATTAATTTGTTTAATGCAAATGACTGGTATTATTGTCCATTCTATTGCTACACCTGAGTGGGGCTAAGATCTGTATCTCCACTGAGGAAAGACCCAGGTGTAATTTCTCCCGAAATTGCAGTTTCTAGTTATTATTATTATTTATTATATCATCATCTTATTCTCCGCGTTTTTTCGGCGCGCCGCGCAGCCCGAACCATAGCACCGATCGGCACCGTTCAAGTATTGACACGACCGGATTTTTCGCGCGACGATGGGAATTTTTCAAAATCCCCCGAAAAATTTTCCGTTCGCCCGTAAACGGCAATTTTCCGGAAAAAAAAAAAAGTTTAAAAATGTATCTAGTCCTACAGTTTTTGACCAAATCACATAATTTGGGCATCAAAAATTCCGGGACGTTGAGGGGCATAAAAGTTGTATACAGAATTTGGCAAAAAATTACGGTTCCCCGGAAATTGGCCAAAAACTCTCCCATTCATTTGTAATGGGAAAAGTTCCCATTCACTTCCAATGGGATTTCCTATGGACTTTACATTGCATTGATGCCATTGACGGCCATGCATGTCGAATTTACTGATGCCAATGTACTTGGATTCTATTGACTATATGGATGTCGATGCCATTGACGGCCATGGACGTCCAAAATTTTTCCCATTCATTTTCTATGGGGAAAAGACAAAATGTCCCCAAATCAGTAGGAAATCAACAGATATCAATAGGACCTTTACCTCAAATGTCCCCGATAGCATTGATGCTTATGGAGGGTGATGCCATTGACGTCCATGGACGTCCAAATTTTTCCCATTCATTTTCAATGGGGAAAAAACAAAATGTCTCCAAATCAGTAGGAAATCACCAGATATCAATAGGACCTTTACCCCAAATGTCCCCAACTGCATTGACGCTTATTGAGGGCGCCGCCATTGACGGCCATGGACGTCCAAATTTCCCATTCATTTCTAATGGCATCTAATTATGTTTTTTCATTCTATTGATGCCAATGTACTTGGATTCCATTGACGCCTATGTAAGTTGATACCATTGACGTCCATGGACGTCCAAAATTTTTCCCATTCATTTTCAATGGGAATTTTTTTTTTTTCCCCAAATCAACAAAAAAAGACCAGATATCAATAGGACGTGTCCCCCAAACTTCTCCAATTCCATTGACGCTTATGAAGGGCGCCGCCATTGACGGCCATGGACGTCCAAATTTCCCATTCATTTCTAATGGCATTTAATTGTTTTTTCATTCTATTGATGCCAATGTACTTGGATTCCATTGACGCCTATGTAAGTTGATACCATTGACGTCCATGGACGTCCAAAATTTTTCCCATTCATTTTCAATGGGAATTTTTTTTTTTGTCCCAAATCTACAAAAAATGACCTGATATCAATAGGACGTCTCCCCCAAACGTCCCCAATTCCATTGACGCTTATGAAGGGTGCCGCTATTGACGGCCATGGACGTCCAATTCTCCCAATCATTTCTAATGGCATTAATTTGTTTAATGCAAATGACTGGTATTATTGTCCATTCTATTGCTACACCTGAGTGGGGCTAAGATCTGTATCTCCACTGAGGAAAGACCCAGGTGTAATTTCTCCCGAAATTGCAGTTTCTAGTTATTTATTATTATTATTCAATAATTCTCCGCGTTTTTTTGAGCCAACGCACAGCCCAAACCTTAGCACCGATCGGCACCGTTGAAGTATCGGCACGACCGGATTTTTCGCGTGACGATGGGAATTTTTCAAACCGCCACGAAAAATTTTCCGTTCGCCCGTAAACGGCAATTTTCCGAAAAATAAAAAAAGTTTCAAAATGTATCTAGTCCTACAATTTTTGACCAAATCACATAATTTGGGCATCAAAAATTCCGGGACTGTGAGGGGCATAAAAGTTGTATACAGAATTTGGCAAAAATTTACGGTTCCCCGGAAATTTGCCAAAAACTTTCCTATTCATTTTGAATGGAAAAAAAACGCGCGCTTCACAGCCCGAACCGTTAGACCGATCGGCACCGTTCAAGTATCGGCACGACCGGAATTTTCGCGTGACACAGGAAACTTTACAAATGGCCCCGAAAATTTTTCCGTTCGTCCGTAAACGGCAATTTTCCGTGAAAAAAAAAAAAGTTTCAAAATGTATCTAGTCCTACAATTTTTGACCAAATCACATAATTTGGGAATCAAAAATTCCGGGACGGTGAGGGGCATAAAAGTTGTATACAGAATTTGGAAAAAAATTACGCTTCCTCGGAAATTTGCCAAAAACTATCCCATTCATTTCGAATGGGAAAAGTTCCCATTCACTTCCAATGGGATTTCCAACAGAATTTACATTGCATTGATGCCATTGACGGCCATGCATGTCGAATCTACTGATGCCAATGTACTTGGATTCGATTGACTATATAGATGTCGATGCCATTGACGTCCATGGACGTCCAAAATTTTTCCCATTCATTTTCAATGGGGAAAAAACAAAATTACCCCAAATCAACAGAAAATGACCAGATATCAATAGGACGTGTCCCCCAAACTTCCCCAATTCCATTGACGCTTATGAGGGGTGCCGCCATTGACTTACATGGACGTCCAAAATTTTTCCCATTCATTTTCAATGAGGAAAAAACTAAATTTCTCCAAATCAACAGAAAATGACCAGATATCAATAGGACGTATATCCCAAACGTCCCCAATTCCATTGACGCTTATGGGGGGTGCTGCCATTGACGTCCATGGACGTCCAAAATTTTACCCATTCATTTTCAATGGGAATTTTTTTTTTTTTCCCCAAATCAACAGAAAATGACTAGATATCAATAGGACCTGTCCCCCAAATGTCCCCGATTGCATTGCTGCTTATGGAGGGTGATGCCATTGACGTCCAGGGACGTCCAAACTTCCCATTCATTTCCAATGGCATTTCTTCACGTTTGTTCATTCTTTTGATGCCAATGTACTTGGATTCCATTGACGCTTATGTAAGTTGATACCATTGACGTCCATGGACGTCCAAAATTTTTCCCATTCATTTTCAATGGGAATTTTTTTTTTTTCCCCAAATCAACAGAAAATGACTAGATATCAATAGGACGTTTCCCCCAAATGTGCCCGATTGCATTGCTGCTTATGGGGGGTGATGCCATTGAGGTCCACGGACGTCCAAACTTCCCATTCATTTCCAATGGCATTTCTTCATGTTTGTTCATTCTATTGATGCCAATGTACTTGGATTCCATTGACCCTTATGTAAGTTGATACCATTGACGTCCATGGACGTCCAAAATTTTTCCCATTCATTTTCAATGGGAAATTTTTTTTTTCCCCAAATCAACAGAAAATGACTAGATAAAATTAGGACGTGTCCCCCAAATGTCCCCGATTGCATTACCGCTTATGGGGGGTGATGCCATTGACGTCCATGGAAGTCCAAACTTCCCATTCATTTCTAACGGCTTTTACTTTGTTTTTTGCCAATGACTGGCATTATGATCCATTCTATTGATAGACCTGAGTGGGGCTAAGATCTGTATCTCCACAGAGGAAAGACCAAGGTGTGTAATTTCTCCCGAAATTGCAGTTTCTAGTTTATTATTATTATTCAATAATTCTCCGCGTTTTTTTGAGCCAACGCACAGCCCAAACCGTAGCACCGATCGGCACCGTTGAAGTATCGGCACGACCGGATTTTTCGCGTGACGATGGGAATTTTTCAAACCGCCACGAAAAATTTTCCGTTCGCCCGTAAACGGCAATTTTCCGAAAAATAAAAAAAGTTTAAAAATGTATCTAGTCCTACAATTTTTGACCAAATCACATAATTTGGGCATCAAAAATTCCGGGACGGTGAGGGGCATAAAAGTTGTATACAGAATTTGGCAAAAATTTACGGTTCCCCGGAAATTTGCCAAAAACTTTCCTATTCATTTTGAATGGAAAAAAAACGCGCGCTTCACAGCCCGAACCGTTAGACCGATCGGCACCGTTCAAGTATCGGCACGACCGGAATTTTCGCGTGACACAGGAAACTTTACAAATGGCCCCGAAAATTTTTCCGTTCGTCCGTAAACGGCAATTTTCCGTGAAAAAAAAAAAAGTTTCAAAATGTATCTAGTCCTACAATTTTTGACCAAATCAAATAATTTGGGCATCAAAAATTCCGGGACGGTGAGGGGCATAAAAGTTGTATACAGAATTTTGAAAAAAATTATGCTTCCTCGGAAATTTGCCAAAAACTATCCCATTCATTTCGAATGGGAAAAGTCCCATTCACTTCCAATGGGATTTCCAATGGAATTTACATTGCATTGATGCCATTGACGGCCATGCATGTCGAATCTACTGATGCCAATGTACTTGGATTCAATTGACTATATAGATGTCGATGCCATTGACTGCCATGGACGTCCAAAATTTTTCCCATTCATTTTCAATGGGGAAAAAACAAAATTACCCCAAATCAACAGAAAATGACCAGATATCAATAGGACGTGTCCCCCAAACTTCCCCAATTCCATTGACGCTTATGAAGGGTGCCGCCATTGACTTCCATGGACGTCCAAAATTTTTCCCATTCATTTTCAATGGGGAAAAAACTAAATTTCTCCAAATCAACAGAAAATGACCAGATATCAATAGGACGTATATCCCAAACGTCCCCAATTATATTGACGCTTATGGGGGGTGCTGCCATTGACGTCCATGGACGTCCAAAATTTTACCCATTCATTTTCAATGGGAATTTTTTTTTTTTCCCCAAATCAACAGAAAATGACTAGATATCAATAGGACCTGTCCCCCAAATGTCCCCGATTGCATTGCTGCTTATGGAGGGTGATGCCATTGACGTCCAGGGACGTCCAAACTTCCCATTCATTACCAATGGCATTTCTTCATGTTTGTTCATTCTTTTGATGCTAATGTACTTGGATTCCATTGACGCTTATGTAAGTTGATACCATTGACGTCCATGGACGTCCAAAATTTTACCCATTCATTTTCAATGGGATTTTTTTTTTTTTCCCCAAATCAACAGAAAATGACTAGATATCAATAGGACGTGGCCCCCAAATGTCCCCGATTGCATTGCTGCTTATGGAGGGTGATGCCATTGACGTCCAGGGACGTCCAAACTTCCCATTCATTTCCAATGGCATTTCTTCATGTTTGTTCATTCTATTGATGCCAATGTACTTGGATTCCATTGACGCTTATGTAAGTTGATACCATTGACGTCCATAGAGGTCCAAAATTTTTCCCATTCATTTTCAATGGGAAATTTTTTTTTTTCCCCAAATCAACAGAAAATGACTAGATATTATTAGGACGTGTCCCCCAAATGTCCCCGATTGCATTGCCGCTTATGGAGGGTGATGCCATTGACGTTCATGGACGTCCAAACTTCCCATTAAATCCCAATGGCATTTCTTCATGTTTGTTCATTCTATTGATGCCAATGTACTTGGATTCCATTGACGCTTATGTAAGTTGATACCATTGACGTCCATGGACGTCCAAAATTTTTCCCATTCATTTTCAATGGGAATTTTTTTTTTTTCCCCAAATCAACAGAAAATGACTAGATATCAATAGGACGTGTCCCCCAAATGTCCCCGATTGCATTGCCTCTTATGGAGGGTGATGCCATTGACAGCCACGGTCGTCCAAACTTCCCATTCATTTCCAATGGCATTTCTTCATGTTTGTTCATTCTATTGATGCCAATGTACTTGGATTCCATTGACGCTTATGTAAATTGATACCATTGACGTCCATGGACGTCCAAAATTTTTCCCATTCATTTTCAATGGGAATTTTTTTTTTTTCCCCAAATCAACAGAAAATGACTAGATATCATTAGGACTTGTCCCCCAAATGTCCCCGATTGCATTGCCGCTTATGGGGGGTGATGCCATTGACGTCCATGGACGTCCAAACTTCCCAATCATTTCCAAAGCCATTTCTTCATGTTTGTTCATTCTATTGATGCCAATGTACTTGGATTCCATTGACGCTTATGTAAGTTGATACCATTGACGTCCATGGACGTCCACAATTTTTCCCATTCATTTTCAATGGGATTTTTTTTTTTTTCCCAAATCAACAGAAAATGACTAGATATCATTAGGACGTGTCCCCCAAATGTCCCCGATTGCATTGCCGCTTATGGAGGGTGATGCCATTGACGTTCATGGACGTCCAAACTTCCCATTAATTTCCAATGGCATTTCTTCATGTTTGTTCATTTTATTGATGCCAATGTACTTGGATTCCATTGACGCTTATGTAAGTTGATACCATTGACGTCCATGGACGTCCAAAATTTTTCCCATTCATTTTCAATGGGAATTTTTTTTTTTTTTCCCAAATCAACAGAAAATGACTAGATATCATTAGGACGTGTCCCCCAAACTTCCCCGATTCCATTAACAATTATGAAAGGTGCCGCCATTGACGTCCATCGACGTCCAATTCTCCCATTCATTTCTAACGGCTTTTACTTTGTTTTTTGCCAATGACTGGCATTATGATCCATTCTATTGATAGACCTGAGTGGGGCTAAGATCTGTATCTCCACAGAGGAAAGACCAAGGTGTGTAATTTCTCCCGAAATTGCAGTTTCTAGTTATTATTATTATTATTCAATAATTCTCCGCGTTTTTTTGAGCCAACGCACAGCCCAAACCGTAGCACCGATCGGCACCGTTGAAGTATCGGCATGACCGGATTTTTCGCGTGACGATGGGAATTTTTCAAACCGCCACGAAAAATTTTCCGTTCGCCCGTAAACGGCAATTTTCCGAAAAATACAAAAAGTTTCAAAATGTATCTAGTCCTACAATTTTTGACCAAATCACATAATTTGGGCATCAAAAATTCCGGGACGGTGAGGGGCATAAAAGTTGTATACAGAATTTGGCAAAAATTTACGGTTCCCCGGAAATTTGCCAAAAACTTTCCTATTCATTTTGAATGGAAAAAAAACGCGCGCTTCACAGCCCGAACCGTTAGACCGATCGGCACCGTTCAAGTATCGGCACGACCGGAATTTTCGCGTGACACAGGAAACTTTACAAATGGCCCCGAAAATTTTTCCGTTCGTCCGTAAACGGCAATTTTCCATGAAAAAAAAAAAAGTTTCAAAATGTATCTAGTCCTACAATTTTTGACCAAATCACATAATTTGGGCATCAAAAATTCCGGGACGGTGAGGGGCATAAATGTTGTATACAGAATTTGGAAAAAAATTACGCTTCCTCGGAAATTTGCCAAAAACTATCCCATTCATTTCGAATGGGAAAAGTCCCATTCACTTCCAATGGGATTTCCAATGGAATTTTTTACATTGCATTGATGCCATTGACGGCAGTTCATGTCGAATCTACTGATGCCAATGTACTTGGATTCAATTGACTATATGGATGTCGATGCCATTGTCTGCCATGGACGTCCAAAATTTTTCCCATTCATTTTCAATGGGGAAAAAACAAAATTACCCCAAATCAACAGAAAATGACCAGATATCAATAGGACGTGTCCCCCAAACTTCCCCAATTCCATTGACGCTTATGAAGGGTGCCGCCATTGACTTACATGGACGTCCAAAATTTTTCCCATTCATTTTCAATGGGGAAAAAACTACATTTCTCCAAATCAACAGAAAATGACCAGATATCAATAGGACGTATACCCCAAACGTCCCCAACTCCATTGACGCTTATGGGGGGTGCTGCCATTGACGTCCATGGACGTGCAAAATTTTACCCATTCATTTTCAATGGGAAATTTTTTTTTTTCCCCAAATCAACAGAAAATGACTAGATATCAATAGGACGTGTCCCCCAAATGTCCCCAATTGCATTGCTGCTTATGGAGGGTGATGCCATTGACGTCCAGGGACGTCCAAACTTCCCATTCATTTCCAATGGCATTTCTTCATGTTTGTTCATTCTATTGATGCCAATGTACTTGGATTCCATTGACGCTTATGTAAGTTGATACCATTGACGTCCATGGACGTCCAAAATTTTTCCCATTCATTTTCAATGGGAATTTTTTTTTTTTCCCCAAATCAACAGAAAATGACTAGATATCATTAGGACGTGTCCCCCAAATGTCCCCGATTGCATTGCCGCTTATGGGGGGTGATGCCATTGACGTCCATGGACGTCCAAACTTCCCATTCATTTCCAAAGGCATTTCTTCATGTTTGTTCATTCTATTGATGCCAATGTACTTGGATTCCATTGACGCTTATGTAAGTTGATACCATTGACGTCCATGGACGTCCAAAATTTTTCCCATTCATTTTCAATGGGAATTTTTTTTTTTTCCCAAATCAACAGAAAATGACTAGATATCATTAGGACGTGTCCCCCAAATGTCCCCGATTGCATTGCCGCTTATGGAGGGTGATGCCATTGACGTTCATGGACGTCCAAACTTCCCATTCATTTCCAATAGCATTTCTTCATGTTCATTTTATTGATGCCAATGTACTTGGATTCCATTGACGCTTATGTAAGTTGATACCATTGACGTCCATGGACGTCCAAAATTTTTCCCATTCATTTTCAATGGGAATTTTTTTTTTTTCCCAAATCAACAGAAAATGACTAGATATCATTAGGACGTGTCCCCCAAACTTCCCCGATTCCATTAACAATTATGAAAGGTGCCGCCATTGACGTCCATGGTCGTCCAATTCTCCCATTCATTCCTAACGGCTTTTACTTTGTTTTTTGCCAATGACTGGCATTATGATCCATTCTATTGATAGACCTGAGTGGGGCTAAGATCTGTATCTCCACAGAGGAAAGACCAAGGTGTGTAATTTCTCCCGAAATTGCAGTTTCTAGTTACCTTGGTCTTTCCAAGGGAAAGAACAAGGTAATGCTGTTCTGCAACTTTATCGTACTTATTTTTATTATTATTATTATTCATCTTATTCTCCGCGTTTTTTCGGCGCGCCGCACAGCCCGAACCGCTGCACCGATCGGCACCGTTCGGATATCGAAACGTCCGGAATTTTTGCGCGACGATGGCTTTTTTAAAAAGGGCCCCGAAAAATTTTCCGTTTTCCCGCAAACGGCAATTTTCCAGATTTTTTTTTTTTTTTCAAAATGTATCTAGTCCTACAATTTTTGACCAAATCACATAATTTGGGTATCAAAAATTCCGGGACGGTGAGGGGCATAAAAGTTGTATACAGAATTTGGTAAAAATTTACGGTTCCCCGGTAATTTGCCAAAAACTATCCCATTCATTTCTAATGGGAAAATTTCCCATTCATTTCAATGGGATTTCTATGGAATTTACATTGCATTGATGCCATTGACGGCCATGCATGTCGAATCTACTGATGCCAATGTACTTGGATTCTATTGACTATATGGATGTCGATGCCATTGACGGCCATGGACGTCCAAAATTTTTCCCATTCATTTTCAATGGGGAAAAAACTACATTTCCCCAAATCAACAGAAAATGACCAGATATCAATAGGGCGTGTCCCCCAAACGTCCCCAACTCCATTGACGCTTATAGGGGATGCTGCCATTGACGTCCATGGACGTCCAAAAATTTTCCCATTCATTTTCAATGGGGAAAAAACTAAATTTCCCCAAATCAACAGAAAATGACCAGATATCAATAGGACGTATACCCCAAACGTCCCCAACTCCCTTGACGCTTATGGGGGGTGCTGCCATTGACGTCCCTGGAAGTCCAAAATTTTTCCCATTCATTTTCAATGGGGAAAAAACTAAATTTCCCCAAATCATCAGAAAATGACCAGTTATCAATAGTACGTCTCCCCCAAACGTTCCGAACTCCATTGATGCTTATAGGGGGTGCTGCCATTGACGTCCATGGACGTCCAAAAATTTTCCCATTCATTTTCAATGGGGAAAAAACTAAATTTCCCCAAATCAACAGAAAATGACAGATATTAATAGGACGTATACCCCAAACGTCCCCAATTCCATTTACGCTTATGGAGGGTGATGCCATTGACGTTCATGGACGTCCAATTCTCCCAATCTTTTCTAATGGCTTTTACTTTGTTTAGTGCCATTGACTGGCATTATGGTCCATTCTATTGATAGACCTGAGTGGGGCTAAGATCTGTATCTCCACAGAGGAAAGACCAAGGTGTGTAATTTCTCCCGAAATTGCAGTTTCTAGTTACCTTGGTCTTTCCAAAGGAAAGAACAAGGTAATGATATTCTACAACTTCATTGTACTTATTATTATTACCTTGGTCTTTCTGAAAGAAAGAACAAGGTATTGTTATTGTGCAACTTTATTACCTTGGTCTTTCCAAGGGAAAGAACAAGGTATTGTTATTGTGCAACTTTATTATTATAATAATTATTATTATTACCTTGGTCTTTCCAAGGGAAAGAACAAGGTTATGTTGTTGTACAACTTTATTGTACTTTTTTTTATTACCTTGGTCTTTCTGAAAGAAAGAACAAGGTTATGTTATTCTACAACTTTATTATTATTATTATTATGCAATGGTTTCTCCGCGTTTTTTCGGCGCGCCGCGCAGCCCGAACCGTACCACCGATCGGCACCGTTCAAGTATCGACACGACCGGAATTTTCGCGCGACGATGGGAATTTTTCAAACGACCCCGAAAAATTTTTCGTTCGCCCGTAAACGGCGATTTTCCGATTTTTTACAACTTTTTCAAAACGCTACTTGTCCTACAATTTTTGACCAAATCACATAATTTGGACATCAAAAATTCCGGGACGGTGGGGGGCATAAAGATTGTATACAGAATTTAGAAAAAATTTACGGTTCTCCGGATATTTGCCAAAAACTATCCCATTCATTTCCAATGGGAAAAGTTCCCTTTCACTTTCAATAGTATTTCCAATGGACTTTACATTGCATTGATGCCATTGACGGCCATGCATGTCGAATCTATTGATGCCAATGTACTTGGATTCATTTGACTATATGGATGTCGATGCCATTGACGGCCATGGACGTCCAAAATTTTTCCCATTCATTTTCAATGGGGAAAAAACTAAATTTCCCCAAATCAACAGAAAATGACCAGATATTAATAGGACGTATACCCCAAACGTCCCCAACTCCATTGACGCTTATGGGGGGTGCTGCCATTGACGTCCATGGACGTCCAAAATTTTTCCCATTCATTTTCAATGGGGAAAAAACTACATTTCCCCAAATCATCAGAAAATGACCAGTTATCAATAGTACGTCTCCCCCAAACGTTCCGAACTCCATTGACACTTATAGGGGGTGCTGCCATTGACGTCCATGGACGTCCAAAAATTTTCCCATTCATTTTCAATGGGGAAAAAACTAAATTTCCCCAAATCAACAGAAAATGACCAGATATTAATAGGACGTATACCCCAAACGTCCCCAACTCCATTGACGCTTATGGGGGGTGCTGCCATTGACGTCCATGGACGTCCAAAAATTTTCCCATTCATTTTCAATGGGAATTTTTTTTTTTTTCCCCCAAATCAACAGAAAATGACTAGACATCATTAGGACGTGTCCCCCAAATGTCCCCGATTGCATTGCTGCTTATGGAGGGTGATGCCATTGACGTTCATGGACGTCCAAACTTCCCATTCATTTCCAATGGCATTTCTTCATGTTTGTTCATTCTATTGATGCCAATGTACTTGGATTCCATTGACGCTTATGTAAGTTGATACCATTGACGTCCATGGACGTCCAAAATTTTTCCCATTCATTTTCAATGGGAATTTTTTTTTTTTCCCCAAATCAACAAAAAATGACCAGATATCAATAGGACGTGTCCCCCAAATGTCCCCGATTGGATTGGCGCTTATGGAGGGTGATGCCATTGACGTCCATGGACGTCCAAACTTCCCATTCATTTCCAATGGCATTTCTTCATGTTTGTTCATTCTATTGATGCCAATGTACTTGGATTCCATTGACGCTTATGTAAGTTGATACCATTGACGTCCATGGACGTCCAAAATTTTTCCCATTCATTTTTAATGGGAATTTTTTTTTTTTCCCCAAATCAACAAAAAATGACCAGATATCAATAGGACGTGTCCCCCAAACTTCTCCAATTCCATTGACGCTTATGAAGGGTGCCGCCATTGACGGCCATGGACGTCCAATTCTCCCAATCTTTTCTAATGGCTTTTACTTTGTTTAGTGCCATTGACTGGCATTATGGTCCATTCTATTGATAGACCTGAGTGGGGCTAAGATTTGTATCTCCACAGAGGAAAGACCAAGGTGTAATTTCTCCCGAAATTGCAGTTTCTAGTTATTATTTATTATTATTATTATTATTCAATAATTGTTGACGTTTTTTTCGGCGCGCCGCACAGCCCGAACCGTACCTCCGATCGGTACCGTTCAAGTATCGGCACGACCGGAATTTTCGCGCGACGATGGGAATTTTTCAAACGGCCTTGAAAAATTTTCCGTTCGCCCGTAAACGGCAATTTTCCGGAAAAAAAAAAAAGTTTCAAAATGTATCTAGTCCTACAATTTTTGACCAAATCACATAATTTGGGCATCAAAAATTCCGGGACGGTGAGGGGCATAAAAGTTGTATACAGAATTTGGAAAAAAATTACGCTTCCTCGGAAATTTGCCAAAAACTATCCCATTCATTTCGAATGGGAAAAGTTCCCATTCACTTCCAATGGGATTTCCAATGGAATTTACATTGCATTGATGCCATTGACGGCCATGCATGTCGAATCTACTGATGCCAATGTACTTGGATTCAATTGACTATATGGATGTCGATGCCATTGACGGCCATGGACGTCCAAAATTTTTCCCATTCATTTTCAATGGGGAAAAAACAAAATTTCCCCAAATCAACAGAAAATGACCAGATATCAATAGGACGTGTCCCCCAAACTTCCCCAATTCCATTGACGCTTATGAGGGGTGCCGCCATTGACTTACATGGACGTCCAAAAATTTTCCCATTCATTTTCAATGGGGAAAAAACTACATTTCTCCAAATCAACAGAAAATGACCAGATATCAATAGGACTTATACCCCAAACGTCCCCAACTCCATTGACGCTTATGGGGGGTGCTGCCATTGACGTCCATGGACGTCCAAAATTTTACCCATTCATTTTCAATGGGAATTTTTTTTTTTTCCCCCAAATCAACAGAAAATGACTAGATATCAACAGGACGTTTCCCCCAAATGTCCCCAATTCCATTTAGGCTTATGGAGGGTGATGCCATTGACGTCCAGGGACGTCCAAACTTCCCATTCATTTTCAATGGCATTTCTTCATGTTTGTTCATTCTTTTGATGCCAATGTACTTGGATTCCATTGACGCTTATGTAAGTTGATACCATTGACGTCCATGGACGTCCAAAATTTTTCCCATTCATTTTCAATGGGAATTTTTTTTTTTTCCCCAAATCAACAGAAAATGACTAGATATCATTAGGACGTGTCCCCAAAATGTCCCCGATTGCATTGCCGCTTATGGGGGGTGATGCCATTGACGTCCATGGACGTCCAAACTTCCCAATCATTTCCAAAGGCATTTCTTCATGTTTGTTCATTCTATTGATGCCAATGTACTTGGATTCCATTGACGTTTATGTAAGTTGATACCATTGACGTCCATGGACGTCCAAAATTTTTCCCATTCATTTTCAATGGGATTTTTTTTTTTTTCCCCAAATCAACAGAAAATGACTAGATATCATTAGGACGTGTCCCCCAAATGTCCCCGATTGCATTGCCGCTTATGGAGGGTGATGTCATTGACGTTCATGGACGTCCAAACTTCCCATTCATTTCCAATGGCATTTCTTCATG
This sequence comes from Corythoichthys intestinalis, assembly GCF_030265065.1. Lineage (NCBI taxonomy): Eukaryota > Metazoa > Chordata > Actinopteri > Syngnathiformes > Syngnathidae > Corythoichthys > Corythoichthys intestinalis. The sequence continues at coordinate 5,903,446 of NC_080410.1, read as the reverse complement.
TTTGTTCATTTTATTGATGCCAATGTACTAGGATTCCATTGACGCTTATGTAAGTTGATACCATTGACGTCCATGGACGTCCAAAATTTTTCCCATTCATTTTCAATGGGAAAATTTTTTTTTTCCCCAAATCAACAGAAAATGACTAGATATCATTAGGACGTGTCCCCCAAACTTCCCCGATTCCATTAACAATTATGAAAGGTGCCGCCATTGACGTCCATGGACGTCCAATTCTCCCATTCATTTCTAACGGCTTTTACTTTGTTTTTTGCCAATGACTGGCATTATGATCCATTCTATTGATAGACCTGAGTGGGGCTAAGATCTGTATCTCCACAGAGGAAAGACCAAGGTGTGTAATTTCTCCCGAAATTGCAGTTTGTAGTTCTTTATTATTATTATTCAATAATTGTTGACGTTTTTTTCGGCGCGCCGCGCAGCCCAAACCGTAGCTCCGATCGGTACCGTTCAAGTATCGGCACGACCGGAATTTTCGCGCGACGATGGGAATTTTTCAAACGGCCCCGAAAAATTTTCCGTTCGCCCGTAAACGGCAATTTTCCGAAAAAAAAAAAAAGTTTAAAAATGTATCTAGTCCTACAATTTTTGACCAAATCACGTAATTTGGGTATCAAAAATTCCGGGACGGTGAGGGGCATAAAAGTTGTATACAGAATTTGGCAAAAATTTACGGTTCCCCGGAAATTTGCCAAAAACTTTCCAATTCATTTTGAATGAAAAAAAAACGCACGCTGCACAGCCCGAACCGTTTGACCGATCGGCACCGTTCAAATATCGGCACGACCGGAATTTTCGCGCGACGATGGGAATTTTTCAAACGGACCCGAAAAATTTTCCCTTCGCTCGTAAACGGCAATTTTCCGGAAAAAAAAAAAACGTTTCAAAATGTATCTAGTCCTACAATTTTTGACCAAATCACACAATTTGGGCATCAAAAATTCCGGGACGGTGAGGGGCATAAAAGTTGTATACAGAATTTGGAAAAAAATTACGCTTCCTCGGAAATTTGCCAAAAACTATCCCATTCATTTCGAATGGGAAAAGTCCCATTCACTTCCAATGGGATTTCCAATGGAATTTACATTGCATTGATGCCATTGACGGCCATGCATGTCGAATCTACTGATGCCAATGTACTTGGATTCAATTGACTATATGGATGTCGATGCCATTGACTGCCATGGACGTCCAAAATTTTTCCCATTCATTTTCAATGGGGAAAAAACAAAATTACCCCAAATCAACAGAAAATGACCAGATATCAATAGGACGTGTCCCCCAAACTTCCCCAATTCCATTGACGCTTATGAAGGGTGCCGCCATTGACTTACATGGACGTCCAAAATTTTTCCCATTCATTTTCAATGGGGAAAAAACTACATTTCTCCAAATCAACAGAAAATGACCAGATATCAATAGGACGTATATCCCAAACGTCCCCAATTCCATTGACGCTTATGGGGGGTGCTGCCATTGACGTCCATGGACGTCCAAAATTTTACCCATTCATTTTCAATGGCAAATTTTTTTTTTTCCCCAAATCAACAGAAAATGACTAGATATCAATAGGACCTGTCCCCCAAATGTCCCCGATTGCATTGCTGCTTATGGAGGGTGATGCCATTGACGTCCAGGGACGTCCAAACTTCCCATTCATTTCCAATGGCATTTCTTCATGTTTGTTCATTCTTTTGATGCCAATGTACTTGGATTCCATTGACGCTTATGTAAGTTTATACCATTGACGTCCATGGACGTCCAAAATTTTTCCCATTCATTTTCAATGGGAATTTTTTTTTTTTTCCCAAAATCAACAGAAAATGACTAGATATCAATAGGACGTTTCCCCCAAATGTGCCCGATTGCATTGCTGCTTATGGAGGGTGATGCCATTGACGTCCACGGACGTCCAAACTTCCCATTCATTTCCAATGGCATTTCTTCATGTTTGTTCATTCTATTGATGCCAATGTACTTGGATTCCATTGACGCTTATGTAAGTTGATACCATTGACGTCCATGGACGTCCAAAATTTTTCCCATTCATTTTCAATGGGAATTTTTTTTTTTTCCCCAAATCAACAGAAAATGACTAGATATCAATAGGACATGTCCCCCAAATGTCCCCGATTGCATTGCCGCTTATGGAGGGTGATGCCATTGACGTCCATGGACGTCCAAACTTCCCATTAATTTCCAATGGCATTTCTTCATGTTTGTTCATTCTATTGATGCCAATGTACTTGGATTCCATTGACGCTTATGTAAGTTGATACCATTGACGTCCATGGACGTCCAAAATTTTTCCCATTCATTTTCAATGGGAATTTTTTTTTTTTCCACAAATCAACAGAAAATGACTAGATATCAATAGGACGTGTCCCCCAAATGTCTCCGATTGCATTAACAATTATGAAGGGTGCCGCCATTGACGTCCATGGACGTCCAATTCTCCAGTTCATTTCTAATGGCTTTTTGTTTTGTGCCAATGACTGGCATTATCATCCATTCTATTGATAGACCTGAGTGGGGCTAAGATCTGTATCTCCACAGAGGAAAGACCAAGGTGTGTAATTTCTCCCGAAATTGCAGTTTCTAGTTACCTTGGTCTTTCTGAAGGAAAGAACAAGGTTATGTTGTTGTACAACTTTATTGTACTTTTTTTTTATTATTATTATAGGTCAAAAATTGTTGACGTTTTTTTCGGCGCGCCGCACAGCCCGAACCGTACCTCCGATCGGTACCGTTCAAGTATCGGCACGACCGGAATTTTCGCGCGACGATGGGAATTTTTCAAACGGCCACGAAAAATTTTCCGTTCGCCCGTAAACGGCAATTTTCCGAAAAAAAAAAAAAGTTTCAAAATGTATCTAGTCCTACAATTTTTGACCAAATCACATAATTTGGGCATCAAAAATTCCGGGACGGTGAGGGGCATAAAAGTTGTATACAGAATTTGGCAAAAATTTACGGTTCCCCGGAAATTTGCCAAAAACTTTCCTATTCATTTTGAATGGAAAAAAAACGCGCGCTTCACAGCCCGAACCGTTAGACCGATCGGCACCGTTCAAGTATCGGCACGACCGGAATTTTCGCGTGACACAGGAAACTTTACAAATGGCCCCGAAAATTTTTCCGTTCGTCCGTAAACGGAAATTTTCCGTGAAAAAAAAAAAAGTTTCAAAATGTATCTAGTCCTACAATTTTTGACCAAATCACATAATTTGGGCATCAAAAATTCCGGGACGGTGAGGGGCATAAAAGTTGTATACAGAATTTGGAAAAAAATTACGCTTCCTCGGAAATTTGCCAAAAACTATCCCATTCATTTCGAATGGGAAAAGTCCCATTCACTTCCAATGGGATTTCCAATGGAATTTACATTGCATTGATGCCATTGACGGCCATGCATGTCGAATCTACTGATGCCAATGTACTTGGATTCAATTGATTATATGGATGTCGATGCCATTGACTGCCATGGACGTCCAAAATTTTTCCCATTCATTTTCAATGGGGAAAAAACAAAATTACCCCAAATCAACAGAAAATGACCAGATATCAATAGGACGTGTCCCCCAAACTTCCCCAATTCCATTGACGCTTATGAAGAGTGCCGCCATTGACTTACATGGACGTCCAAAATTTTTCCCATTCATTTTCAATGGGGAAAAAACTACATTTCTCCAAATCAACAGAAAATGACCAGATATCAATAGGACGTATACCCCAAACGTCCCCAACTCCATTGACGCTTATGGGGGGTGCTGCCATTGACGTCCATGGACGTCCAAAATTTTACCCATTCATTTTCAATGGGAAATTTTTTTTTTTCCCCAAATCAACAGAAAATGACTAGATATCAATAGGACGTGTCCCCCAAATGTCCCTAATTGCATTGCTGCTTATGGAGGGTGATGCCATTGACATCCAGGGACGTCCAAACTTCCCATTAAATCCCAATGGCATTTCTTCATGTTTGTTCATTCTATTGATGCCAATGTACTTGGATTCCATTGACGCTTATGTAAGTTGATACCATTAACGTCCATGGACGTCCAAAATTTTTCCCATTCATTTTCAATGGGAATTTTTTTTTTTCCCCCAAATCAACAGAAAATGACTACATATCAATAGGACCTGTCCCCCAAATGTCCCCGATTGCATTGCTGCTTTTGGAGGGTGATGCCATTGACGTTCATGGACGTCCAAACTTCCCATTCATTTCCAATGGCATTTCTTCATGTTTGTTCATTCTTTTGATGCCAATGTACTTGGATTCCATTGACGCTTATGTAAGTTGATACCATTGACGTCCATGGACGTCCAAAATTTTTCCCATTCATTTTCAATGGGAATTTTTTTTTTTTCCCCAAATCAACAGAAAATGACTAGATATCATTAGGACGTGTCCCCAAAATGTCCCCGATTGCATTGCCGCTTATGGGGGGTGATGCCATTGACGTCCATGGACGTCCAAACTTCCCAATCATTTCCAAAGGCATTTCTTCATGTTTGTTCATTCTATTGATGCCAATGTACTTGGATTCCATTGACGGTTATGTAAGTTGATACCATTGACGTCCATGGACGTCCAAAATTTTTCCCATTCATTTTCAATGGGATTTTTTTTTTTTTCCCCAAATCAACAGAAAATGACTAGATATCATTAGGACGTGTCCCCCAAATGTCCCCGATTGCATTGCCGCTTATGGAGGGTGATGTCATTGACGTTCATGGACGTCCAAACTTCCCATTCATTTCCAATGGCATTTCTTCATGTTTGTTCATTTTATTGATGCCAATGTACTAGGATTCCATTGACGCTTATGTAAGTTGATACCATTGACGTCCATGGACGTCCAAAATTTTTCCCATTCATTTTCAATGGGAAAATTTTTTTTTTCCCCAAATCAACAGAAAATGACTAGATATCATTAGGACGTGTCCCCCAAACTTCCCCGATTCCATTAACAATTATGAAAGGTGCCGCCATTGACGTCCATGGACGTCCAATTCTCCCATTCATTTCTAACGGCTTTTACTTTGTTTTTTGCCAATGACTGGCATTATGATCCATTCTATTGATAGACCTGAGTGGGGCTAAGATCTGTATCTCCACAGAGGAAAGACCAAGGTGTGTAATTTCTCCCGAAATTGCAGTTTGTAGTTCTTTATTATTATTATTCAATAATTGTTGACGTTTTTTTCGGCGCGCCGCACAGCCCAAACCGTAGCTCCGATCGGTACCGTTCAAGTATCGGCACGACCGGAATTTTCGCGCGACGATGGGAATTTTTCAAACGGCCCCGAAAAATTTTCCGTTCGCCCGTAAACGGCAATTTTCCGAAAAAAAAAAAAAGTTTAAAAATGTATCTAGTCCTACAATTTTTGACCAAATCACGTAATTTGGGTATCAAAAATTCCGGGACGGTGAGGGGCATAAAAGTTGTATACAGAATTTGGCAAAAATTTACGGTTCCCCGGAAATTTGCCAAAAACTTTCCAATTCATTTTGAATGAAAAAAAAACGCACGCTGCACAGCCCGAACCGTTTGACCGATCGGCACCGTTCAAATATCGGCACGACCGGAATTTTCGCGCGACGATGGGAATTTTTCAAACGGACCCGAAAAATTTTCCCTTCGCTCGTAAACGGCAATTTTCCGGAAAAAAAAAAAACGTTTCAAAATGTATCTAGTCCTACAATTTTTGACCAAATCACACAATTTGGGCATCAAAAATTCCGGGACGGTGAGGGGCATAAAAGTTGTATACAGAATTTGGAAAAAAATTACGCTTCCTCGGAAATTTGCCAAAAACTATCCCATTCATTTCGAATGGGAAAAGTCCCATTCACTTCCAATGGGATTTCCAATGGAATTTACATTGCATTGATGCCATTGACGGCCATGCATGTCGAATCTACTGATGCCAATGTACTTGGATTCAATTGACTATATGGATGTCGATGCCATTGACTGCCATGGACGTCCAAAATTTTTCCCATTCATTTTCAATGGGGAAAAAACAAAATTACCCCAAATCAACAGAAAATGACCAGATATCAATAGGACGTGTCCCCCAAACTTCCCCAATTCCATTGACGCTTATGAAGGGTGCCGCCATTGACTTACATGGACGTCCAAAATTTTTCCCATTCATTTTCAATGGGGAAAAAACTACATTTCTCCAAATCAACAGAAAATGACCAGATATCAATAGGACGTATATCCCAAACGTCCCCAATTCCATTGACGCTTATGGGGGGTGCTGCCATTGACGTCCATGGACGTCCAAAATTTTACCCATTCATTTTCAATGGCAAATTTTTTTTTTTCCCCAAATCAACAGAAAATGACTAGATATCAATAGGACCTGTCCCCCAAATGTCCCCGATTGCATTGCTGCTTATGGAGGGTGATGCCATTGACGTCCAGGGACGTCCAAACTTCCCATTCATTTCCAATGGCATTTCTTCATGTTTGTTCATTCTTTTGATGCCAATGTACTTGGATTCCATTGACGCTTATGTAAGTTTATACCATTGACGTCCATGGACGTCCAAAATTTTTCCCATTCATTTTCAATGGGAATTTTTTTTTTTTTCCCAAAATCAACAGAAAATGACTAGATATCAATAGGACGTTTCCCCCAAATGTGCCCGATTGCATTGCTGCTTATGGAGGGTGATGCCATTGACGTCCACGGACGTCCAAACTTCCCATTCATTTCCAATGGCATTTCTTCATGTTTGTTCATTCTATTGATGCCAATGTACTTGGATTCCATTGACGCTTATGTAAGTTGATACCATTGACGTCCATGGACGTCCAAAATTTTTCCCATTCATTTTCAATGGGAATTTTTTTTTTTTCCCCAAATCAACAGAAAATGACTAGATATCAATAGGACATGTCCCCCAAATGTCCCCGATTGCATTGCCGCTTATGGAGGGTGATGCCATTGACGTCCATGGACGTCCAAACTTCCCATTAATTTCCAATGGCATTTCTTCATGTTTGTTCATTCTATTGATGCCAATGTACTTGGATTCCATTGACGCTTATGTAAGTTGATACCATTGACGTCCATGGACGTCCAAAATTTTTCCCATTCATTTTCAATGGGAATTTTTTTTTTTTCCACAAATCAACAGAAAATGACTAGATATCAATAGGACGTGTCCCCCAAATGTCTCCGATTGCATTAACAATTATGAAGGGTGCCGCCATTGACGTCCATGGACGTCCAATTCTCCAGTTCATTTCTAATGGCTTTTTGTTTTGTGCCAATGACTGGCATTATCATCCATTCTATTGATAGACCTGAGTGGGGCTAAGATCTGTATCTCCACAGAGGAAAGACCAAGGTGTGTAATTTCTCCCGAAATTGCAGTTTCTAGTTACCTTGGTCTTTCTGAAGGAAAGAACAAGGTTATGTTGTTGTACAACTTTATTGTACTTTTTTTTTATTATTATTATAGGTCAAAAATTGTTGACGTTTTTTTCGGCGCGCCGCACAGCCCGAACCGTACCTCCGATCGGTACCGTTCAAGTATCGGCACGACCGGAATTTTCGCGCGACGATGGGAATTTTTCAAACGGCCACGAAAAATTTTCCGTTCGCCCGTAAACGGCAATTTTCCGAAAAAAAAAAAAAGTTTCAAAATGTATCTAGTCCTACAATTTTTGACCAAATCACATAATTTGGGCATCAAAAATTCCGGGACGGTGAGGGGCATAAAAGTTGTATACAGAATTTGGCAAAAATTTACGGTTCCCCGGAAATTTGCCAAAAACTTTCCTATTCATTTTGAATGGAAAAAAAACGCGCGCTTCACAGCCCGAACCGTTAGACCGATCGGCACCGTTCAAGTATCGGCACGACCGGAATTTTCGCGTGACACAGGAAACTTTACAAATGGCCCCGAAAATTTTTCCGTTCGTCCGTAAACGGAAATTTTCCGTGAAAAAAAAAAAAGTTTCAAAATGTATCTAGTCCTACAATTTTTGACCAAATCACATAATTTGGGCATCAAAAATTCCGGGACGGTGAGGGGCATAAAAGTTGTATACAGAATTTGGAAAAAAATTACGCTTCCTCGGAAATTTGCCAAAAACTATCCCATTCATTTCGAATGGGAAAAGTCCCATTCACTTCCAATGGGATTTCCAATGGAATTTACATTGCATTGATGCCATTGACGGCCATGCATGTCGAATCTACTGATGCCAATGTACTTGGATTCAATTGATTATATGGATGTCGATGCCATTGACTGCCATGGACGTCCAAAATTTTTCCCATTCATTTTCAATGGGGAAAAAACAAAATTACCCCAAATCAACAGAAAATGACCAGATATCAATAGGACGTGTCCCCCAAACTTCCCCAATTCCATTGACGCTTATGAAGAGTGCCGCCATTGACTTACATGGACGTCCAAAATTTTTCCCATTCATTTTCAATGGGGAAAAAACTACATTTCTCCAAATCAACAGAAAATGACCAGATATCAATAGGACGTATACCCCAAACGTCCCCAACTCCATTGACGCTTATGGGGGGTGCTGCCATTGACGTCCATGGACGTCCAAAATTTTACCCATTCATTTTCAATGGGAAATTTTTTTTTTTCCCCAAATCAACAGAAAATGACTAGATATCAATAGGACGTGTCCCCCAAATGTCCCTAATTGCATTGCTGCTTATGGAGGGTGATGCCATTGACATCCAGGGACGTCCAAACTTCCCATTAAATCCCAATGGCATTTCTTCATGTTTGTTCATTCTATTGATGCCAATGTACTTGGATTCCATTGACGCTTATGTAAGTTGATACCATTGACGTCCATGGACGTCCAAAATTTTTCCCATTCATTTTCAATGGGAATTTTTTTTTTTCCCCCAAATCAACAGAAAATGACTACATATCAATAGGACCTGTCCCCCAAATGTCCCCGATTGCATTGCTGCTTTTGGAGGGTGATGCCATTGACGTCCAGGGACGTCCAAACTTTTTCCCATTCATTTTCAATGGGAAATTTTTTTTTTCCCCCAAATCAACAGAAAATGACTAGATATCATTAGGACGTGTCCCCCAAATGTCCCCGATTGCATTGCCGCTTATGGAGGGTGATGCCATTGACGTTCATGGACGTCCAAACTTCCCATTCATTTCCAATGGCATTTCTTCATGTTTGTTCATTCTTTTGATGCCAATGTACTTGGATTCCATTGACGCTTATGTAAGTTGATACCATTGACGTCCATGGACGTCCAAAATTTTTCCCATTCATTTTCAATGGGAAATTTTTTTTTTCCCCCAAATCAACAGAAAATGACTAGATATCATTAGGACGTGTCCCCCAAATGTCCCCGATTGCATTGCCGCTTATGGGGGGTGATGCCATTGACGTCCATGGACGTCCAAACTTCCCATTCATTTCCAATGGCATTTCTTCATGTTTGTTCATTCTATTGATGCCAATGTACTTGGATTCCATTGACGCTTATGTAAGTTGATACCATTGACGTCCATGGACGTCCAAAAATTTTCCCATTCATTTTCAATGGGATTTTTTTTTTTTCCCAAAATCAACAGAAAATGACTAGATATCATTAGGACGTGTCCCCCAAACTTCCCCGATTCCATTAACAATTATGAAAGGTGCCGCCATTGACGTCCATGGACGTCCAATTCTCCCATTCATTTCTAACGGCTTTTACTTTGTTTTTTGCCAATGACTGGCATTATGATCCATTCTATTGATAGACCTGAGTGGGGCTAAGATCTGTATCTCCACAGAGGAAAGACCAAGGTGTGTAATTTCTCCCGAAATTGCAGTTTCTAGTTATTATTATTATTATTATTATTATGCAATGGTTTCTCCGCGTTTTTTCGGCGCGCCGCGCAGCCCGAACCGTACCACCGATCGGCACCGTTCAAGTATCGACACGACCGGAATTTTCGCGCGACGATGGGAATTTTTCAAACGACCCCGAAAATTTTTCCGTTCACCCGTAAACGGCGATTTTCCGATTTTTTAAAAAATTTTCAAAACGCTACTTGTCCTACAATTTTTGACCAAATCACATAATTTGGACATCAAAAATTCCGGGACGGTGGGGGGCATAAAGATTGTATACAGAATTTGGAAAAAATTTACGGTTCCCCGGATATTTGCCAAAAACTATCCCATTCATTTCTAATGGGAAAATTTCCCATTCATTTCAAAGGGATTCCAATGGAATTTACATTACATTGATGCCATTGACTGCCATGCATGTCGAATCTATTGATGCCAATGTACTTGGATTCAATTGACTATATGGATGTCGATGCCATTGACGGCCATGGACGTCCAAAATTTTTCCCATTCATTTTCAATGGGGAAAAAACTACATTTCCCCAAATCAACAGAAAATGACCAGATATCAATAGGACGTGTCCCCCAAACGTCCCCAACTCCATTGACGCTTATGGGGGGTGCTGCCATTGACATCCATGGACGTCCAAAAATTTTCCCATTCATTTTCAATGGGAATTTTTTTTTTTCCCCAAATCAACAGAAAATGACTAGATATCATTAGGACGTGTCCCCCAAATGTCCCCGATTGCATTGCCGCTTATGGAGGGTGCTGCCATTGTCGTCCATGGACGTCCAAAATTTTTCCCATTCATTTTCAATGGGGAAAAAACGAAATTTCCCCAAATCAACAGAAAATGACCAGATATTAATAGGACGTATACCCCAAACGTCCCCAACTCCATTGACGTTTATGGGGGGTGCTGCCATTGACGTCCATGGACGTCTAAAAATTTTCCCATTCATTTTCAATGGGAAATTTTTTTTTTCCCCAAATCAACAGAAAATGACTAGATATCATTAGGACGTGTCCCCCAAATGTCCCCGATTGCATTGCCGCTTATGGAGGGTGATTCCATTGACGTCCATGGACGTCCAAACTTCCCATTCATTTCCAATGGCATTTCTTCATGTTTGTTCATTCTATTGATGCCAATGTACTTGGATTCCATTGACGCTTATGTAAGTTGATACCATTGACGTCCATGGACGTCCAAAATTTTTCCCATTCATTTTCAATGGGAATTTTTTTTTTTTTCCCCAAATCAACAGAAAATGACTAGATATCAATAGGACGTGTCGCCCAAATGTCCCCGATTGCATTGCCTCTTATGGAAGGTGATGCCATTGACGTTCATGGACGTCCAAACTTCCCATTCATTTCCAATGGCATTTCTTCATGTTTGTTCATTCTATTGATGCCAATGTACTTGGATTCCATTGACGCTTATGTAAATTGATACCATTGACGTCCATGGACGTCCAAAATTTTTCCCATTCATTTTCAATGGGAATTTTTTTTTTCCCCCAAATCAACAGAAAATGACTAGATATCAATAGGACGTGTCGCCCAAATGTCCCCGATTGCATTGCCTCTTATGGAGGGTGATGCCATTGACGTTCATGGACGTCCAAACTTCCCATTCATTTCCAATGGCATTTCTTCATGTTTGTTCATTCTATTGATGCCAATGTACTTGGATTCCATTGACGCTTATGTAAATTGATACCATTGACGTCCATGGACGTCCAAAATTTTTCCCATTCATTTTCAATGGGAATTTTTTTTTTCCCCCAAATCAACAGAATATGACTAGATATCATTAGGACGTGTCCCCCAAATGTCCCCGATTGGATTGCCGCTTATGGAGGGTGATGCCATTGACGTCCATGGACGTCCAAACTTCCCATTTATTTTCAATGGCATTTCTTCATGTTTGTTCATTCTATTGATGCCAATGTACTTGGATTCCATTGACGCTTATGTAAGTTGATACCATTGACGTCCATGGACGTCCAAAATTTTTCCCATTCATTTTCAATGGGAATTTTTTTTTTCCCCAAATCAACAGAAAATGACTAGATATCATTATGACGTGTCCCCCAAATGTCCCCGATTGCATTGCCGCTTATGGAGGGTGATGCCATTGACGTTCATGGACGTCCAAACTTCCCATTAAATCCCAATGGCATTTCTTCATGTTTGTTCATTCTATTGATGCCAATGTACTTGGATTCCATTGACGCCTATGTAAGTTGATACAATTGACGTCCATGGACGTCCAAAAATTTTCCCATTCATTTCCAATGGGAATTTTTTTTTTTTCCCCAAATCAACAGAAAATGACTAGATATCAATAGGACGTGTCCCCCAAATGTCCCCGATTGCATTGCCTCTTATGGAGGGTGATGCCATTGACGTCCACGGACGTCCAAACTTCCCATTCATTTCCAATGGCATTTCTTCATGTTTGTTCATTCTATTGATGCCAATGTACTTGGATTCCATTGACGCTTATGTAAGTTCATACCATTGACGTCCATGGACGTCCAAAATTTTTCCCATTCATTTTCAATGGGATTTTTTTTTTTCCCAAATCAACAGAAAATGACTAGATATCATTAGGACGTGTCCCCCAAATGTCCCCGATTGCATTGCCGCTTATAGAGGGTGATGCCATTGACGTTCATGGACGTCCAAACTTCCCATTCATTTCCAATGGCATTTCTTCATGTTTGTTCATTTTATTGATGCCAATGTACTTGGATTCCATTGACGCTTATGTAAGTTGATACCATTGACGTCCATGGACGTCCAAAATTTTTCCCATTCATTTTCAATGGGAAATTTTTTTTTTTCCCCAAATCAACAGAAAATGACTAGATATCAATAGGACGTGTCCCCCAAACTTCCCCGATTCCATTAACAATTATGGAGGGTGCTGCCATTGACGGACATGGACGTCCAATTCTCCCAATCTTTTCTAATGCCTTTAACTTTGTTTAGTGCCAATGACTGGCATTATGGTCCATTCTATTGATAGACCTGAGTGGGGCTAAGATTTGTATCTCCACAGAGGAAAGACCAAGGTGTGTAATTTCTCCCGAAATTGCAGTTTCTAGTTATTATTATGCAATGGTTTCTCCGCGTTTTTTCGGCGCGCCGCGCAGCCCGAACCGTACCACCGATCGGCACCGTTCAAGTATCGACACGACCGGAATTTTCGCGCGACGATGGGAATTTTTCAAACGACCCCGAAAAATTTTTCGTTCGCCCGTAAACGGCGATTTTCCGATTTTTTACAACTTTTTCAAAACGCTACTTGTCCTACAATTTTTGACCAAATCACATAATTTGGACATCAAAAATTCCGGGACGGTGGGGGGCATAAAGATTGTATACAGAATTTGGAAAAAATTTACGGTTCTCCGGATATTTGCCAAAAACTATCCCATTCATTTCCAATGGGAAAAGTTCCCATTCACTTTCAATAGTATTTCCAATGGACTTTACATTGCATTGATGCCATTGACGGCCATGCATGTCGAATCTATTGATGCCAATGTACTTGGATTCATTTGACTATATGGATGTCGATGCCATTGACGGCCATGGACGTCCAAAATTTTTCCCATTCATTTTCAATGGGGAAAAAACTAAATTTCCCCAAATCAACAGAAAATGACCAGATATTAATAGGACGTATACCCCAAACGTCCCCAACTCCATTGACGCATATGGGGGGTGCTGCCATTGACGTCCATGGACGTCCAAAATTTTTCCCATTCATTTTCAATGGGGAAAAAACTAAATTTCCCCAAATCATCAGAAAATGACCAGTTATCAATAGTACGTCTCCCCCAAACGTTCCGAACTCCATTGACGCTTATAGGGGGTGCTGCCATTGACGTCCATGGACGTCCAAAAATTTTCCCATTCATTTTCAATGGGGAAAAAACTAAATTTCCCCAAATCAACAGAAAATGACCAGATATTAATAGGACGTATACCCCAAACGTCCCCAATTCCATTTACGCTTATGGAGGGTGATGCCATTGACGTTCATGGACGTCCAAACTTCCCATTCATTTCCAATGGCATTTCTTCATGTTTGTTCATTCTATTGATGCCAATGTACTTGGATTCCATTGACGCCTATGTAAGTTGATACCATTGACGTCCATGGACGTCCAAAATTTTTCCCATTCATTTTCAATGGGAATTTTTTTTTTTTCCCCAAATCAACAGAAAATGACTAGATATCATTAGGACGTGTCCCCCAAATGTCCCCGATTGCATTGCCGCTTATGGGGGGTGATGCCATTGACGTCCATGGACGTCCAAACTTCCCATTCATTTCCAAAGGCATTTCTTCATGTTTGTTCATTCTATTGATGCCAATGTACTTGGATTCCATTGACGCTTATGTAAGTTGATACCATTGACGTCCATGGACGTCCAAAATTTTTCCCATTCATTTTCAATGGGAATTTTTTTTTTTTTCCCAAATCAACAGAAAATGACTAGATATCAATAGGACGTGTCCCCCAAACTTCCCCGATTCCATTAACAATTATGGAGGGTGCTGCCATTGACGGACATGGACGTCCAATTCTCCCAATCTTTTCTAATGGCTTTAACTTTGTTTAGTGCCAATGACTGGCATTATGGTCCATTCTATTGATAGACCTGAGTGGGGCTAAGATTTGTATCTCCACAGAGGAAAGACCAAGGTGTGTAATTTCTCCCGAAATTGCAGTTTCTAGTTTCTAATGGCTTTTACTTTGTTTCGTGCCATTGACTGGCATTATTGTCCATTCTGTTGATAGACCTGAGTGGGGCTAAGATCTGTATCTCCACAGAGGAAAGACCAAGGTGTAATTTCTCCCGAAATTGCAGTTTCTAGTTACCTTGGTCTTTCCAAGGGAAAGAACAAGGTTATGTTGTTGTACAACTTTATTGTACTTTTTATTATTATTATTATTACCTTGGTCTTTCCTATGGAAAGAACAAGGTATTGTTATTCTGCAACTTTATTCGCCTTATTATTATTATTATTACCTTGGTCTTTCTGAAGGAAAGAACAAGGTTATGTTATTCTACAACTTTATTACCTTGGTCTTTCTGAAGGAAAGAACAAGGTTATGTTATTCTACAACTTTATTATTATTATTATGCAATGGTTTCTCCGCGTTTTTTCGGCGCGCCGCGCAGCCCGAACCATGCCACTGATCGGCACCGTTCAAGTATCGACACGACCGGAATTTTCGCGCGACGATGGGAATTTTTCAAACGACCCCGAAAAATTTTTCGTTCGCCCGTAAACGGCGATTTTCCGATTTTTAAAAACTTTTCAAAACGCTACTTGTCCTACAATTTTTGACCAAATCACATAATTTGGACATCAAAAATTCCGGGACGGTGGGGGGCATAAAGATTGTATACAGAATTTGGAAAAAATCTACGGTTCTCCGGATATTTGCCAAAAACTATCCCATTCATTTCCAATGGGAAAAGTTCCCATTCACTTTCAATAGTATTTCCAATGGACTTTACATTGCATTGATGCCATTGACGGCCATGCATGTCGAATCTATTGATGCCAATGTACTTGGATTCATTTGACTATATGGATGTCGATGCCATTGACGGCCATGGACGTCCAAAATTTTTCCCATTCATTTTCAATGGGAATTTTTTTTTTTTCCCCAAATCAACAAAAAATGACTAGATATCATTAGGACGTGTCCCCCAAATGTCCCCGATTGCATTGCCGCTTATGGAGGGTGATGCCATTGACGTCCAGGGACGTCCAAACTTCCCATTCATTTCCAATGGCATTTCTTCATGTTTGTTCATTCTATTGATGCAAATGTACTTGGATTCCATTGACGCTTATGTAAGTTGATACCATTGACGTCCATGGACGTCCAAAATTTTTCCCATTCATTTTCAATGGGAATTTTTTTTTTTCCCCCAAATCAACAGAAAATGACTAGATATCAATAGGACGTTTCCTCCAAATGTCCCCAATTCCATTTAGGCTTATGGAGGGTGAAGCCATTGACGTTCATGGACGTCCAAACTTCCCATTCATTTCCAATGGCATTTCTTCATGTTTGTTCATTCTATTGATGCCAATGTACTTGGATTCCATTGACGCTTATGTAAGTTGATACCATTGACGTCCATGGACGTCCAATATTTTTCCCATTCATTTTCAATGGGAATTTTTTTTCCCCCCAAATAAACAGAAAATGACTAGATGTCGTTAGGACGTTTCCCCCCAATGTCCCCGATTGCATTGCCGCTTATGGAGGGTGATGCCATTGACGTCCATGGACGTCCAAACTTCCCATTCATTTCCAATGACATTTCTTCATGTTTGTTCATTCTATTGATGCCAATGTACTTGGATTCCATTGACGCTTTTGTAAGTTGATACTATTGACGTCCATAGACGTCCAAAATGTTTCCCATTCATTTTCAATGGGAATTTATTTTTTTTTCCCCAAATCAACAGAAAATGACTAGATATCATTAGGACGTGTACCCCAAATGTCCCTGATTGCATTGCCGCTTATGCAGGGTGATGCCATTGACGTCCATGGACGTCCAAACTTCCCATTCATTTCCAATGTCATTTCTTCATGTTTGTTCATTCTATTGATGCCAGTGTACTTGGATTCCATTGACGCTTATGTAAGATGATACCATTGACGTCCATGGACGTGCAAAATTTTTCCTATTCATTTTCAATGGGAATTTTTTTTTTTTCCCTAAATCAACAGAAAATGACTAGATATCAATAGGACGTTTCCCCCAAACGTCCCCAATTCCATTTAGGCTTATGGAGGATGATGCCATTGACGTCCATGGACGTCCAAACTTCCCATTCATTTCCAATGTCATTTCTTCATGTTTGTTCATTCTATTGATGCCAATGTACTTGGATTCCATTGACGCTTATGTAAGTTGATACCATTGACGTCCATGGACGTCCAAAATTTTTCCCATTCATTTTCAATGGGAATTTTTTTTTTTTTCCCCCAAATCAACAGAAAATGACTAGATATCATTAGGACGTGTCCCCCAAATGTCCCCGATTGCATTGCCGCTTATGCAGGGTGATGCCATTGACGTCCATGGACGTCCAAACTTCCCATTCATTTCCAATGTCATTTCTTCATGTTTGTTCATTCTATTGATGCCAATGTACTTGGATTCCATTGACGCTTATGTAAGTTGATACCATTGACGTCCATGGACGTGCAAAATTTTTCCCATTCATTTTCAATGGGAATTTTTTTTTTTTCCATAATCAAAAGAAAATGACTAGATATCAATAGGACGTTTCCCCCTAAACGTCCCCAATTCCATTTAGGCTTATGGAGGGTGATGCCATTGACGTCCATGGACGTCCAATTCTCCCATTGATTTCTAATGGCTTTTACTTTGTTTAGTGCCATTGACTGGCATTATGGTCCATTCTATTGATAGACCTGAGTGGGGCTAAGATTTGTATCTCCACAGAGGAAAGACCAAGGTGTAATTTCTCCCGAAATTGCAGTTTCTAGTTATTATTATGCAATGGTTTCTCCGCGTTTTTTCGGCGCGCCGCGCAGCCCGAACCGTACCACCGATCGGCACCGTTCAAGTATCGACACGACCGGAATTTTCGCGCGACGATGGGAATTTTTCAATCGACCCCGAAAAATTTTTCGTTCGCCCGTAAACGGCGATTTTCCGATTTTTTACAACTTTTTCAAAACGCTACTTGTCCTACAATTTTTGACCAAATCACATAATTTGGACATCAAAAATTCCGGGACGGTGGGGGGCATAAGGATTGTATACAGAATTTGGAAAAAATTTACGGTTCTCCGGATATTTGCCAAAAACTATCCCATTCATTTCCAATGGGAAAAGTTCCCATTCACTTTCAATAGTATTTCCAATGGACTTTACATTGCATTGATGCCATTGACGGCCATGCATGTCGAATCTATTGATGCCAATGTACTTGGATTCATTTGACTATATGGATGTCGATGCCATTGACGGCCATGGACGTCCAAAATTTTTCCCATTCATTTTCAATGGGGAAAAAACTAAATTTCCCCAAATCAACAGAAAATGACCAGATATTAATAGGACGTATACCCCAAACGTCCCCAACTCCATTGACGCTTATGGGGGGTGCTGCCATTGACGTCCATGGACGTCCAAAATTTTCCCATTCATTTTCAATGGGGAAAAAACTAAATTTCCCCAAATCATCAGAAAATGACCAGTTCTCAATAGTACGTCTCCCCCAAACGTTCCGAACTCCATTGACGCTTATAGGGGGTGCTGCCATTGACGTCCATGGACGTCCAAAAATTTTCCCATTCATTTTCAATGGGGAAAAAACTAAATTTCCCCAAATCAACAGAAAATGACCAGATATTAATAGGACGTATACCCCAAACGTCCCTAATTCCATTTACGCTTATGGAGGGTGATGCCATTGACGTTCATGGACGTCCAAACTTCCCATTCATTTCCAATGGCATTTCTTCATGTTTGTTCATTCTATTGATGCCAATGTACTTGGATTCCATTGACGCCTATGTAAGTTGATACCATTGACGTCCATGGACGTCCAAAATTTTTCCCATTCATTTTCAATGGGAATTTTTTTTTTTTTCCCCAAATCAACAAAAAATGACTAGATATCATTAGCACGTGTCCCCCAAATGTCCCCGATTGCATTGCCGCTTATGGAGGGTGATGCCACTGACGTCCATGGACGTCCAAAATTTCCATTCATTTCCAATGGCATTTCTTCATGTTTGTTCATTCTATTGATGCCAATGTACTTGGATTCCATTGACGCTTATGTAAGTTGATACCACTGACGTCCATGGACGTCCAAAATTTTTCCCATTCATTTTCAATGGGAATTTTTTTTTTTTCCCCCAAATCAACAGAAAATGACTGGATATCATTAGGACGTGTCCCCCAAATGTCCCCGATTGCATTGCCGCTTATGGAGGGTGATGCCATTGACGTTCATGGACGTCCAAACTTTCCATTAAATCCCAATGGCATTTCTTCATGTTTGTTCATTCTATTGATGCCAATGTACTTGGATTCCATTGACGCTTATGTAAGTTGATACCATTGACGTCCATGGACGTCCAAAAATTTTCCCATTCATGCTCAATGGGAATTTTTTTTTTTCCCCAAATCAACAGAAAATGACTAGATATCAATAGGACGTGTCCCCCAAATGTCCCCGATTGCATTGCCTCTTATGGAGGGTGATGCCATTGACGTCCACGGACGTCCAAACTTCCCATTCATTTCCAATGGCATTTCTTCATGTTTTTTCATTCGATTGATGCCAATGTACTTGGATTCCATTGACGCTTATGTAAGTTGATACCATTGACGTCCATGGACCTCCAAAATTTTTCCCATTCATTTTCAATGGGAATTTTTTTCCCCCCCAAATCAACAAAAAATGACCAGATATCAATAGGACGTGTCCCCCAAACTTCTCCAATTCCATTGACGCTTATGAAGGGTGCCGCCATTGACGGCCATGGACGTCCAATTCTCCCAATCTTTTCTAATGGCTTTTACTTTGTTTAGTGCCATTGACTGGCATTATGGTCCATTCTATTGATAGACCTGAGTGGGGCTAAGATTTGTATCTCCACAGAGGAAAGACCAAGGTGTAATTTCTCCCGAAATTGCAGTTTCTAGTTATTATTATTATTATGCAATGGTTTCTCCGCGTTTTTTCGGCGCGCCGCGCAGCCCGAACCGTACCACCGATCGGCACTGTTCAAGTATCGACACGACCGGAATTTTCGCGCGACGATGGGAATTTTTCAAACGACCCCGAAAATTTTTCCGTTCACCCGTAAACGGCGATTTTCCGATTTTTAAAAAAATTTTCAAAACGCTACTTGTCCTACAATTTTTGACCAAATCACATAATTTGGACATCAAAAATTCCGGGACGGTGGGGGGCATAAAGATTGTATACAGAATTTGGAAAAAATTTACGGTTCCCTGGATATTTGCCAAAAACTATCCCATTCATTTCTAATGGGAAAATTTCCCATTCATTTCAATGGGATTCCAATGGAATTTACATTACATTGATGCCATTGACTGCCATGCATGTCGAATCTATTGATGCCAATGTACTTGGATTCAATTGACTATATGGATGTCGATGCCATTGACGGCCATGGACGTCCAAAATTTTTCCCATTCATTTTCAATGGGGAAAAAACTACATTTCCCCAAATCAACAGAAAATGACCAGATATCAATAGGACGTGTCCCCCAAACGTCCCCAACTCCATTGAGGCTTATAGGGGGTGCTGCCATTGTCGTCCATGGACGTCCAAAATTTTTCCCATTCATTTTCAATGGGGAAAAAACTAAATTTCCCCAAATCAACAGAAAATGACCAGATATTAATAGGACGTATACCCCAAACGTCCCCAACTCCATTGATGCTTATGGGGGGTGCTGCCATTGATGTCCATGGACGTCCAAAAATTTTCCCATTCATTTTCAATGGGAAATTTTTTTTTTCCCGAAATCAACAGAAAATGACTAGATATCATTAGGACGTGTCCCCCAAATGTCCCCGATTGCATTGCCGCTTATGGAGGGTGATTCCATTGATGTCCATGGACGTCCAAACTTCCCATTCATTTCCAATGGCATTTCTTCATGTTTGTTCATTCTATTGATGCCAATGTACTTGGATTCCATTGACGCTTATGTAAGTTGATACCATTGATGTCCATGGACGTCCAAAAATTTTCCCATTCATTTTCAATGGGAATTTTTTTTTTTTCCCCAAATCAACAGAAAATGACTAGATATCAATAGGACGTGTCGCCCAAATGTCCCCGATTGCATTGCCTCTTATGGAAGGTGATGCCATTGACGTTCATGGACGTCCAAACTTCCCATTCATTTCCAATGGCATTTCTTCATGTTTGTTCATTCTATTGATGCCAATGTACTTGGATTCCATTGACGCTTATGTAAATTGATACCATTGACGTCCATGGACGTCCAAAATTTTTCCCATTCATTTTCAATGGGAATTTTTTTTTTTCCCCAAATCAACAGAAAATGACTAGATATCATTAGGACGTGTCCCCCAAATGTCCCCGATTGGATTGCCGCTTATGGAGGGTGATGCCATTGACGTCCATGGACGTCCAAACTTCCCATTTATTTCCAATGGCATTTCTTCATGTTTGTTCATTCTATTGATGCCAATGTACTTGGATTCCATTGACGCTTATGTAAGTTGATACCATTGACGTCCATGGACGTCCAAAATTTTTCCCATTCATTTTCAATGGGATTTTTTTTTTTTCCCCAAATCAACAGAAAATGACTAGATATCATTATGACGTGTCCCCCAAATGTCCCCGATTGCATTGCCGCTTATGGAGGGTGATGCCATTGACGTTCATGGACGTCCAAACTTCCCATTAAATCCCAATGGCATTTCTTCATGTTTGTTCATTCTATTGATGCCAATGTACTTGGATTCCATTGACGCCTATGTAAGTTGATACCATTGACGTCCATGGACGTCCAAAAATTTTCCCATTCATTTTCAATGGGAATTTTTTTTTTTTTCCCCAAATCAACAGAAAATGACTAGATATCATTAGGACGTGTCCCCCAAATGTCCCCGATTGCATTGCTGCTTATGGAGGGTGATGCCATTGACGTCCACGGACGTCCAAACTTCCCATTCATTTCCAATGGCATTTCTTCATGTTTGTTCATTCTATTGATGCCAATGTACTTGGATTCCATTGACGCTTATGTAAGTTGATACCATTGACGTCCATGGACGTCCAAAATTTTTCCCATTCATTTTCAATGGGAATTTTTTTTTTTTCCACAAATCAACAGAAAATGACTAGATATCAATAGGACGTGTCCCCCAAATGTCTCCGATTGCATTAACAATTATGAAGGGTGCCGCCATTGACGTCCATGGACGTCCAATTCTCCAGTTCATTTCTAATGGCTTTTTGTTTTGTGCCAATGACTGGCATTATCATCCATTCTATTGATAGACCTGAGTGGGGCTAAGATCTGTATCTCCACAGAGGAAAGACCAAGGTTTGTAATTTCTCCCGAAATTGCAGTTTCTAGTTAATCTTGCCATACAAATAATAAAGTTCAATGAAAATACAATAAACATTTCAAGACAAATCCTGTATACATAACCTTTATTGGAAAGTATTAACCAGAAAACAAAACGATATATAAATGATTAAAAATATATATCATATCAATTTAACTACCTAAACTTTAAAGTGAAACCATTCATTTTATTAATATTTTGTTATATTTCTTCTGAATTAATATTGCTGCTGCGTGTGCATACGTTGTTTTACATCTAAAATATTTTTTCTGAGGAGAATGATAGTAGGACTAGCTAACTTGACATGATTGCAAACGGGTACATGGACTCACTGGCACTAATCCTTTAATTGTCATTTATTTCATTTAAAATGTAGCTACCTGGTGGATAACAATTGCCAGTACACCGAGCAAGTGAGCCTCTTCATCCCTTTTTACTTGCCCTGCGCTTGACTGAGGAACTTCCAACAGCTTGTCATTGCCCCCTTCCTCTTCTTTTCTCTCTCCCTGTACCGGTTGCACGTCACAGAGCGGCTCCCGCTCCCCCTCTCACCATCGCCGGGGGTTGGGCTGCTTTTACCCGACCTGGCCGTTGCAGCCAGACTGCTGCTTGCGAAAATATTTGTCAACTTATGACATTTTAATGCTTCGCTCTCCAGTTTCTTTAATTTTTTTCTCCCTAACCTTCTCCGCGCCACCCTTCTCTTTTTCTTTTTTTGCCACCACCATCCATATTGTGCATTAACGCTCGTCGCTATTTTGCTTGCACAAGGAACCAATGAAGGCTACTCAGTGCTTTCTTCTTTCTTCTAACAGCCAGGCGCATTGCTGCCACCTGTCGGATTGGATGCGAACTGTAGATAATCAGAGGCTAGGGGGGATAGAAACAGTGATGAATAATAATGAATTGCGGCCGCCGGCCGTCCAGGGCACCGGCCGTTCTGTGATCCTCCAGAACCCACAGATTACCAGTCCGCCCCTGGGCGGAATGTAACGAAGTAAAAGTACTTTGTTACTGTGCCTACACTGGTATGAAAAAGTATCTGAACCTTTTTCCTTTTTCTCACATTTCTGCATAAAGTCACCATCAAATTTGATCTGATCTTTGTCAAAATCACACAGGTGAAAAAAAAAAAAACTGCATCTGCGTTAACTAAAACCACCCAAACATTTATAGTTTTTCATATTTTAATGACGATAGTATGCAAACAATGACAGAAGGGGGAAAATGAGTAAGTGAACCCTCTGCCAAAGGAGACTTAAGGCCCAAGTACACTGCATGCGTGATCGTTGCGGTTCCGGTCCGGTTCAGTGTTGCCTGCGTGCCACGCAGTCAGTCAAAAACAGGCAAATCATACCGGCTGCTGCACGGCTGCGGTCCGCCAACTCCGTCCCCTCGTGAGCTCTCGCGTGATCGCACGCGATAATGTGCCATTTAAATCAACGACAAACACACAGAGTCTGTAGTATGTACTCATCAGAGAAGCAGAGAGAGAGAGCACTTTTTTTTTTTGCAGTTTCGCTTTTAATGGTGTCCTTATAGTAATATCTGCTGCATGTATATCACTTTGTGGCTTTCCACCTCAATGATGAAGCGCTCATCATCCATTTTCGCTCGTGTTTAAACCGTGATTAGGCACCTGGGCTTTTGACGTCAGGCCCAGCTCCGCCCATTTTGCCGGATGCGTGTCCGGCAAAAATAGAAAATAGCCTATACCATCCGGCGGGCATGCGGCACGCCGGAGGTGGTTCGCAGTCAAGCCGGAGCACTGACGCGGCCGGTATACGTTGAACAATAGGATATAATGGGAACGGATTGGCTCCGGCGCTATTTACCGGAGTCGGACCGGAAACGCAACGATCACGCATGCGGTGTACTTGGGCACTTAGAGAGTAATCGAAACCAATTTTTACTAAACAATTTAAGTCAGGTGTGTGCCCAATCACTGATGAGTGGTTTAAAGCTGCCCTGCCCACTATAAAACACACACCTGGTAAAAATGGTCTTAATGACAAGTATTGTCTGATGTGCATCAAGGCGCGGTCAAAAGCGCTGTCTGAAAACCTGCGATCAAGGATTGCTGATTTGTATAAAGCTGGGAAAGGATACAAAATCATCTCTAAAAGTCTGGATGTCCGTCAATCAAGAGTCAGAGAAGTTGTCTACAAATGGAGAGAGTTTGGTATTGTTGCTTCTCTCCAAGGAGTGCCCGTCCACCAAAGATGATGCCAAGAGTTCAGCGCAGAATACTCAGAGAGGTAAAAATGAACCCTAGAGTGTCTGCTCAAGACTTACAAAAATCACTGGCACATATCTCTATGTGTTCATGGGAGGACTCCACAGAGGAAGCCACTGCTGTCTAAAAAGAAAAACATTGTTGCTCGTTTAACATTTGCAAAAAGGCACTTGGACACTCCACTGACATTTTGACAAGATATTTTATGGACTGATGAAACCAAAGTTGAATTGTTTGGGAGGAACACACAACGTCATGTGTGGAGGAAAAATGGAACAGCTCACCAACAGCAACACCTCATCCCCACCGCGAAGCTGTTATGAACAGCAAGCCGTTGATGTGGATCCCAAAAACAGACCAGGTAGAGCGAATGTTTGTATTTAATAAGTACAACAAAAGGAGCACGCCAAAAATGCGAGTACAAAAGTATAACTGAGAGAGCACGCCAATAAACGCGAGTATAATAAAGTACAACAAAGGGAGCACGCCAATAAACGCGAGTATAATAAAATACAACAAAGGGAGCACGCGAATAATGCGAGTTTAACAAAATACAACAAAGGGAGCACGCGAAAAATGCGAGTTTAACAAAGTACAACTAAGAGAGCACGCTAGAATGCATGAATATAACAGAGTACAAGAATCCAACTACAAAGCCCAAAAGAGCACTAAAGTAAAGATGACCAAACCAGAAATACGACCGTAGAACGTCGGGAAACTCGAAGGATGACGATGAACGCACAGGCGGTAAGCAAGGCAAATAGCAAGCAATAGTCCGACACTTGCAGATGGTGACAGGCTTCCTTAAATACTGAGCTTCCCTAATCAAGTACAGGTGTGTCGCATTACCCCGCCAATCTGGCTCAATCAGGTGCTGCATAAAGAAAAAAGAACTGAGAACACACACAAATATGACAGAACCCCCCCCTCAATGGACGCCCCCTGGCGGACCACCTGGTTTTGTGGGATGAAGGGAGTGGAAATCCCGCAGCAGTGACGGATCGAGGATCCAGGAGCGGGGACCCATTGGCGTTCCTCTGGGCCATAACCTTCCCAGTCGACCAGGTACTGCACCCCCCTACCCCACCGCCTAGAATCGAGAATGGAACGCACCGTATACACCGGCCCACCGTCGACCACACGAGGAGCAGGAGGAGGCACAGGCGGGGGGTTCAAGGGACTGGCGGAGACCGGTTTGAGCAGGGAGACATGGAAAACAGGGTGGACCTTCATGGAGCTCGGAATCTTCAGCCTGACAGAGACCGGATTCACCACAGCATCCACAGCGAACGGACCGACGTATCTCGGGCCCAGCTTCTTAGAAGTCCCAGCGAGGTGCAAATCTCGTGACGACAGCCAGACCATCTGGCCTGGACGATAGACCGGAGCAGGCCTTCTGTGGCGGTCAGCAATCTGACGGTTGCGGGCCGCCGTGCGGACTAGTGCAGCCCTTGCGTTCCTCTAGACTCTATGGGCCCTACGCAGGTGGACCTGGACAGACGGCACAACTATCTCCGCTTCTTGCGACGGAAACAACGGGGGTTGGAACCCGTACGCGGTCATGAATGGTGACCTCCCAGTGGCTGAGCAAACGAGGGTGTTGTGGGCATACTCCACCCATGGGAGGTGTGATGACCAGGAGGCCGGATGCAGTTGACAAACGCAGCGAAGGGCAGCCTCCAGCTCCTGGTTGACCCGTTCTGTCTGCCCATTCGACTGTGGGTGGTAACCGGAAGAACGGCTCGACGTGGCCCCCAAGGCCTTGCAGAACGCTCCCCAAACTTTCGAGACGAATTGTGGCCCCCTATCGGAGACGAGGTCACTTGGAATGCCATGACTCCGGAATACGTGCACCACCAACAGGTCAGCAGTCTCCAAAGCAGAGGGCAACTTGGGGAGTGTGACGAATGTGCCATATTGGAGAACCTGTCCACCACGGTCAAGATGACAGAACGACCCTTGGATCGCGGGAGTCCAGTGACGAAGTCCAGTGCCAAATGGGACCAAGGGCGAGATGGGACAGGCAGTGGATGCAGCAATCCAGCTGGAGGGCGGTGAACCGCCTTGCCTCGAGCGCAGATGGTACAATCAGCAACATAGTCCATGACGTCCTTACGCATACCTGGCCACCAAAACCTCTGGGAAACAAGGAAGAACGTGCGGGACACCCCCGGGTGGCAGGCGAACTTGGAAACGTGACCCCACTTCAGCACTCCTGCACGTTGAGCATCTGGAATGAATACCTTGTCCGTGGGGCAGCCTCCAGGCACAGTTACACCCCGCAGGGCCTCCTCCACCAGACGTTCAATCTCCCACCGTAGTGCCCCTACAATCAGGTTGTCAGGAGCGACCGGCTCCTCGGAAGGCCCTTCCTCCACTGGCTCATGAATCCTCGACAGTGCATCGGGCTTTCCATTCCTTGACCCTGGATGGTAAGTAATTACATAGTTAAAGCGGGTCAGGAACAATGACCAACGGGCCTGACGAGAGTTGAGGCGCCTGGCTGCCCGAAGGTATTCCAAGTTTTTGTGGTCCGTGAGTATCTGCAACGGCTCTTCTGTCCCCTCCAACCAGTGCCTCCATTCTTGCAAAGCCTGCACAATGGCGAGCAGCTCCCTGTTGCCGACATCATAGTTCGCTTCCGCCGGGCTGAGGCGGCGGGAGTAGAAAGCGCAGGGGTGCAGTTTCTGGTCGACCGAAGACCTCTGGGACAGGATGGCCCCCACTCCGGAACTCGATGTGTCAACCTCGACCACAAAAGGAAGATTAGCATCAGCATGGACCAGGACAGGTGAACTCGTAAACGCTCGTTTTAGGCCTACAAATGCGGCCTCTGCCACCGAGGACCACGTAAATGGCCGTTTGTTAGAGGTCAGCCTAGTAAGAGGCTCGGCCCTCATGCTATAATTACGAATGAATCGCCTATAAAAGTTGGCGAACCCGAGAAATCTTTGTAATTGCTTTCGCGATGTCGGAGTTGGCCACTCGGCCACTGCCTGGATTTTAGCGGGATCAGGCCTGAGCTGTCCCTTTTCCACAATGAACCCCAGAAACTATATTGAACCCCGGTGAAACTTGCACTTCTCCGCCTTGACAAACAATCGGTTTTCCAGAAGTCTTTGGAGAACAAGGCGGACATGTTGCCGATGTTCTTGCAGGCTTCTTGAGAATATTAAAATATCATCCAGATATACAAAACAGAATATGTTCAACATGTCATGCAGTACATCGTTTATGAGACTCTGGAACACGGCAGGTGCGTTTGTGAGACCGAAAGGCATAACAAGATAATCAAAATGCCCGAGCGGGGTTTTACAAGCGGTTTTCCACTCATCTCCCTCGCGAATCCTGACCAAGTGGTAAGCACTGCACAAATCTAATTTTGTGAAAATGGTGGCTGATTTCAATGGGGCGAAAGCTGAATCTAACAACGGTACGGGTATTTGTTTTTAATATTAATGTCATTGAAACCGCGGTAGTCAATGCACGGCCTAAGACCTCCATCTTTTTTGCCAACAAAGAAAAACCCCGCCCCCAACGGAGAAGTTGAAGGGCGAATAAGGCCAGCAGTCAAGGAAGAGGAGATGTATTCCCTCATTGCCTCCTGCTCCGGTTTAGAGACCTGATATAACCTTGAGTTGGGCAGCGTGGCATTGGGTAGCAAGTTAATGGCACAGTCTTAGGGCCGGTGCGGCGGTAAGGTCTTAGCATGCTCTTCACTAAAAACGCTCTTGAGATCATGATAATCAGAAGGAACATTTTCCAAATTAACTGGCTCTGTAGCCGTGTGTGCTTGACTGGGAAGCAGACACGCCGACCGTAAACAATGTGCATAACAGAAAGTACTCCAAGTTACTATTTGCGTTTTAGCCCAGTCAATATTGGGGTTATGTACTTTCAACCAGGGGAGCCCCAGCACTACTGGAGCAGATTTACACGGCATTACCAAAAAGCTACGGACCTCAAAATGATTCCCGGACAGTTTTGTTTTGAGCGGAGGCGTAATAAACCTCACGTCCGCCAGGGGTCGCCCATCGAGATCCAAAACCCGTCTGGGCCTAGCAAGTCTTATTAATGTACATTTAAGAGCGTCCACAACACTCTGGTCAACAAAACAATCATCAGCCCCCGAATCGACTAGAGCAGAAAACTTAATATTAACCCCACCATGTGACAATTCACCCGGCAGTTGCAGTCTCAGAACACCTTGGGGGTCTCTGGGTTCCTTTATTTCGTCGCCGGTCAGCTCACTTGACGGATTGCTGTCATGTACGAACCTCGGCCCCCCCTTGGGCAAGGGGAACCCCTGGGACAGAAGATCCAGATCGACGCGAAGGGACAGCGGCGATATGGTGCCCCGGCGAGCCACAATAAAGACACAAGCCTGCCTCCAAACGCCTCCGTCGCTCCGCAGCAGAAAGGCGCCCGCCGCCGAGTTGCGTAGGCTCCCCTCCCATTGCGACCGGACTCCGCGTCGGCGTGGAAACGAACGGCGGCTTGACGAAGCCGTCTGCACGGACCGCAGTCGGGCCGCGCCGCGGCAGTGACCAACGACGTCCCCGAGGCTCCATGGCACGTTCCCTCTCACGCCCCTTCAGGCGATTGTCCAAAAGTACGGACAAGGAAATCAGGTCCTCCAGATTCGACGAATCATCCCGGACCGCCAACTCGTCCTTCACCGCGGAAGACAGCCCACGCCGAAAAATCCCACACAGCGCCGCTTCCCCAAAACCGCACTCGGCGGCCAAAATGCGAAACTGAATAGAGTAGTCTGCTACAGTCAGATCGCCCTGAAAAAAATCCAACAGGCGGCTGGCTGCCTCCTTGCCTCTAACTGGATGATCAAAAACTCTTACAAACTCAGTCTCAAAAGTTTCAAAAGAATTACGGATCGCGGGCCTTGTGTTGCTTACCGCCATGGCCCATGTAGCCGCTTTACCGGCGAGGAGACTCATTACATAAGCTACACGGGATCTGTCACTCGCAAACGTACAAGGCTGCTGGTCAAAAATAAGGGAGCACTGATGCAAAAACTGTCGGCAAGCACCTGGCTCTCCCTCATAACGATGAGGGTGTGGCAACATCGGGCCCATCGGAGGCGGGGCGGGTAGATCGTGCGCCGCGGCAGCGTCAATTATACCACCGGGCATTACAGGCGAAGCCATATTCGCAACTCTTGTGGTGAGCGAGCCGATCACATCCACTAATTTGCGTATCGATTGCTCGTGTTGACTGAGCATATGGTCGTGACCAACAAGAGCACGGCAAAGACCCTCCGAGTCCGTGGGATCCATGTGGTCGGACTATTCTGTTATGAACGGCAAGCCGTTGATGTGGATCCCAAAAACAGACCAGGTAGAGCTAATGTTTGTATTTAATAAGTACAACAAAAGGAGCACGCCAAAAATGCGAGTACAAAAGTATAACTGAGAGAGCACGCCAAAAATGCGAGTACAAAAGTATAACTGAGAGAGCACGCCAATAAACGCGAGTATAAAAAAGTACAATAAAGGGAGCACGCCAATAAACGCGAGTATAGTAAAATACAACAAAGGGAGCACGCGAAAAATGCGAGTTTAACAAAGTACAACTAAGAGAACACGCTAGAATGCATGAATATAACAGAGTACAAGAATCTAACTACAAAGCCCAAAAGAGCACTAAAGTAAAGATGACCAAACCAGAAATACGACCGTAGAACGTCGGGAAACTCGAAGGATGACGATGAAAGCACAGGCGGTAAGCAAGGCAAATAGCAAGCAATAGTCCGACACTTGCAGATGGTGAAAGGCTTCCTTAAATACTGAGCTTCCCTAATCAAGCACAGGTGTGTTGCATTACCCCGCCAATCTGGCGCAATCAGGTGCTGCATAAAGAAAAAAGAACTGAGAACACACACAAATATGACAGAAGCATGGTGGATGGATGAATTCTAAAGTTTATCAGGATGTTTTGCAGGAAAACCTGAGGCCTTCTGTCAGACAGTTGAAGCTAAAAAAAAAAAAAAAAATGGTTGCTGCAACAAGACAATGATCCAAAACACAGAGCTAAATCAACTTCAGAATGGTTTCGGAAGAACAAAACACATGTTCTGGAGTGGCTAAGTCAAAAGCCAGACTTAAACCCTATTGAGATGCTGTGGCATGACCTGAATACAGTGATTGATGATTCAATCCGACTGAATGCAGCAATTTTGTAGAGAAGAATGGGCCAAGACTAGTCCTGATCGATGTGCCAGACTGATCTGCAGCTACAGGAAGCGTCTGGTTGAAGTTATTGCTGCCAAAGGGGGAGGGGGCACAAAATATTAAATGCGATGGTTCACTTACTTATTTTTCTCCCTTCTGTCATTGTTTGCATACTATCTTCATTAAAATATGAAAACCTATAAATGTTTGAGTGTTTTTAGTTAAAGCAGACACTGTTTTTTCATCTGTCTGATTTTGACCAAGATCAGATCACATTTGATGTTGGTTTTATGCAGAAATGTGAGAAATTCTAAAAGGTTCAGATACTTTTTCATACCACTATATGATAATACATAAATATGTATACATTAAGGGCTTTGCAGTCAATTTGTTCACTCTTCCTTTTACATATTTAACCTAATCTTATCATTGTTATTACTACTCCTACAACGATTCCAGCAGTCAGAGGCGTGGCTAACGGGCAGGCAAGCTTGGCAGTTGCTTGGGGCCCCGGGCAATTAAAGGGCCTAAGAGGTCACCCAAAATGTACTCCACAGAAACGACTAGAACTGGCCATTTGCAATGACGCCAACATAGCAAACACCTCTTCTGGGGCTCCACCCTATCTGCTTGAGCAACTTGCACTTGACTCTATCATTAGATTTCGTGAGAAGTGAAATTTAGGTGTAATTTCAGCAGAGGTGGGTAGAGTAGCCAAAAATTTTACTCAAGTAAGAGTAGCGTTACTTCCAAATAATACTACTCAAGTAAAAGTAGTCATCCAAAGAATGTACTCAACTACAAGTAAAGAAATATCTTGAATACTCAAGAAATGGGTATGATTTTGAGTAACTGCTTATTTTTTATTTGTATTAAACAATGGTATTTTTTTTTCTCTCAGCACAAACTTATCTATATGAACTGATGTTAAAATGATACTGTACAATTACCCATTACATCACCACATTAAGCCAAATAAATAAAAGAATATATCATTAAACTCAAGAGAGAGGAAAAAAACAATAATGAAGCAATATTCATCCAATGCGCATGAGTGCCCTGCCCTCTAGTGGAGAAAATAGTTCATAGTTTGAATAGTGAATACTTCAGTTGCTTCATAGTTAGTATTATGAAATTAAAAGGATCTTATCTCCGGTTTTCCGTGGTCATTCGGTGCCGAATAAAAACTCGGAGAGAGTTTTAAAAGTTACTCAAGTAAATGTAATGAAGTACATGTAACGCGTTATTAACCAGGTATGTTTTTAAAATGTTTTTCTGATAAAATGTTTTATCAGCCAACATTATATTTCGTTTAATGTGGCCTTATACCTTCTTGTACTTATTTATTGTACATTCATGCGTACAAAAAACACAATTATGTGGCGCACAGGGGTAGAGAGGGGGCTCCGGGGATATCTTGCTCGGAGCGCCGTTCGCCTTCAGCAACGCCACTTTTAGTAGTAATACTGTATATTTATTTATTAATTACTTTTTTTGTGTGTTTATACTAAATTTCTCACAAATACAGTACAGCACAATATTGACCAAATATGTTCAGACTGCAGATCATTGGAACTGTCTGTCAGCCTTGAAGAAAGAGACTCATCCCAAAACTCTTCCAATGTGAATGCAGGAGGGAGGAGGTGTCATTTTGCTCACATAGATACTTTGTAATTAGCCTTCTCCCTCATTCAAACATCCTGTACAGGCCGTGACCTCAGCGCGCAAACGAGGGGCTGCAGTAGGAGCTGCCGAGCGTCATTCTTCTCCCTCTCCCTGTGTATATCCATTTTCCCTTTGTCTGAATTCACATAGAGCGTCAGGGAATTTGAGGGGGATTCTGTGGAATTCTGGAGATGCAACAACAACCAAAACATCACCAAGTAAGTATTAAACTCAATAAATACCATATGTTCAATAACGTTCAACGCAAGGCAGAAAGTATTTATGCTGCAAAAATTTTTTTTAGTATAGAACTGAAAATAAAAAATATTAAACACATAATTAATTTGAAGTTTATAGAAATTATCGTCGTTTAAAAAAAATACTTAATGACATGTATTTAATTTCTTATGATTAAGGCTGGGCAAGTTAATTCACTGTTAATGCACATATCAAATAACAGCATAACTGCACATTCATCAAATCACACAGATTCGTTCAATTTATATGACATTCCACTTAAAATTGAACCGCTAAATCCTACATTTGAATTTATTACTATACAAAATTCGATTAATCCCAGTTAACCTCACAGTTGATAATTTTAACTGCGCATTTACTCATTATCTGGCTTGGATGTCTATCGCCGTCAATGGCAGCCAATGAGTTATGAAACTTTGTTTCCCTAATATGGCGTTAGATTTAAAATATGTGTGCTAATTACGCATTCTAAATCCATGATTATAAAAAATGCGACAAATCACAATCTCATAATTAAAATAAATAATCATTGAATATCGTACACAATGAAATGTATATATTTTTTTATTCCAATGAGTTTATCACTAGTAGATGCCCAATCTATTTAAAATAGGAGGGCTGAATGATGTATGTTCATTCACTGCCAGCTAGGGTTGCCAACTAACTGATTAAAAAATAAAAAAAATAAAAAGGACACTTCATTGATAGAGCCTGCTGGTCCGATAACCCTTTAATTATTATTATTATTTTTTTAAAGTGACTTTTTTTATTATTGTTATAATAATAATTTTACTCAAAACTGAATTAGGTAAAAATTTGAGTGATATGAGCGCATGGAAAAACAAATTATCAGCAAAGTATTTTTAATACAAAAATACTGGAATAAAATTAACATCTGTCCTGCTAAATTTAAAACTGTATAATTTAACCCTTAAGGTCTAAAGCATTTGTGTGTGCGTTTTTGGGCGTTTGTTTATTTTATGAAATGCGAACATAAACTCTGAGGTAAACTTTTTCTTTTAACGATAACAATTTCGCAAATGACCACTCCAAATATAATGTGCAAATAGAAATGGAATTGTATAATTTGTGTTCTGTCAAATAGTGAAAATGAAAACAAATTCCCATCATTTTGAACATGATTTTTACCCAAACTTCACTCAAATATCTTATCTCCCACTCTCTTACGTTACCTTCAGTTTTCTTCATGGCTAGCGACAGTACCTTGACCAATGAGATGAATGGAATTGTCATTGTTCTGTCAGCTCATTGGTCAAAAAGCAGAAGAGACGGGGGAATGCATTCCTTGCATGTTCTTGTAAATGTAAAACATAGTAGTGGATTAAGTACTCACTTTTTTTTTTTTTACTTAAGTAAAAGTACAGATACAGGGGCAAAAATACTCAAGTAAAAGTACAACTATCTCAGGAAAAAATTACACAAAAAAGTATTTTCTCCCGAAGCATAAATGTGAGTTACACACAGTATATAAGTGTATCACAAAAGTGAGTACACCCCTCGCATTTCTGCAGATATTTAAGTATATCTTTTCATGGGACAGCACTGACAAAATGACACTTTGACACAATGAAAAGTAGTCTGTGTGCAGCTTATATAATAGAAATAATTTATTTTTCCCTCAAAATAACTCAAAATATAGCCATTAATATCTAAACCCTAGGCAACAAAAGTGAGTACACCCCTTAGAAACTGCGTACATCCCTAAATGACCAAATTCAGTACTGCATGTCATTTTCCCTCCAAAATGTCATGTGACTCATTACAGGAATGCTGTCAGCATTGCTGCAGAGATTGAAAAGGTGGGGGGTCAGCCTGTTAGTGCTCAGACCATACGCTGCACTCTACATCAAATTGGTGTGCATGGCTGTCACCCCAGGAGGAAGTCTTCTGAAGACACAAGAAAGCCCGCCCGTCTCATCATACCATAGGACATTGTTCCAGTAATCCATGTGCTTTGTTGACATGTCTTCAGCAAACTGTTTGCGGGCTTTCTTGTGTGCCGTCTTCAGAAGAGGCTTCCTCCTGGGGTGACAGCCATGCACACCAATTTGATGTAGAGAGCGGCATATGGTCTGAGCACTAACATAGTTAATTGTGCGTAGTTTCTAAGGGGCGTACTCACTTTTGTTGCCAGGTGTTTAGATATTAATGGCTGTATTTTGAGTTGTTTTGAGGGGAAAATAAATCAACTCTATTGTATAAGCTGCACACAGACTACTTTTCATTGTGTCAAAGTGTCATTTTGTCAGTGTTGTCCCATGAAAAGATATACTTAAATATCTGCAGAGATGCGAGGGGTGTACTCACTTTTGTGATACACTGTAGATATCTGAGCAAATATTCAATTCATTGAATACTCAAATTTATTTAAAAGTGTGTAGAATTAAAAAAAACAACAATAAAATTGTCTGGACTGTAAATAGAAGCTTAACAAGCAAAACTCCAAAACTTAGCTTAATGGTAGATTGCAACCGACTATCAGATGCATACCCCCATCTACTGTTTAGGAGTGTGTAGCACCCATCTGCGGGCGCGCTGCTCTCAGTGTAGGTTTTTATCAGTCAATATGTTGTGCACCATACACGTCTTCGTTCGTACAATAAATAAGATATTTTCGAGTTTCATGATAATACGGGACAAAGCGTATTCCTTGAAAGCTCAATACGGGACCCGTACTTTTGTGTCTGAATACAGGACAATTCCGTTTTTCAAGGGACAGTTAGGAACCCTGCAGCCAGCCCTCCCACTTC
Source organism: Corythoichthys intestinalis (assembly GCF_030265065.1). Taxonomy (NCBI): domain Eukaryota; kingdom Metazoa; phylum Chordata; class Actinopteri; order Syngnathiformes; family Syngnathidae; genus Corythoichthys; species Corythoichthys intestinalis. Next base: position 5,868,241 of record NC_080410.1, on the reverse strand, counting down.
AAATTGATTGGATGTCAATGGCAGCCAATGAGTGCAAATAATACTTGGTATTCGCATGTGAACACCTCTAAAGTGCACTTTTCACATGTCAACAATGTGTGACTGTCAGGTTTACGACGTTGACCGTGCTTGTTTTTACAAATATCCAGCTGACTGCAACATGGAGCTGTTGATTCTGTAAACAATGTGTTGTCTTGCTTTGTTTACTGGCTGGTAAATCTCTGCCACTGTTGTTTGTTGTCACTTTTAAAGGGAACATGTGGTCAGCAGAAGCCATGCGAAAGTGTTGAATACTCAAATCTTTTTAGTTTAATAAACAAAACAAAACGTAGCACAGTAAATTGCCACAATTGCTCACATTCTTTCCTGCTAATGCTGGTGTCACACAGTGTTGCGACACAGCAAAATCAGCAGTGTTAGAACAAGTTCTGTGGCGTTAATTTGAGCCACTAGGTGTTTGCGGTGTGAAACAATAACTAAGATACCGTATTTTCCACACAAGTAGAAGGCGCCCCTTCAATGAATGGCCTCTTTAAAAAAATGTTCAAATATAAGCAGGGCTGTCAACAGACTTGCAGGGGCCAGGGGACAAGAGACCATTATAGGGCCCACCACCCCTGCCCACCCCTGCCACCGGCTTGTTACGACAACATACGCAGTACTTTTAACGCTTTGCAAGCAATGACAGTGTAAATTTTCAAATGATTTAATTTGAGATGGACAGTTAAATATAACAGACCGTGATGTGATGTGACACAATATAAACAAACAATTTCTATCCATTGTCCTATGTAGGCTACAATACAATACAACTGAGAGGGCTATGTCAGCCTGCTAAGCAACAAAGCAATATAACTAAACCACACATACCGTTTGCTATAATACACAGTGGGTTGTAAACCCAAGATAAATCCTGCTGCCGGACCCGAGTCTGTTCAGCCTCGCGCACCTGCTCCCCACAGACTAACATACTGTATATCCCTGATCTTCCATCACCCTCTCTCTCATTGGCTCAACACGAGCAGCATGTCTTGTCATACTACAGCTCAATAGGCTACAAGCGGCCGGCAACAGACTCAAATCGGGCCTTGGTCACAGTGATCGCGAATGTAAACGTTCAGTGTTAGCGGCTGTTCCAGTGTTGTTAATCTTACTTTAAAAAAGTAATTTATTACAGTTACAAATTACTTCTCCCAAAAAGTAATTGAGTTAGTAACTCAGTTACTTGAATGTAAGAGGAATTAGTGACTTGGCAAAGTAACTGGGTTTTTCTTTTTTTTCCAATTAAAAAAAAACAAAACATTGGCCACACTTCAAGTTCAATATTTTACCCTAAGCTTAACTAAACACCGGGGTATTGTGGATACTGCGATTACTAGATAGTAACCTTTGCTATGTTTGGAAGTCATTTAATGTTGTGAATCAACCTTTGAAGTTGTTAAAATTGCTCCCGCTATTGCATTAATTGCCTTCTGTCTACTTTCTACACATGAAAGTTTTAAAACTGTTTCATCATTTAAAGAATTATTCAAGTCCAGATTTTGCCGATTTAGGAGTATTTTAGACAAAAAGTTACTGAGGTTCGCTAGGAAGGTTCTCCACAACAGCCTTTCTGAGAAGTCTACTGCTTTAAGATGGCGGCTGTTTACTAACACCGGCAAGTGTATCATTTTGGATCTACTTCTCAATACATTTGTGAACGCCGCCGAGTCTGTCATTACACATCTAGTTCATATACAGTACATGTAATTTCTAGCTTAGCATCATGTGGGCGTGGTTTGTAGGCTATCGGCTAAAGTCAGGTATTATTAGAGCCACCTAGCCTGGCATCGCGTTTTCAATGACGTCACAACTCCCTCTTTCCCACTCCCGCTCTTATCTCTCCGTGTCTTGAAGTGTCCAACATGCCCGCTCTGTCCCGTCAAAGTTGTCATCAATCTAGTCAGTGGCGCTGCCGTTGTCTGGCAGCTGCGATTGACGTCATCACTTGGAATTAATATCTCAGTATCTATAAAACGATAACAGCACAAATGATTTTTTAAAATTACATTCTTTAATATATAAGTAGAACTTTGTCTGTGTGTGCGTGTGTGTTTGTTACCAATGGACCCCGAAACGGCTGGGCGGAGCTTCACGAAATTTTACACAGTAGTACTTTTATATTTCTGGGAATCTTCTTCGATGAGTTTGATCTCTGTTGGCCTCCATTTAGTGCGGAAAACTAAACTCGAACGAACAAAACTCCAAAAATTTGTATAGAAAATCCTCGATTGTGGGCAAAAGATGCGTCTCTTGCTACGCAATGTCGCAGTTGGCTTTCAAATTTTATAGTTTTATGTACAAATTTAAATGTGCTGTAATGATACATTGTGACTTTGAGTACTCCACAGGAAGACTGGATTTAAAAAAAAAAAAAAAAAAAAAAAAAAAAAAGTAAAATCTTCAGGATTATTATGAAGGGATTAATTTCAGCTGGATATTAATACTGTAGCAACTCTTATTATGTGTAAAGCCCGAAATGGTTCATGGGTAGTTGTGGCACCCATGACTGAGAGTGGTGGTTGAGTTGTTAGCTTCTGGTGTTTTCTGCTCAAAACAGGCACTGTCTTGGACTCGTGCGGTATATGAGGCTCAAAAGCAGCAAGTGTGAAACACAAGCAATTTGTTAAAATGAACTCAGCCGACTAATTAAACCCCTGCTAACTCGAAGATTAAGCCTAATGTCAAAAAATTTTGAACTTCCCCTTTAAAATAAAGACCTAGCCGTTAAAATGTTGTCTATAAAAGTTGTAAAGCAATAAAACAAACAACAAAATGGATTAAATGAACAAGAATCCTTCAAAGTATTTCATAATGGGTCAAAATTATTTTTCAAACAGATCATGTGACTAGCACATTAGAGACGGTCCTTTGCTTTGCTTAGCCAAAACTACATCTGAGGAGGCAAGATGGATATTTAGAATTTCTATAAACCCAAGCTTTCAAAAGCTTCAACAACAACGGAGCTTGAGCCGAGGATTGAACACGAACAGTGTGAAGATGTACAGTGGGGCAAATAAGTATTTAGTCAACCACTAATTGTGCAAGTTCTCCCACTTGAAAATATTAGAGAGGCCTGTAATTGTCAACATGGGTAAACCTCAACCAATTGGTGGTTGACTAAATACTTACAGTATTTGCCCCACTGTATACGTCCTTCCAGACGGCAGCAAGCTGAAAAATTTGTGCGCTAGGTGTGTCACATTTCTCACAATGGTGACAGTCTTGCAAGTGAGGCGGGTGGTGTAGATATCCTGCAGGGAAGGAAGTGGAGCATTGATGATTTTGCTTGCTGTGTTTACTATAGGTTGTGGACAGGTGTCTTTTATACCGATAATGAGTTAAAACAGGTGCCATTAATACAGGTAACGAGTGGAGCCTCGTTAGACCTCGTTAGAAGTTAGACCTCTTTGACAGCCAGAAATCTTGCTTGTTTGTAGGTGACCAAATACTTATTTTCCACTGTAATTTGGAAATAAATTCTTTAAAAATCAAACAATGTGATTTTCTGCTGTTTTTATTTCCACATTCTCTCTCTCATGATTGAGGTTTACCCATGTCGACAATTACAGGCCTCGCTAATCTTTTCAAGTAGAAGAACTTGCACAATTAGTGGTTGACTAAATACTTATTTGCCCCACTGTATATGCATACAGTTTACATATTGCTGACACTGCTTTTTGGGGTCATCAACATGTTTTGCACACCCTCCCTCAAAAGTCAAACTCCGCCTATGAGTGTCACTTATTGCCAGACTACTTGAGAAAACAGTAACATTCAGATTTTAACTCTTGGAGATTTGCTGGGAATCATTTTAATCATTTTTTATTATCATTTTTAAAAACAATTATAATACAGTCAATTATAGAAGTCATAATCGTGTTCTGTCTCCTCATTCAAAGATGGAGCACACACCAGCAATAGGACTGGTTCTTTTCCTGGCATTAAGTCTGGACCTGCTACAGGTCAATGGCCTGGGATCTAATCGGGAAGCCACAGAAATACATCCACCGACTTCCTCAGACATCAATGCTGGCCGTTGCTCCTACACGTTCATCGTCCCCCAGCAAAAGTTATCCGGAGCGTTGTGCTTAGACATGAAAACCGCCGCCAACCAGTCGGAGGTAGTCGCGCTGCGGGCCGAGTTGAAGCGGCAGCAGGATCAGCTGGAGAGCCTGCAGAAACTGCTGGAGCACGAGGGCAGTTTTGTCACCGAAATGAGAATCCTGCGCAAGGAGAGTAGCAGCATGAACTCCAGGATCGCTCAGCTCTACAGCCAGCTCCTGCAGGAGATCATCCACAAGAAGGACCAGACCTTGGAGCAGCGCAGGGTGGAGAACCTCCTGCTTAATGCCACAGCGCATGTGAGTACAGTCAGCCCCACTTATTTGTAATTCTTCATTCACGATTTGTTCTTTCTTCTGTCAACTGTAAAATCCTAAAATGCTCCAAAGTGACACCAGAGCATCGTTTCATAGGGAAGTAGCAGTTGGTAGTCGGGATGTCCTGATGCTGATTTTTTACTTGATCTGATCCGATTTTTTCAAGACATGTTTCGCTGTTACCGATTGGATACCAATATTTTTAGACCAGTAAAAATAATGCGAAAAACATTTTTTTGTATTAAAGTGGTTCCTGCTGGTACATCCTCAAGAAAAACTGTTTACAAATATTACACAATGCTATGTTACTATCATTAGTTTCTAAAGATAAGGAGTCCCACTCAGCGAATAAGTTTACGTGTAGTTTACAGCAGCGGAAAATCATGATGGTGTTGAAAACATGTGAAAACTGGATCGCATCCGATCTTCAGACCAAATCCGAAAATATCGGGAGCCGATACCGATACGGAGTATCGAATCGGGACATCACTGGCTGGTAGTGTTCCACTTGAGACCGGTCTTGTTTTAATGACCAGATTTTGACGTCATGCCTTGACTTCAGTTCTGTTACGTTTGTGCCCTAGTGTGCATGTGTGGTTTATCCGCTGCTTCTTGTATCACACACCTGTGCTTCATTGTCTCGTTGCCCTTTATCTGTGTATTTAAGCTCCCAGTTTCTGTTCACTCCTTGTTGCATCTTTGTCGGTTTCACGTCTATCCCAGTGTCTATATCTCCGTCCAAGCCCTCGTTCCATATCAAGTACCGTATTGGCCCGAATATATGACGGTGTTTTTTGCATTGAAATAACACTGAAAAAGAGGGGGTCGTCTTATATTTGCGGTTTAGACATTATACCCATTCACGACGCTAGATGGCGCCAGATATCATTGAAGCGATGTTCTGTCATGATATATCTCAGCTACTCTTTTTAGTTTAGTTTATTTTATTGCAATGTTTTTCCTTATTCAGATTTGTTTCAAGGCTACAGTTAGTTAAACTTCACTTTGATGGTTAATGCAGTTATTGCAATTTTGTTGTTTTGTCACAATAGATTGGTTTATTTACATTTCAAAAACCAGAAGCCATTCATTTACGAATGTGATTGCACTTTAGTTTACATATTTAAATGTTCAGATATTAAGATTTGAATGAGGCAAAATAAGACGTTTTTTCTCTCAAATACATTGGTATAATCATTTGTTTCGGATGTACTGTAATTATTTTCTGTATAAAAATTAATTTGGTATTCAAAAAGTCTTTTTTCAAACTTGAGTCTTGAAAAAGAGGGGGTCATCTTATAATAAGGTCTGTCTTATATTCGGGACAATACGATAAGTTTTGATACCCTTTTGTTCATACCTTGAGTTTTGTTTTGCCTTGCTATTTTGGATCCCCTGGACTTTTGTTTGAACCTTGTATTTTTGTTACGATTATTAAAACATTTTTGGGTTGACCGCCACATTGAATCGCCTCCACGTTTCCCTGTATTTGGGTCCACCTCTTTCATGCATCCTGACATTTGAAGGTTTTGGTCTTGCCTCAGTCTTGACTCGAAGGGGCTGTTTACATGGTGACGCTGCGACATCAAGAAGCAACAATTGTGTTGCGGAATTGTCTCACCTTTACCTGGTGACAGAGAAAACGGAAGGCGAAGATGAAAACTTCTGATCCTGGCTTCCAAAGCGGAACGATTCGATTGCGGCGATTGCTCCGCATGTATGGATGCTCTTGCTCATATGACGTCAGCACTCGCACGCGTCACTTTGGGCATGCGCAGTCGCTACTAAAAAACATTCAAAACACCAAACATGGTGGAACATCTGCTTTAGTTTACTGTTATTTATAGTATTTTCAATTTAAACAAGTTTTATGTTTCCGTTTTTGTGCCTTTTGAAGCAAAAGCAAAAAACATTTGTACGTCTTTGCTTCGAGTGGGTGGGTATGTTACCTTCCGGGCTGAGGAGGTTGTTGTCAAGGAAGTGCATCATTGGCTGTCGCCTTGTAAAACTGCGCTCCCTCTTGGGCCTGGCATGAATACTACATCGTTTTCACACAGAATTGCGACAGTTCGAATGGAGACGGAACCAAGACGAACCATGTAAATGAAATGTGTCGTATTCTCGGTGCGTCGCTATGTGAACGGCCCCTTAGATTCCATAATTTTAAGATTCAGACTCTTAAGTACCTCAGAAACACCCAAAAGTCCCAGGGAGTGACCCAAAAATGCCCTAAAATCAATAAGAAGTTACCAAAAATAAAGTGGAAGTCACACAAGAATTTCTTCCACCCTATCAACAGGAAGTGTACAAAATAAATGGAGAGTCACCTAGAAATGATGCTAAATCAACAGAAAGGGACAAATATAAACAGAATGTCACCCTAAAATTCAAGAGAACATGACCTGGAGTTCAACTTAAAACAACAGGAAGTGACCAAAAATGAACAGGAAGTGAACTGTAAAGGCCCCAAAAATAAACAGGAAATGAGTTTACCAACCTGCAGGGCAAAGCATCCCCATGCAATTTCTCCAGAAATATTACATTGTCTAGTATTTTTAGTTTCAACATTTCACTGATTTATCAATGTCCTTTTTAATTAAAAAAAATATATAAAAAGTCATTAAATAAAAAAATAAATCTGTTTGTATTAGGGCTGTCAAAATTATCGCGTTAACGGGCGTTAATTAATTTTTAAAATTAATCACGTTAAAATATTTGACGCAATTAACGCACATGCCCCACTCAAACAGATTAAAATGACAGCAGTGTAATGTCCGCTAGTTACTTGTTTTTCGGTGTTTGGCTCCCTCTGCTGGCGCTTGGGTCCAAATGATTTTATGGGTTTAAGCACAATGAGTGAGCATGATGTAACTATTGACATCAACAATGGCGAGTTCCTCGTTTATTTTTTGATTGAAAAGTTTACAAATTTTAATAAAACGAAAACATTAAGAGGGGTTTTAATATAAAATTTCTAAAACTTGTACTAACATTTATCTTTTAAGAACTACAAGTCTTTCTATCCATGGATCGCTTTAAGAGAATGTTAATAATGTTAATGCCATCTTGTTGATTTATTGTTATAATAAACAAATACAGTACTTATGTACGGTATGTTCAATGTATATATCCGTCTTGTGTCTTATCTTTCCATTCCAACAATAATTTACAGAAAAATATGGCATATTTTATAGATGGTTTGAATTGCGATTAATTATGATTAATTAATTTTTAAGCTGTAATTAACTCGATTAAAAATTTTAATCGTTTGACAGCCCAAGTTTTTATTAAATTGTCACTTGCTTTATAAAGAAAGGGTAACTTGATAAAATGAGTTGGTAACACTCCAAATAACAAGTTACCTAAGAGAATTTGAGTTCTGCTACTTAAAATCTTTATTAACTTAGCTTACAGGAACTGGTATGTCCACCCCCCCCACCCCCAGAGCACTTCCTTCTACCATTTTTTTCCCATTTCGTCATGAAAATCTCACCTACATTTTATATGGAATCCCATCAGGCACTGCAGGTTTCCAGCAACTTCAGAGAACTGGAGAAAAAGTATGGCACTCTCACCTCCATGATGAGCTCCCAAAGCCAACTGATTGCCCGCCTGGAAAATCAGTGCCAATGTAAGGATGACTCTCAATCTGATATGGTAAGAAAGTAGTTTGTTCTCAGGTAGACCATAAAAGTAACATTTTTTTACACAGTCATCGTTTCATGTTTCCATTTATTTCCCCGCAACAGGTACCGACGCAGCCGCTCGAAATTCAATCTGGCCCGCTGGTTAATGACAGCTCTGGAATCATGAACCATCTTCAAAGGGATCAAAGTGCAGTGCAGCAAGACAACCCCTTGGAAGAGTTTCGTACTCCCAGCACCCCCGCTAGTCCTCCAACAGTCCAGCCTGTCATTAGCTTCCCTGTTACTAAGACACCAGGTATGTACATTTTTACACTGTTTCATAATTTTCTGCCATATTACAAGTCAACGAATGAATGAATGGATGTTGACGGTGACAGACGCCCAATCTATTCAAAGTGGGAAGGGTGCCAACGAACGAACACCCCACTTTAGATGGATTGGGTGCCTTATCGCCGTCAATAGCAGGTGGTAAGTTTATCTTCATAAGTCGGCTTTATTGTCATCTTCATATGCACATACATACAAAGAAAACAAAATTGCGTTTATCCCTATAAAAGACACATAACGTAGGACTAACATACAGTGGGGCAAATAAGTATTTAGTCAACCACTAATTGTGCAAGTTCTCCCACTTGAAAATATTAGAGAGGCCTGTAATTGTCAACATGGGTAAACCTCAACCATGAGAGACAGAATGTGGAAAAAAACCCAGAAAATCACATTGTTTGATTTTTAAAGAATTTATTTCCAAATCATGGTGGAAAATAATTATTTGGTCAGTACCAGAAGTTCATCTCAATACTTTGTTATGTACCCTTTGTTGGCAATAACGGAGGCCAAACATTTTCTGTAACTCTTCACAAGCTTTTTACACACTGTTGCTGGTATTTTGGCCCATTCGTCCATGCAGATCTCCTCTAGAGCAGTGATGTTTTGGGGCTGTCGTTGGGCAACACGAACTTTCAACTCCCTCCACAGATTTTCTATGGGGTTGAGATCTGGAGACTGGCTAGGCCACTCCAGGACCTTGAAATGCTTCTTACAAAGTCACTCCTTTGTTGCCCTGGCTTGTGTTTGGGATCATTGTCATGCTGAAAGACCCAGCCACGTCTTCAGCCATCTTCAATGCCCTTGCTGATGGAGATTTTCACTCAAAATCTCTCGATACATGGCCCCATTCATTCTTTCCTTTACATAGATCAGTCGTCCTGGTCCCTTTGCAGAAAAACAGCCCGAAAGCATGATGTTTCCACCCCCATGCTTCACAGTGGGTATGGTGTTCTTCGGATGCAGTATTGTTTCTCCTCTAAACACGAGAACCTGTGCTTCTACCAAAAAGTTCTGTTTTGGTTTCATCTGACCATAACACATTCTCCCAGTCCTCTTCTGGATCATCCAAATCCTCTCTAGCGAACCGCAGACGAGCCTAGTTGTGTACTGGCTTCAGCAGGGGGACACGTCTGGCAGTGCAGGATTTAAGTCCCTGACGGCGCATTGTGTTACTGATAGTAGCCTTTGTTACTGTGGTCCCAGCTCTTTGTAGGTCATTCACCAGGTCCCCCCGTTTGGTATTGGGATTTTTGCTCACCGTTCTTGTTATCATTTTGACACCACGGGGTGAGATCTTGCATGGAGTCCCAGATCGAGGGAGATTATCAGTGGTCTTGTATGTCTTCCATTTTCCAATAATTGCTCCCACAGTTGATTTCTTTACACCAAGCATTTTACCTATTGCAGATTCAATCTTCCTAGCTTGGTGCAGGTCTACAATTTTGTCTCTGGTGTCCTTCGACAGCTCTTTGCTCTTGGCCATAGTGGAGTTTGTAGTGTGACTGACTGAAGTTGTGGACAGGTGTTTTTTTATATCGATAATGAGTTAAAACAGGTGCCATTAATACAGGTAACGAGTGGAGCCTCGTTACACCTCTTTGACAGCCAGAAATCTTGCTTGTTTGTGGGTGACCAAATACTTATTTTCCACTCTAATTTGGAAATAAATTCTTTAAAAATCAAATAATGTGATTTTCTGTTTTTTTCCCCCCACATTCTGTCTCTCATGGTTGAGGTTTACCCATGTTGACAATTACAGGCCTCTCTAATCTTTTCAAGTAGGAGAACTTGCACAATTGGTGGTTGATTAAATACTTATTTGCCCCACTGTATATGTCCTTCCAGAGGGCAGCAAGCTGAAAAAGTTGTGCGCTGGGTGTGTCACATCTCTCACAACGGTGACAGCCTTGTGAGTGAGGCAGGTGGTGTAGATGTCCTGCAGGGAAGGAAGTGGAGCATTGATGATTTTGCTTGCTGTGTTTACTATACGCTGTAGGGCTCTCATGTTGTAGTCTTATTGCTTCTTCTCTTCTGCGAAGACTTTGTGTGTTTGTCACAGGGGCGCAACTATCCATTCTTGTTAGGGTATGCGAAATGTAAAATGGCGCCCCTTCAATCCCCAACGCCCCACTCGGACCTAACCCTGCAGACACACACACGTAAACGCACACTTTTTTCTTTTTTTGGGTGGCATCTTTACTGCATTTTTAGTATGTTAGTGATAGGACTGCAACTAACGATTACATGTTATAATCGATTAATCGGACGATTGATTAAACAATCTGATGACCGTCACTTTTTTCAATTACCTTCATAATTTAACTTGAACTTGTTTTAGGCATGTTGTAAGTAACAATGAAGATAAAATGGATGGCTGTTTCCTTTAAAAACTGACCTAAAAGTAGTCTACAACTGTGCTCTTTTAAGTACATAGCACTTTAAGTTTTTAATGAAGGTTCTGAGTATAAAACATAAAAATTGTCAGTACACTAATCAGACAAAAGTCCTGTTCATTTAAATTAAAAAAAGTGCTGCTGATTGACTTTTTTTTTTCTTGTGGGAAAAGCGCTGATAGTGTCATTGACGCATTTATTTTCTTTAAACAAACTGAACAACAACATCGAATAAGGAGTAATAAATCAGTTTTCACGTTCAAACGGTTGTTCATAAATTGTTATGTTACAATATGGATCCAAACACAGACTTTGAAATTAGAAGTATTTATTACAAAAACGAGAACAAAGGGAGCACGCCAAAGTAACGCGAGTAAGAAAATACAACTGAGAGAGTACGCTAAGTAACGCGGGTAAGAAAATACAACTGAGAGAGCACGCTAGAAAACGCGGGTCAGAAAATACAACTGAGAGAGCACGCTAGAAAACGCGAGTAAGAAAATACAACTGAGAGAGCACGCCAAAATGGCGTGAATATAACAGTACAAAATTTCAATTACAAAATCCCAATAAAACACAAAAGTAAATGAGATCAAACCAGAACACGATCGAAGAATGTCGGGAAGCACCAAGGGTGACGATGAGCACACAGCGGTAAGCAAAGCAGGTAACAAGCAAATGCAATAGTCCGACACTCGCAGACGGTGACAGGAGTCCTTAAATAATGAGCGCTCCAAATGTGCCACAGGTGTGCAGCACAGCCCCGCCCATCCAGCTGCATAATGTGCTGGAAAGGAAAGAAAAGAACTGAGAAGGCACATAAACATGACATAAATACAATCCAAATCCAATTTCAAAGCACACTCTCGTATGACAATTTACAGTGTGAATGGAAGTTTGTGTTGAAAGGAGACTGCTATATGAATGGGTTTTTGTGGTTTCTTTATAAAAAGAAATGAGACAACTTTACTATCTAACAATAACTCAAATGCTAATATGCTTCTCTAAAACACAATACAAACAGACACTCAAGACACTGATTAGCATAATTGCTAACTAGTTTAGCGCTCTGTGCTTAGTAGTAACATCTCATCAACAAAGAATACAAACAATACAATTGGCCTGATTTACTCTAATCTGACAGAGGCACACTGAACTCCCAACACTTCGTAATACTGTATTATTGATTCAGAAATCAAACCTGAGTGTAGCACTGAACTCTCTCTCTCTAGCTCTAGTATTCACTGCTGCTCGCGCAACCTCACTTTACACACAAACAAGGACCCAAACCAGCAGTCTCGTTATGTTACATTCGTTGGTGTAACATAAATGTCACACCAACGAATTTGTTGCCATAGTTGTGCACTCCCTGTAGGTGTGGCATGCTCTCCCTGTGTGTGTGGTATGACAATATAAAGACATCAAAGTGATCAGTTGTGTGCACATATGATAAGCACACTGAATAAAGAAGTGTTGTTCAACTCAAGTCTCGGCCTTACATGTACTTAGATAAAGGAAGTGCAGAACAGTTGACAACAATCCATTGACTTTCCTAATGCAGAATTTAAAGGTGCAAGTTTAAAAAAAAAAAAAAAAAAAAGTAGTAGTATTTCGACTGTGACCGGGCATGATCAAAGGGGGAATTCCTAGTGATGGCGCCACTGGTTTGTCAATTCCAACAAGGAACTGAAAAGTTAGTTACAGTTAGAACTCTACAATCATGCAAAACGTGCCAGTAACATGATCGTTGATTAGTAATGTATAGTTTATCATTTTGAAATTAGCTTCATACGTGGACATCACATTTTGTGTCATGTAGGCCATTATAGGCATGTACCGGTATGAATTTCTGACTTGGCAGCCACCCTTCGCAAACATGTTTTACCTGTCGGTTTGCCCTCCTCCTCTAAGCCGCGGCCGTCCGTAACCTTTCTGTAGCCGAAGTATTCCCATACCAGCGATTTTGTTTTCTTCAATGGGGGAAAAAGTTCAGAAGCTTCACCTCGTCCAGTGTAGCACAGCTTACTCACTGACACTGGGCAACAACCGTTGGGGGAGGGTTGAGCCTTACAGCTGCAAGAGAGGATTTCTCCCTGCATTTTTGGGACATAAAAAGTAGCTAATACCTCAGGGACGGTATAATGGAAAAATTTTGCGTTTTTGACCACGGTATACCTTGAAACTGGTAATCGGCACATGTCTAGACACAACATTAATTGGTATACATGTGTGCTCTATTTGACCCAAAATTTGATGTCAACATATACGCACGTGGGGTTTCAATTATCAATTTAAAGTTATATTTATATATCATCTTTAATTGTGATTTTTTTTTTTTAATCTATTTTTTTTATGGATAATTAAACATTAATATGAATAAACACACAATTAAAATAAATTAAAAAAAAGAAATACTCTATGGTTGTGGTTGATAATTGATACACAAAATAACATTTATAACATAATAATATATGTATATTTTAAAAATAATCCCTTTATTTAGTTTAATAAAATAATTCAGATTAGAAAAAAAATCATTAATTTTTTTACGGCACAAGGGTTGCGGGGTGTTGGAGCCTATCCCAGCTAAATGGAATGGCAGGAGGTTGAAGTTATTTTTGAACAAATGAATAAAGACAGTATTTGCAGTTTTATACTTTTGTTGTTCAGCTATTTAAATAAATAAATAAATAACTGAATATTTGTATTTTTATTTATAAAAAAAAAAAAAAAAGATAATCAATCCAGTGGTACCGCTACTTAGGAATTGAATTGGTTCTGGAAGTAGTTTCGTAACTTGAAGTTTTCCATGTAAATGCCCTAATCTGTCCCGAGCCCCTCAAAATTCAGACCTAAATCTTTTATAAGGCATAAAAATGCATCAAAACATGTAAATACATGTTACAATTACATTATTCCACAATCAACATAAATTTAGAGTTATGCATAATGTAAAGAAAACTAGAATAAAGAAAAGTTATTACACTCATGTAAAGCTGTCGGAACAGGGGAGCCAAATGAAGAGGACGGATACACACAAACTCATTCAGTAGAGGTCCCTCTGAGTCAATTGGATGCCAGGAACGCTAGGCAATAGCTAATGGCAGAGCAGCTATAAGAATCTTCAGTTTCAACGTTCAGTCAACTCTGGGAGGCATACTATATTTTTGCCTTTCGTATCCTGCAATTTCTTCTGTTACGAGAGGCACTATTTTCCCGTTGAGGTGTGTCTTAACCTGAAAATTATGTAGAGACGTTCCTAAGTAGAGGTACCACTGTATTTTAAAAATGAACATATAACAGAATATATACGATTAACTAATTGCCACCCATTGATTGCGATAAGTGTCCAATTCATTTAAAGCGGGAGAACTGGCTGTGAACTCTCACGTTTCAGTACTATTGACGGCGCTAGATGTCCAATTCATTTTGACTCGGAAGGGCAAATGAACATTGTGCTCATTCGCCCTGCCAGACGAAATGGAATGGACGTCCATCGCCGTCAATGAGTTCCACTTATAATTGATTGTCTTAATGGTTTGGTCTGAATACCATCAAGCCACAAATGCCTATGGAGTCAGCGACCTCCGTGCTTGGCAGTCTTATCTGTCTGGGAATGCCAAAACAATGTCAAAAAGCAGAGCGAGCTTCTTATCTAAAGGTTTTAAATAAAGCAGAAGAAGCACACCTATTAACACATTGGCCTGGAATTCACCTTGGCATGAGTTGTTGCTTTATGTCTATGTGCATTCCCACATACCAAATTCTTTATCGCTTGTTACTCAATCTTCATGGAAAAGCAGATTCTGACATTGAAAAACAAAAATCCGAGCTGGCTTACTAGTTCCTTGCAACTCAGGGCCGTGGCGGGACTGCCAACACGTGCTGGAATCTGGCGAGACGACCAGCGGTATCTACCTGCTTCGCTTGCAGAGCGCCAACCGACTTCTGCAGGCCTGGTGTGAACAGAATTACGCTCAGGGAGGTTGGACGGTTATCCAGAGGAGGCAGGACGGCTCAGTTAACTTCTTCAGGACCTGGGAACTGTATAAGGTGACGTGACAGACAAGTTTTAAAGCAGTGTTTTTCAACCTTTTCTGTGTCATGGCACATTTTTACATTGGAAAAAATCTCACGGCACACCACGGACCAAAAATGTTCCAAAATTACTTTCCGTACAGTACACTGTATTTAATTTAATTTAATTTAATTTAATTCTAAATAATTTCTCAGTATTTATACTTAATCAGTGTGAAACTTGAGCCTGGTTAGATGAACACAAAGCCGATATCCTGGAAGAAATATTCTTCAACAGCTCTTCGTGAGAGAAGAAGATTCGTGGCAAAAAATGGTACTGCAACCAGGATCAAACTGTTAAAGCACACAACATCCCCTTTCTTCCCCTATGGGCTGCCAGATAAGTTCTTAGCAATGGAAAATAAAGCTGTATCATACAAATGTTACATTTCAGTCAAAAACTAGAAAATGCAATTTATGGAGAGATTGAGTGTGTAGCTTTGCTGTGCTGGTTGGTATACTTGTACAAGTACACGTACCTGTGGTACAAGTGCACGTACCTGTGGTACAAGTGCACGTACCTGTTGTACAATTGCACGTACTTGTGGTACAAGTGCACGTACTTGTGGTACAAGTGCACGTACTTGTGGTACAAGTATACGCAAGTACACGTTACATAGTACATGTGCGCATACTTGTGGTATAAGGTCACGTACTTGTAGTGCAGGTAACCATAATTGAGTACAATTAAATACACGTTGTTGTATACGAAAACATACTTTTAGAAAAAGTGCATGAAGTATAAGCGTATCCTAGTCTTATTTGTGCAACTTTAAGTTAATTAAGCCTGCAGAGCTCTGGCAACCTGGAAGAAAACAAAGAATATCTCATAACTGGCTGAATGGTGTTGTAAACATGAAATCTAAACAATCATGTCAATGCCACTCAAACATGAGCACTCATATGCAATCCTCCCAGTTTAAATTAATTGGACATCCATCTTTGTCAACAGATGGCAATTTATTAATAAATAATTTGTTTACAAGAATTACAGAAATTTTGCACAGCAATATTCTAATAGACTGTGACGTTTGCAGGACAAGTTTTTGACAGATTGTCCGAAGCAATGCAAACAATAAACATTGTTTATTTTTCCATATTGGAATTGTTGTATTGTAGAATATCGATTGATTTCCTGATCTGTGTATCGATAATTGTTTTATTGCTCCCCATAAAGTTGGCCCCCCATCAGACGCAAATGTATAGAAAATTTATGTCATTCGTTTGTGCTGAAAAAAGTTGTTTGTGTTGCTATCGTTATTGAGACATTAATAAATCTCTTATCAATCTGAGATCCACCAGTCCCCCATTTTGATTAAAAATGGTGTCAAGATTTGTGCTACGTTTGTGCTCGAGATGAGATATTAATTTCGAGTGATGACATCACCCAGCCCCCATTTATTGCAAAATTGACCCGAAATGGTGCCATTTGTTTACGCTACATTTGAGCTGTAACAAAAATAGAAGTCCAATCGATTTAAACTGAGAGCATTGGCTTTAAATACTCATATTTGAGTGTCATTGTTATTGTTTTGATTCTGTGTTTAGTGTCTACAATGGATGTCGTGCCCAATCACGAGATAAGTTATGGTGTTATGGTGTTATACTTGTACAGCGCTTTTTCACCTTTCTTTTATGTCTACGTCCAAGTTGCTAGTGGTGTGTAAGCTTCTTAAAGTAAGGTTGCAGAAAAAAGGTTGCACGTAGTATAAGTAGTAAGTCTACTTATACTACGTGTACTTAATTGTGCTCAACTACGGTTACTTGTACTACAAGTATGTGTACTAGTATGTGCTTTTACTATAAGTACATGTTTTTGCATTTACCATATTTTTTGGACTATAAGTCGCACCTGAGTATAAGTCACACCAGCCATAAAATGCCCAACGAAGAGGAAAAAAAACATAAATTGCACTGGAGTATAAGTCTCATTTTGGGGGGAAATTTACTAGATAAAATCCAACACATAGAACAGATATGTCATCTTGAGAGGCAATTTAATATTAAAATACAATAGAGAACAACATGCTGAATAAGTGTACAATATGATGATACATGATGCATGAACAACGAAATGCGAATATAATGTCCTCACCAGGACGCTACAGCTCAGTCCTGGCTATACAGCGAGCTAAACTCCCAAATGACGATGCTGGACGTCGGTATAATTTGCTGAATCAATTTAGTCCTCAATACCAAACAGGTTCGCATCAACGCAGATAAATGATAATTAGGTGCTATTACAGTAATGACACAAACGGTTAGCATGCGTTCGCTAGCATTAGCACATCGTTCAAACAACCACACATGGGCTCTAAGTGTTTAAGAGATACTCGTTATCATGAGCCTTGAATTGCAAAACATATCGTATCGTATCAGAATGTACCCAGAGGTTCATTTCACTTTCAAAAGAAGCATTTACTGTAAATAGTGTTACCAGAATTTTTTAAAACTTACTTTTGAAATGTTTATTTTTTGCAGTGAACACATACTGTAGCGACTTAACAACATGACTGTTTTCCAGCAAGGTTTTGGGAACTTAGATGGAGAGTACTGGCTTGGCCTGGAGCACCTGTACTGGCTGGCCAAACAGGGCAAATACAAGCTGCGTGTGGTTCTGAACGACTGGCAGGGCCGTCAGGTGTTTGCAGAGTACGACAGCTTCCGTCTGGAGTCAGAGAGCGACTGGTACCGACTGCGCTTAGGCCAGTACCGCGGCAACGCCGGGGACTCGCTGTCATGGCACAACAACAAAGCCTTCACCACTCTAGATCGGGACAAAGACGGCTACACAGGTTCTCGTTCCTCCAATGCAGTACTTCTCAATTATTTTCTGTTACGCAACCCCCTCACAAAGACGTTAACATTCTGCGCCCCCTCACTCTCTGCCACCACTGTAAATAGTACCATTTGTCTAAATATAAGTACACTTCTGTAGAACATTGTCCTTTTTTATATTAAATGAAAAAAATATACATCAACTTATAACTTTATTAACATTGTTTTGTCTGTATACTCTGTAACAGAAAAGAGTTGAGGCGCATCAATTTGCCTGAATAAAAAGTCACATCCAAACTGTAAAAATACACTAAGCGTACCTTTTTTGACCATTTCATACTGAAAAATAAAACTTAATAAAATAATTTAATAATAATTCAAATTAAGCGACAGTGTCATTGGACAGATGGACGGTTTTTATTTTTGCTGCAGGCAGTATCAGCTCCTTTGCTATGGTGAGGGGTTATTTTGCACTGAGCATGCTAACAGTGCATGCTGGTTTACTGCTGTAACAGTGACAAAGAGGGACGATTGCTGGCAATATTCGGCACCTTTTCGCTGAAAAACGATCAACCGGCTTATCAATGTGATCAGGGTCTAATGCCCCCTGCTATTTGAGAAGTACTGCTCCAATATTCTGCACCATTGCGAATTTGGTTCCACAGTGTTTTTGCTGTGTCTGCAGGTAACTGCGCCCACTACCAGAAAGGAGGCTGGTGGTACCACATGTGTGCCCACTCCAACCTTAACGGC
The DNA here is from genome assembly GCF_030265065.1 of Corythoichthys intestinalis. Classification (NCBI taxonomy): domain Eukaryota; kingdom Metazoa; phylum Chordata; class Actinopteri; order Syngnathiformes; family Syngnathidae; genus Corythoichthys; species Corythoichthys intestinalis. The sequence continues at coordinate 5,849,842 of NC_080410.1, read as the reverse complement.
GTGTGGTATCGGGGCGGCCACTATCGTAGCCGATACCAGGACGGTGTATACTGGGCGGAATTTCACGGAGGCTCCTACTCACTCAAGCGTGTCCTCATGATGGTCAAGCCAGTATAGTGTGTTGCATCACAGCCGCAGAAGGGGAAGCGTTGCGCATACGGTTTCCACTGACATTTGCCAATGACTCAATGTCATGGCCCAGCCTTGTATCTTTACAGAGTACTTCATATTTCCTGTTATGTAAAGCTCAATAAAATTGTTTGAAACGTTACAAAATCTTGCTTTATTTTGAAAAAATGGTATGACTCATGGCAGGTTGCTTCATGTCAATCTGTTTTTAGGTTTCTTGTTAAAAAGGCGTCGGCTCCCTACGTGTGGGCTTGTGCAACTGCAGTAATTTATAAAGGTAAGAACTTCAGGGGGCTGTGGATTATATCGAGCTGAAGCTAGTAGTACTGACTCTGTACTCTAAAGTGTCGTGGGACTCATTTATGTTGCTTTTTTGTTACTGCTTAGAAGGATGGCGCTTGGGATTTTCGTGCTTCTCGTCTTTTGGGCTGTATTACACGGTGAGTGGTGTGACGTAGCAGGGTTGTATTGTGTTGTTGAAAAAGCAATAGTGAAAGGCTGAATATAGATATATTTGATTGCAAAAGTATCGCTACGTAGTTATTTTCTTTTGCACTACCCCAGTTTATCAGAAATTTGATCTCATAAGGTACAGTGTTATGAAAAAGTATCTGGACCTTTTGGAATTTCTCACTTTTCTGCATAAAATAATCAAATGTGATCTGATCTTTGTCAAAATCTCACAGATAAAAAAACTGCTTTAACTAAAACTACCCAAACATTTATGGGTTTTCATACAATGTATCACAAAAGTGGGTACACCCCTCGCATTTCTGCGGATATTTAAGTATATCTTTTCATGGGACAACACTGACAAAATGACACTTTGGTTAGGTTCATACTGCAGGTCTGAATGCAGAAATCCGATTTTTTGCCATATCTGTTTTTATGGCGTGCCCGTTCAGACTGCCTTTGTCCATTGAGACCGTTCAAGTATCACGCATGCGCACTAATTCGCAGTCAGAGATATGCTCAGCAAAGAGACCCGCATGTGCAGAAGCATCAAAACAAGTTACACATGCTAGCTGTATGTCATTCCAGAATGATCATATTTTGATTACCAAAAAGAGGACACGAATAACAGACAATAATCCCCGTTTAGTCTTATATTCAAAGTTTAGATGGACTGATAAAGGGCACACACATGAGCCTTGACGTGTGTGCGTGAAATGATGTGGGTGTGTCAGTTTGCCCCAACTCGGCCATGCGTGCAATAATGAAATATTGCTCATTCGGCACACAGAATGAAAATCGGAAATTGTAAGGCTTATTCTTTGATATTTTTTATGACTGTGGTCAAGCCCGCTTTTTATGACTGTGGTCAAGCCCGCTTCGTGCTTAAAAGCAGAGTTCAAGCTAGGCGCTAATGCCTATATGGCTGCTGTCCTCCGTGCCTCTTGCTCTTTGCTGACGTAATTGCTGAATGAATTCCGATTTGGGAGTCTTGACAGTTCAGACCGCCAGTCACGTACTGAAAAAATGTGGCCCAGATCGGATTTGAACCACATATGAAAGTGACTCAGATCGGATTTGAAATGGTCCACTTCTATGCAATGTGTCCCGTTCAGACCGTCAAGTTAAAGCGTGACTCGAGTTGGGAAAACACGAAAAAATCGGATTCGTGCATTAAGACCTGTAGTAATAACCTAGCCTTTGACACAATGAAAAGTAGTCTGTGTGCAGCTTATATAATAGTTAACTTATTTCCCCCTCAAAATAACTCAAAATATAGCCATTAATATCTAAACCCCTGGAAACAAAAGTGAGTACACCCCTTAGTAAATACAAACATCCCTAAATGTCCAAATTGACTCGTAACAGGAGTGCTGTCAGCATTGCTGCAGAGATTGAAGAGGTGGGGGGGCAGCCTATTAGTGCTCAGACCATATGCCACACTCGACATCAAATTGGTGTGCATGGCTGTCACCCCATGAGGAAGCCTCTTCTGAGACGGGCGGGGTTTCTTGTGTACCAAAAGTGTCATTTTGTCAGTGTTTTCCCATGAAAAGATATATTTAAATCTGCAGAAATGCGAGGGGTGTACTCACTTTTGTGATACACTGTATAATAATGAGGATAGTATGGAAACAATGACAGAAGGTGGAAAAATAAGTAAATGAACCATCACATTAAATATTTTGTGTGGTATTGTCTGAATCTTATACTGGAACTGCGTTCCTGCCCGTTCTGGCCCACTTTCACCCTGTGCAGTACAGTGAGCTTGTAGACCCACTGTACTGTGAACAATCAACAATGTGTACCCGTATGTATACTTGCACATACTGGAAACGTAGCTCGTTGATTCTGTCCAAGTTACGCTCAAAGGGAACTCTAGGCTATACGCTTGCTTCATGAGTAGCTTCTGGCGATGGAGGACTCTGTCTATGGTGGCCACGCTGACTCTGTCAATGCCTACAAAATTGGTGTCACGTGTCTTCAAAAGTCACCGCGTTTAACCCTTTAAGGTCTGGGCCTATTTTGTCTGATTTTGCATGTCTTTGAAGTTGCCTTTATATTTCAAAGAAAGAATTGTTTACGATGGCCTGGTTTGGTCCCTTTTTTTGTGACACCTTGAACTTCGTGTCCAAACTGTTGTTTCCTTCACTGACCAATTATAAATCATCATTTTGGGCCCAAAAAGACCAAAAATTCCAAAATTGTTTTGTCAAAATTTTTAATATTGATGTCCAATTGACAACCAAACATGCGTAACGAACCGTTTTGAAACTTTGCAATATTTATTCAACATGTTAGGATGAACATTCAACCAAAAAAATTTAGAATAAATAGTCTTATATTTGACAATTCAACATAAACAACAGGTATAGCCATAGGCGTTTTTTGCCTTTATACATGCTCTAGTCAAAACAGGTTATATACAGCAGACCAAACAGTGAAGAACAGTGAAAAAATATATACCATCTAACACAAAAAGTGTTTAGAGGCCATCTCTTTATGAGCTTAGGTATTGCGGCCCATCACCTGATGAAAACTATGTACACACAATCAAGCTTCTTGAACACACATTTATATACAGAAATTGAGAATAGTGATTGTGGGAATATATATATATATATATAAAACATTGGGAAAAAAAGTATTTTCAAAAATATTTACAATAAACTAGTTACATTTTTTTCAGGCATGCCACTCCAAAAAGCAGTTTCGTCCTGGAATTAGACACAGGGCTACATCACACTGCCCACACTTCCATGGGGTGTCGGTCCTCTTTCCCCCTTCCATTTTCATTTCACTTTACTTTCATTGTCACTATAAATGTACATGAAAAAAAAGTCAGTATTTATGAAAATTATAAAGTATAAAATAAAAATATATACAGCAATAAATAATAATGGAAATCTATATGTATGACAATAGAAAGAATACCATAGCTGAATATGTGCTACATCCCTAATCTTCATATACAAAGAAGAACACCACAAATTATAAATTCCTGCCTGGGATACACACAGTGCACGTACGACTTTGATCTGATATGCACATTATTATATACACAAACACACACTTATATTGCATCAAAATTAACTTTGTCTTGCAATATCAAAAGAAACTTTCAAAAGAAACTTTTTCAGCATAAAAAAAAAAAAAAAAAGTGAGTTGGCTTACCTCTGCTCGTCGATGGCGTCACCCACGTGTTCAAATCCGTCACTATCTTAACTCGAGGACTCTTCCGAAGAAGACGATGATGACGAATTTGGACCATCCTCTTCCTCAAGTTGATCAAAAAGCACAATTGCTTGCGCCAAATTTAGTTTTCCGTTCATTCTCAAAGTCACACAAAGTCGCTGCTCGATCCAAATGGCCATCGCTCGCCACCTCGCAGCTTCAGAAAACTCCTCCCTCTCGTTCTGTGGAACCTCGCACGGCAGTTATATTTATAAAAAAAAAAAAAAAACTTTTGTGCTTCCACTGTGACTTCGAAAGGGTTCGTTTGATTTGTGTTTTTTTCATGGAGCTTCCGTTTTGAAAAAGGACAAGAAATGATGGAAATATAGACATAAACAAATGATCCATGCAGCGTTTTAATGTTTTTTTGAGAGGAAAATAAAACTATAAAACTTAAATGACAATATCTCACGTTTTAGTTGGTCGATTGACTTCAAATAATAACGAGAGTAAACCGCAACTTCCGCACTTTAAAACGAGACCAACCAACGGCATGTGGGTGACGTAATTAAAACGTGAGGGCGCTTCAAAGACAACGTGCGCTGAGGACGCGCCGGCGCGTCCTTCGACTCTCAAGGGTTAAGCAATGACGCCTGTGCTTTCATTGTGTTCAACTTTTGATTTCTGAGTCTACCATTTTGCATAGTGTTAGGAAAATGTGTTCAGTGAATGAGAATGTGTTCATATGATTGCGCAAAGTATGTTTTAGCAAGTGCGAAAGTGTTTAGCCTAAATGTGAATGTGTTTAGAGTTTTGTGAAATCGGAGATTGAGGTGAAATGTGTTTATAGTTAAGCCAACTAGGGGCCTGATTTATTAAATGTGTTTAGGCAACTGGTCATTGTGCTCGGAGATCTAGAACTTGTGCTTTAGTAATCGAGAAAAACTGTAATACACTGACCATTTTATTAGCGCTCGATTGAATAAATTGTGTAGAAGCCCAGAAGTGACTTCAAAATGAAATTATGACTGAATAAAGCACTTACCATAAAAATTTACAAAATAACATTTTGTGGCTCTTTTCATCGCATTTTCCTCGTTCTGAAAATTCCCCCTCAGTGGGCTGAATTCTAAATCGGATGAAAGCATGACCCTGCTGATGTCATCCTCCTGTTGGGGACGCTAGAGCCCTATAATGGTAGGCGTGGCTAAACCGCAGATTAAAAGACTAATTTCTCGTCATCTGCGCTTTGCCAAATTGTTGTATGTAGTCGAATTGTCTCAAAATATGATTCTAATTCACATTATAATGCTATTTAAGACTTTTTTTTTTATCCTGTCATAGGCACTTTAAGTCTGATTCTGACGTACACCTCCCCAAAAAATTCCTGTCAACGCGTCACGTCAACGCGTGTGATGTCGAAGGACTGTAATTGGTCTGGTCAGAATGTTTCCGGCTCAGCGCAACAACACTGCTGTTTTCAAACATTTCCAAACGTCTTCTGTGTCGCCTACGCTTCAACATTGGAATTAACAAAATTGGTTTGTTCAATATTCATTAAATGCAAATACTCACATTCCATCTTCGTTGCCATTGCTATCAATGAACTGAGTCGCAGCGAATGCCCGACTTCAGGGTGCGCGCTGTTGTGACGTTACACACCGAACGTTTCATTTCAGGGTTTTTAGCGTGTCCGGTCTGCACGGTCCGCCCCAAAACGTAACCTATAATTTGGACTGTCAGATTGACAATACGGGCCGCATCTGGCGCACTGACGTTCAGCGGGTGTGACTGCGATGCGGATATGGTGAGCTGAAGCTGGAGTCAGTTGCTATTGGATTAGATTCTAGTGTTAAATCTTGGAGGTGCTACAGAATGTTAGCTGAATTAACGCTTCTTGTCCTGACTATGTTCAATGATATTTTCATAATTTGCAGTGGGCCAAAACAAACTGAGCAGCAGGCCGTAGTTTGAACACGCCTTGTGCACTCTCATATTTTGTCTAAATCTAAAGTCTGGAATTAAACTGTTTCTATTTATCACCAGATGCTGAAAGTGAATGTCCAGTAGGACATAACCCTCTCACCATGACTGTGTCTCCTTCGGAAGTACATTATGGAGAAAATGTCACTGTGTCATGTGCCAGTAGTGTTGAGGACCATGATGGAATGTACTTGCTTGATGCAAATGGAAACACTTTGAAGGAAGACAAGCAAAAAAGCTCTTCAACCTTGATCTTTCAAGTCTCAGACTGGGACATGAGAATCCACTGCAAAATCAAACTGAAACAGCATGATGCGTCATACGAATGCAACAGAACTCTTGAGTTAACTGTGTTCAGTGAGTTGAGCTGCCATTACATAGAATGTTACATGTGAAAGACACTGTTGAACGAGTGAACATAATTCATTTCATTTTACAGGATATGCGAAGAAGGTTCGTCTGCATCAAAGCCCCTTTAAGAACGGCCAAAAGACAATACAGTGCGACATCTTCGATGTGGCTCCCGCTAAGGAAGTCATAGTAACTTGGTCCGTGGATGATTTGTTTTTCAAATCCGGTCACGTCACTGATGACCAAACCAAGACGCCAATGAACCTGTCTAATAGCATTACAGTTGGCGAAGAACTGACTGGATGTAACATTACATGTAGCTACCGACTAAAATTTCACTCTATATTTCCCACATACGACAACCTAACTGTTGCTGGGCCATGTGAGTTTAGTTAGTTCAACATATGACCGTTTCAGTGGTACGGACATGACATTAAACTTGACTTTTTCTTCTCCAGCTTTTACGGACTTAAAACACCCGGATTCTCATTTCTTGCTCTCCTGTGATATAAGAAGCCAAGTTGCTCGTCCCCTTGGCTGGAACCAAAGTGTAGCAGAGATCAACGCATCCTACATATGTGTTGCCCATCAAAAAAGTTCTGAGAAAATATTTGTAATGATGCTATTTACTATTGAAGCCACGCCCACACAAGTTGCACGATTACCAGGTGAATATGCAATTTCTACTCTACATGCAATGAAATATTGGTCTTCTACGATGTACTTGCAGCAACTCCAAATTGCAAGGTGGCAGCTGATTACAAAGAGCCATTCAATCTTTGACGGCGCCATTTAAAGCGGAGGGGTTGGCACTTGGCAGCAAATGCAAATCCTCCAAATTGAAATGAAGTGGACATCTACGAGTGACAAACTCATTTACGAGCCACATGATTGGACGTATATCATCGTCAATGGCACTGATAAAGGATTACCCCTTAGCACATGTGTGATATTACAGGCTGAAGGCTGCCCTCTCCTGGCTAAATCATCTACACCAAGCAACTCGTAACCTACAGGCAACAATAATTACGCAATGCGCTCAAATGGCAAATACCTAACCTAGAGAAGCACTCCCTCTCCCCTCCATCCAACTATAATTCTGCAATTAATTAGACAGCCCTGATACAAAAATAAAAAATAAATAAATTAGGGCTGTCAAATGATTAAAATTTTTAATCGCGTTAATTACAGCTTAAAAATTAATTAATCGTAATTAATCGCAATTCAAACCATCTATAAAATATGCCATATTTTTCTGTTAATTATTGTTGGAATGGAAAGATAAGACACAAGATGGATATATACATTCAACATACGGTACATAAGTACTGTATTTGTTTATTATAACAATAAATTAACAAGATGGCATTAACATTATTAACATTCTGTTAAAGCGATCCATGGATAGAAAGACTTGTAGTTCTTAAAAAATAAATGTTAGTACAAGTTATAGAAATGTTATATTAAAACCCCTCTTAATGTTTTCGTTTTAATAAAATTTGTAAAATTTTCAATCAATAAATAAATTAGTAGCTTGCCATTGTTGATGTCAATAATTACACAATGCTCATGGGTGCTGAATCCTATAAAATCAGTCGCACCAAGTGCCAGCAGAGGGCGCCAAAACTAAAAAAACACAAATAACAAGTGGACATTACACTGTGCTGTCATTTTAATCTGTTTGAGCGGGGCATGTGCGTTAATTGCGTCAAACATTTTAATGTGATTAATTACAAAAATTAATTACCGCCTGTTAACGCGATAATTTTGACAGCCCTAAAATAAATAAATTGGGCTGCGAAGATCGATATGCTTTATAGCTACAGAGTTTCTAGATGATCGGTTCACGAATGACAGAGTGGTAAGAGCGCTTTCACAATAGGCCAAGAGGACCAGGGTCCGGTTGGAGAGCTGCCTCACTACACCCCTTGATAATGACCTGTTAAAAAGGTTCAGCATTCACACTGCGCCAACCGAACTTTCTGAGTAGCATCACATGGACGGAAGACACACTCACCGATTGGACAAATAGAAGAGGAAATATTTCCCTGGGAGGGTGGGAGCTTGTATTGACACAGTGTGGTACTGTGACGCTGCAAGTAATGTAGCATAAATTACTTCACCGCTCGACCGGGCCGCGGCGGTGTCGCTCCCTGACGACTCTATGCCGAGGGAACTGGAGTATATACAAACCCTAGCAAAAAGTATGGAATCACCAGTCTCGGACGAGCACTCACTCAAACATTTTATCATGTAGAACAAACTCAGTTAAAAAGCTTGAAAAAATAATGAATTAGTCCAAAAGTGCAACTCTTTATCATTCAGAAACACTAAAAGAAATGAATAAAAAACATTGCTGTGGTCAGTAAATGTTAATTTTATAGAGCAAGTGCAGGGAAATATATATGGAATCACTCCATTCTGAGGAAAAAATATGGAATCATGAGAAACAAACAAAGAAATAACAATCAAAACACATCCCTAGTATTTAGTAGCACCACATCTGGCTTTTATGACAGCTTGCAGTCTCTGAGGCATGGACTTTATGAGTATTCTTCATCAATTGGTGCCAACTCTCTTTGATTGCAGTTGCCAGATCATCCTTGCAGGTCGGAGCCTTGCCGTGGACCATTATTCTTTTCAATTTCCACCACAGGTTATCAATAGGGTTGAGATCTGAGCTATTTGCAGGCCATGACATTGACTGTATGAGTCTTTCTCCAAGGAGTGCTTTAACAGACAGACCAAACAGAGCCCATTAACCTCTGCCTCTCCGGGAATCATCGTGAGGTAACCGCTTTTTATGTTTTTGATTGCCCACGCACACCCTTAGTGCTGGGCCTTCCTTGGCTCAGAGTGCACAACCCAAGTATTGACTGGTCTCACCCCAAGCTGATAGCATGGAGTCCCACGTGTCACACAAATTGTTTGCAGTCTGCTCTTGTTCCCTCTAGACCAGCTCCAACGCCACCCACGCCTGACCTCTCTGCCGTTCCTAACTGTTACCATGACCTTGCACTAGTCTTCAGCAAGGACCACGCAGCCGCTCTTCCTCCTCATCGCCCCTATGATTGCGCCATTGAGCTCCGGCCGGGTGCCACTCTGCCTACGGGACGCCTTTACAACATCTCGCAGCCCGAGCAGGAGGCCCTGGAGAGATACATCGCCGACTCATTGGCTGCAGGCATCATCCGACCCTCCTCTTCCCCGGTTGGTGCAGGCTTCTTTTTCACTGGGAAAAAGGATGGCACGTTACGGCCCTGCATTGACTACCGTGGTCTGAACGCTATCACCATCAAGAACAGGTACCCTCTGCCACTTATTGATTCTGCCTTCACGCCGCTCCATGGCGCCCGCATTTTCACCAAGCTGGATCTCCGAAATGCCTACCACCTGGTTCGCATCAGAGAGGGGGATGAATGGAAGACCGCCTTCATCACCACCCTGGGCCATTTCGAATATCTGGTGATGCCATTTGGCCTCTGCAACGCGCCTGCCGTGTTCCAGGCCCTCGTCAACGATGTCCTTCGGGACATGTTGAACAGGTTCGTTTTTGTCTATCTGGATGACATACTGATCTACTCTCGTACCCCGGCAGAGCACGAGCGGCACGTGCGGCAGGTGCTGCAAAGGCTCCTGGAGAATCGCCTCTACGTGAAGGCTGAGAAGTGTGCCTTCCATGTCCATGAGACTTCCTTTCTTGGGTTCGTCGTGGCCGACGGGGAACTCCGGATGGATCCCGCAAAGGTCACCGCTGTCTCCCAGTGGCCCAGGCCGGGCGACCGGAAACAGCTGCAGCGCTTCCTGGGGTTTGCGAACTTTTACCGGCGATTCATACGCAACTATAGCCAGATAGCAGCCCCTCTCACGGCCCTCACTTCCACCAACACTCCGTTCCGGTGGTCTGATGCCGCCGAGACTGCCTTCTGCGACCTTAAGGCCCGCTTCACGTCGGCCCCTGTGCTCGCTCATCCGGACCCCACACTGCAATACATCGTGGAGGTGGATGCATCTGAGCTGGGGGTGGGTGCTGTCCTCTCACAGCGTAGGCTGGGGGATGGGAAAGTACACCCCTGTGCCTACTTCTCCCATAGGCTCAGTCCCGCAGAACGTAACTACGCCATTGGGGATCGTGAGCTGCTAGCTGTAAAGTTAGCCCTGGAGGAATGGCGCCACCTGCTGGAAGGTGCACAACATCCTTTTGTGGTTTGGACAGACCACAAGAATCTAGAATATCTCAAGTCAGCCCGCAGGCTGAACCCCCGTCAAGCCAGGTGGGCCATGTTTTTTAGCAGATTCGATTTCACCTTGTCCTATGTCCCAGGCTCAAAGAATGGGAAGGCAGATGCCCTGTCCCGCCTTTACCAACCCGTCGACTCCGAAGAGGTACCCGCACATATCCTCCCACCATCCTGTGTGGTAGCTGCAGCAATGACGGACCTGGAGGCTGAGGTTTTGGCGGCTCAGGGCCAGTATCCGGACCCCCGACAGGGAACACAGAGTGATCTGTTTGTCCCTGGTGCTGGAGTGGGCACACACCTCCCGCCTGACTTGCCACCCTGGCATCACCCGCACCTTGGCTGTTTTGCGCCAGCATTTCTGGTGGCCCACCATGAGGGAGGATTGCCGGTCCTTTGTCTCTGCCTGCCACGTGTGTGCCCGTAGCAAGTCATCCACCAAGCCGAGCTCAGGCCTGCTCCTCCCGTTGCCGATACCAAGCCGTCCTTGGTCTCACATTGCCATAGACTTTGTCACTGGACTCCCGCCATCTCGGGGTCATACTGTCATTTTAACCATTGTTGACCGTTTCTCCAAAGCTGCTCACTTTGTCGCCCTCAGAAAACTCCCCACAGCCAAGGAGACCGCAGACTTACTGGTCGAGCACGTGTTTCGCCTACACGGGATTCCAGCCGACATAGTCTCAGACCGCGGGCCCCAGTTCACCTCCCACGTCTGGTCAGCCTTCTGCTCCGCTCTTGGTATTGCTACAAGTCTCTCCTCTGGTTTTCACCCCCAGACCAATGGACAGTGTGAACGCGCGAACCAGCAGCTAGAGGCAGCACTCCGTTGCACCACCCAGGCCCGGCCGACTACCTGGAGTGATAAGCTGCCCTGGGTTGAGTACGCACATAACTCGCTACCTAACGCATCTTCCAATCTGTCCCCCTTCCAGTGCTCACTCGGCTACCAACCTCCCTTGTTCCCATCTATGGAGGCTGAGATTGCCGTCCCTTCGGTACAAGCACACCTTGCCGAGTGTGCCAAGATCTGGGATCAAGCCCGTGCTGCACTCAGTCAGTCGTCTACACGTACCCAAGAACAGGCCAACTGTCGCCGTGCCCCAGCACCTGCCTACAAAGTTGGCCAAAAGGTCTGGCTGTCCTCCAGGGATCTGCCGCTCAAGACGGAATCAAGGAAGTTGGCCCCTCGAGTCGTCGGCCCTTACGAGATCGTCAAGGTGGTCAACCCATGCGCCGTTCGCCTTAAGCTTCCAGCAGCCCTTCGGGTCCATCCCACCTTTCACGTGTCCCAGGTGAAACCTGTGGGGGTGAGTCCCTTGTCCCCCCCTATTCCGCCCCCTCCGCCGCCTCTGTCGATCGACGGGCATCCGGCCTTCAGGGTGGAGCGGCTCCTGGATGTCCGCCGCCGGGGCCGCGGCCTGCAGTACTTGGTGGATTGGGAGGGCTATGGCCCGGAGGAGCGTAGTTGGGTCCCGGCGCGCCAGATCCTCTGTCGTTCCCTTATCCGGGATTTCCATCGGGCCCACCCGGATTCTTTGCGTCGTGCGCCCGGAGACGCACGTAGAGGGGGGGGTACTGTCAGGCCCAGGGCTGGGCAGGTGTGTGGCTGTGTGTGTCATCCAATTACAGGCCCAGCACCTGACGGGTGGAGCGACGGCAGCTGTCAGCAATCACCATCACCAGCCTATATAAGCCAGCCAGAGCTCCACCACGTCGCTGGATCGTCTCTTTCAGTATACTGTTAGTGCCTTCTCGCGTTTTGAAAGTTTTTGATTGACCTTATCTGATCATCGACCTTTTGCCTTGTCCTAGGATCCCGCCAACGCCTCACGTCTTTTGCTACCTTCGCCCAGGCTCTCTTCAACGAAGAACACCACGACTCGGGAACAAATAAACTTTTTGACTCCTTACCACCAGTGTTGTTAATAACGGCGTTACAATATAACGGCGTTACTAACGGCGTTATTTTTTTCAGTAATGAGTAATCTAATTAATTACTTTTCTCATCTTGGCAACGCCGTTACCGTTACTGAGGCGGGAAAGGCGTGCGTTACTATGCGTTACTAAGTTGGTTGAATAAAAAAAAGTCTGAGAGAAACGGACTCACGGGGACGAGAGCAGAGCAGGAGTGGGGAAGACGCCGTTGCAACCGCGATGCTAGGTGGCTCAAATAATACCCGACTGCAGCCATAGCCGACAAACTACACCCACATGACACGGTAGATATCATATTATAGAACTAGATGCAAATGGCAGACACTGCTGCATTGCCAACATGTTTTAAGGACTACATGCGTTTGTAAACAGCCGCCATCTTAAAGCAGTAAACCTCTCAGGAAGGCCCTGATGTAGAGATCCTTCCTAGCGAACCTAAGTAATTTTTTTTAATCTAAAATGCTCCTAAATCGACAAAATCTTAACTTAAATCTATCTTTAAATGATGAAACAATTTTAAAACTTACACATGTTTAAAGTAGACAGAAGGGAACTCATGCAATAACGGGAGAAATTTTAACAACTTTAACGATTGATTCACAACTTTAAATGACTTCCACACATAGCAAAGGTTACTAGCTAGTTATCGCAATACCCTTGTGTCTAGTTAAGTGGAGGGTAAAGAATTGGGCTAGGGCCAATTGTCCCCCAAACCCTTTAAGCTTCACATTGTGTGACCTGTGTTTTTTTTTTTTTTTTTTTTTTGAGGAAAAAAAAAATATCACTAGTTACTTTGCCAAGTAACTAATTACTCTTACATTCAGGTAACTGAGTTACTAACGCAATTACTTTTTGGGAGAAGTAATTTGTAACTGTAATTAATTACTTTTTTAAAGTAAAATTAACAACACTGCATGGCACTAAATGCGTTAGTAGACAGCCGCCATCTTAAAGCAGTAGACTTTTTAGGACGGCTCTGTTGTAGAGAACCTTCCTAGCAAACCTAAGTAACTTTTTATCTAAAATACTTCTAAATCGGCAAAATCTTGACTTGAATCTATCTTTAAATGATGAAACAGTTTTAAAACTTTCATATGTCGAAAGTAGAGAGAAGGGAACAAATGCAATAATGGGAGCAATTTTAACAACTTTTAACAGTTGATTCAGGGTAAAGGGTAAATTAGGATAAAGAATTGGGCTCGGGCCAATTGTACCAAAAACCTTCACAAAAACTTCACATAGTGTGGCCAATGTTTTTTTTTTTTTTTTTTTTTTTTTTTTTTGAGGGAAAAAAAAAAAAAAAAGTAATTATCACCAATTACTTTGCCAAGTAACTAATTACTCTTACATTCAGGTAATTGAGTTACTAACGCAATTACTTTTTGGGAGAAGTAATTTGTAACTATAATTAATTACTTTTTTTCAGTAAGATTAACAACACTGCTTACCACGCCATCTCATGTGCCTGCTTTAGGGTTCTCTGCTCACGAACGTAACAGCTACTCAAAATGTTACTCATCACTTGAGTACTGGATACATTTTTACTTGTACTTGGGTACCTTTTTTGGATGACTACTTTTACTCTTACTTGAATAATATTATTTTAAAGTAAGCTACTCTTGAGTAAAATTTTTGGCTACTCTACCAACCTCCGGTGGTACCCCAAATCACAAAGGCGTGCAATTGCTGTCTTTTGTGACTTTTTGAACTGTCAAATTGTCGGCACTTCCAGGAGAGCGAGACACACAAAACAGCCGCCCCGAGAGGCTCCGCCTCTCACGGCCACTGTCACTCTCACACGGTCCGTTTAGGGACAGCATGCAAAACACAGCCGACACAGTAGAACCCGATTTTGTGAATCAAATGCAACTGCTTAGTGCAGCACAACAACATTTGACTTTAATCGTCTGTTATTTTGCCAATGTAGATTCTTAATAGCGTGCGCACTGTTCTTCCGCTTCCAAGATTGCCCTGCGTGTAGCGTCACAATGCACATAAAGTAGCAAAAGCGCACCCTGCTCCGGTTGCATTTACAAGCGAAGCAAGGTTCGCTTATGGTGAACCAAGACGCACGATTTTTGAGCCGGCCAGAGTTTGTTTGTATGGTCTGAACTAGTGTTTGGACGCACGTTGACATTTACTAAATGAAGCGGACTATCTGACAAAAAGAACTCTGGTCCGTTTAAAACAGACCAAACAGTGCTCGTGTGAAAGCACCCCAAGTTAGTGTCCAAAAGAACAGCAACAATAACCTGAGTGGGGACGTGACAGACCTTCAACCAGTATTAAACTAGGCTAATACAGTCCATGGGTTACGACGTACTCGACTTACGCGATTTCGACTTTATGACGCAGGAGTCTCGACCGCCATTTTTTCTCCAGTCATTTTTTTCTTAGTCGCATAAACAGTAGCATATTGTACCTCACAGTATTTTATTTTTTTACTTTAATTAATTAATATGACATGTTCTCTCCTCACTAAATGTGAAATTGTTCAGCTTTACAGACAGCAAATAAGGCACTTGTGCTTTTTGAAGCTTTTTCCTTCCTTCACTTTTGGCAGTTTGTAAAGCTGTACCACACATATGTACAATTATGTTAAAATGATACACATTTTAACAATAAAACACTTGATACAAAACAACTGGCGTTCAAACGTCCATCTAGTCTGATCAAAATCTAAATTTAGTAGATAAAATTAGCATAATTAACCTAACAAAAGTCCGCTAGCTTAAATGCTACAAATGCTAATGTATTTAACTCTCATAACAAATTGCTCGCATGTAACTCCACAAACTGTAGCTGTAAACTTAATTACAAATGCATACACAAAAATATATTAGCTGAAACAACTTACAGCATTCTGTGGGCCAAACCAAAGTGCGGCTCTGATCTGTCCTTTATCAATGTCAGACGTCTGAGTCTGCGTCTGTCATACAAGGCAGCAGCCTAGCCAGACCGAACACTGCCACTAGAGGGCAGTGTATCCTCCATCATTAAACAAAATACAATACTTTTGGACTTTTTCAATAGTTATTTTGGGGTACTTACAGGGTTAATTACGACTTACGCGGAAATTCTGGTTATGACGCCAGCGTAGGAACGGAACTCGTTCGTAAAACGGGGACTACCTGTATACCAAACAGCTGTGGAAAAAGTCAAATAATGATACAATTTTCATTTATATGATTGGCAACAGGATGGATGAGCAATATTGGCCGTTTATCTGTTGCTTCTCCTCAATGTGCACTGATTAACACGCTGTTTGTCAGTTTGCCCTCTAGCTCATTCGTACCCTAAAATCTTGGACAAGTCTTTGGATCCATCATCCAAACGCTGCAACAGAAACATTAGTCATTTGGATGCGTACTGGAAAGACGGGTCCAATTTTCTGATTACTGCGATCAGTGAGCCTCTGGAGAAGTGGAGCACAAAATATCAATGTCACACACTTGTGTCAGACTTGCAGACGTGTTTCGTGCTGCCTCCCATCAGTTTTTTCAGTGAGTATTGCATTGATATGATGTAAAATTGGAACATGTGATGGCAATAACATTGTTGACTTTTGTAGGGTTTCCAGATAAGGTGAAGGCCTATGTGGACCCTGATTCTGGCCCTATGGTAGCTGGCAACATTTACAGGCTTAATTGTGACATCATCAACGTGATCGCCCCGGAAAACTTGACCGTCACGTGGCTTCGAGGCGACACGATCGTAAACAAGACAGTTGTTGTTGATACCACAATGAGCCCCCAGAATATCTCCTGTCCCTTGGACATTTGGGTGAGCAGCGAAGAAAATGGACAAATTTACACATGCCAAGTTGAGATCGGAATCAAAGTACTTACCTTACAATCAGAAAGCTCTTCCCTTAACATCACAGTTGAACGTAAGCGCATTCAATCTGTCAATGGCAGCGGATGACCTAAATATAACCATTTGTCCTTATATACTGTAACTTGGCTATTTGTTTATACAGCTGTTCGGGATTTGAAGCAACAAGATTCCCATTTTGGCGTTTTTTGTGATATGAACACAGAACTGTTAATATATTTTCTGATGGACTCTGAGGACAATAGTGAAAGATATTTATGCGAGATCATCAGTTACAGTTCTGACGAAAATTTGTTATTCCTCCTTAACAATATGGGAGCGACTTCCGAGCGCGTTGCACAGTTACCAGGTAAATACAGTACACAATTCATACAAAACATGGAAATATTTGGTGTGTGGTAACCGCTATTATTAAGTGGATTCCCTGTAGTGTTAAGTGGTAGAGATACTGGTTTATGCATCTGCGGCATCAACTGTTGCTACTCTCCTCACCTTGTACTGACATACTCACTGTTTTTCCAATGTCAGTTTGCCCTGTAGCACATCCATACTCTGAAATCTCGGACGAGCCTTTGGACCCAGCCTCCAAAAGCTGCGAGAGAAATATTAGCCGTCTTTGGCAACACACAAGCGCATCTTTGAAACAACTAGTGATTGTGAGCAATGAGCCTCGGGAGAAGTGGAGCAGCACAAAACATCAATGTTACAGTGACTTAAACAACTTGCAGGAATGCTATGTGCTGCCTCCCATTGTATTTTTCAGTGAGTAATCCATCGACCATATCGTACCGTACCATACCATGCATAGTTCCTGACAAAAGTCTTGTCGCTTATCCATTTTGTAGAAACAATTGCTAATAACCTGACTTTTAATTATTCAATTGTTTAAAGAAATGGCTCATATGAAAGCTAAGACCCTCCCAAATTATGTTGAATGTACAAAAATATATTTGTTTCACTGAAAAATGATTGATCATTTAATGAAGATATAAAGGTCAAATTTTGGCAAGACAAAAGTTTTGTCGCCTACAGAAAGTATTGTGAAAATTGAACAAAAAATGTAATTCAAATACAAAAATATGTTACATAACATAAGCGAATTAAGTAGCGGTGCTGTGAGATCCTAATTTAATATTTTGTATGACTTCCATGGGCTTGAAGGACTGCATCCATGCTGTTCGGCAAGGATTTATACAATTTATTGATGAAGTCATCAGGAACATCAAAGAAAGCAGTCTTGCATGCCTCCCAGAGTTCATCAACATTCTTGGGTTTCATCTTCCATGCTTCCTCTTTTATCCTGTTCATGTCTGGTGATTGGGCTGGCCAGTCCTGGAGGATCCTGATCTTCTTTGCTTTGAGGAACTTTGAGGTAGAGGTTGAAGTATGCGATGGTCACCATCCTGCTGCAGAATGTGAGAGGCAGCTAAGACTTCTTGATATTTCAGACTATTTATGGGGTCCAGTAGGTCTCCTTCAATATTTGCGGCGACTGTGGTGTAATTCAATGGAAGATTCATCTGAAAAATCCACCTTTTGCCACAAAACAGTGAAGTTCCGTGGCGGCAAAATCATGTTCTGGGTTTACATCCAGTATGGGACGAAACCCAAGAATGTTGATGAACTCTGGGAGGCATGCAAGACTGCTTTCTTTGATGTTCCTGATGACTTCATCAATATATTGTATGAATCCTTGCCGAACCACATGGATGCCGTCCTTCAAGCCCATGGAAGTCATACAAAATATTAAATTGGGATCTCACAGCACCACTACTTAATACGCTTAAGTTATGTAACATATTTTTGTATTTGAAGTACATTTTTTGTTCAATTTTCACACTACTTTCTGTAGGCGACAAAACTTTTGTCTTGCCAAAATTTAACATTTATGTCTTCATTAAATGATAAATCTTTTTTCAGTGAAACAAATATATTTTTGTAAATTCAACATCATTTGGGAGGGTCTTAGCTTTCATATGAGCCATTTCTGAAACCAACTGGATAATTAAAAGTCAGGTTATTAGCAATTGTTTCTACGTAATGGACAAGTGTCAAGACTTTTGTCAGGGACTGTAATCTGAAATTTGAAGATGCGATGGCAGTAATATTTTGGTGAATTTGCAGAGGAACCAGATGAAGTGTGGGCCTATGAGGATCCTGATTCCAGCCCCATGTTAGCTGGCAACACTTACAGACTTAATTGTGACATCATCAACGTAATCCCCCAAATAAACTTGACAGTGAAGTGGCTGAGAGGTGACGTGATTATAAACAATACTGTTATTGTTGATACCACAATTAGCCCGCAGAACCTCTCTTTTCCCTTGACTATTCGTGTGGACAGAGAAGAAAACGGACAAATTTACACTTGCCAAGCTGAAATGGGCGACGCTACTTTTTTTGTCAACACCGTGAGAAGATCTGACCTCAACATCACAGTTGATTGTAAGTGCTATTTTGATGTAATTCTGTAAATGTTATGAGTGAACATTTATAAATGTATAAGAGTCAATGGCAGACTGGCATATGGGGATACCGGGGAATTCCCCTGAATTCTTTATAGATATAGACGTTAAACAGTCTCGATTCTTGGTTAAAAGCAAAAAAAACCAAAACAAAAACAAACAAAACAACAACAAAAAACGGGCAGTTAGCATTTATTTTACGTAAACGTGTCTAATGTGCTGCTAGTCTTTAAGCCACTGTGGCACTGCTTCATCACCACAAAAAGCTTTTTACGTTGAAATTATTGTGAATAAATGCTTAAATCCCTGAATTCTTTGTAGATGTGGACGTTAAATAGTCTCCATTCTTGGTTAAAAGCATTAAAAAAAACGGGCAGTTAGCATTTATTTTACGTAAATGTGTCGAATGTGCTGCTTGTCTTTAAGCCACTGTGGCGCTGCTTCATCACCACAAAGAGCTTTTTACGTTGAAATTATTGTGAATGAATACTTAAATCCCTGAATTATTTATAGATATGGATGTTAACCAGTCTCGATTGTTGGTTAAAAGCAAAAAAAAAACGGGCAGCATTTATTCTATGTAAATATTGCAAAGTATAACACCAATGCTGTAGCGGCTAATTTCTCCCATTAATTTTTTTCACAACGTTTCAAAATGCATGCATGGTACGAAAAATATAATAGTGACCTTGAGTCCTCGAACAAATCACTCCTGAGACCATCCTTCCTGTTTGTATACGGTACAGCTTTCGTACTTCTGCAACCTAAATCCGGGTTTGGATCACTACATGTGTCGCTGCAACCGACTGCGACTAACTGAAGCGGATTGTGGGACGGCCCCCTACGAAAAGGCGTGCCGCAGTGTCTGGGGAATCTGTTCTGTCAATATAATTATGAAATCTACGTATGAAAAAGATCATATCACCGGTTTTCCGTGGGAAATCAGTGCCAAAAAAAAACTGAGAACGAGGTTAAATTCTGCACTTAATTTTTTACGGTGCTTTAAAGACACCATGGAATTTAGCAGGCCAGCGTGATCATAGAACGGTAAGCTTGATCTGATTGTTATAATGGAGTCATGTGATTATTGTTGCGATGTCTCACTGGTGAAAGTGGTTGCACCACTGATGATGTCTCTGGAAAAAAAATCTTAATATTTATCGATGTCAAGCCGCTACTCCTCCGCGTTGAGAGGAACCAGTTAAGGTGGCTTGGGCATCTGGTTCGGATGCCTCCTGGACGCCTCCCTGGAGAGGTGTTCCGAGCATGTCCCACCAACAGGAGGCCCCGAGGACGACCCAGGACATGCTGGAGAGACTTTGTCCCTCAGCTGGCCTGGGAACGCCTTGGGATCCCACCGGAGGAGTTGGTTGAAGTGGCTGGGGAAAGGAAAGTCTGCTTCCCTGCTAAAGCGGCTTCCCCCGCGACCCGACCCCAGATTGAGCGTTAGATGATGGATGGATGGGTCTAATATTTAGAATAAAGAGGGAAAATTTAACAGCTACTGTAGGCCAAAGTAGCGGAGTAAGAGTAGCGTTTCTTCCTCACAAATCTACTCAAGTAAAACTTTGTAAAACTGGTCTTAGAGGTACATTTTTCTCAAAAAAGGCAGGACTATGGGGGTGCGTGGACTGTTAACAGCAGTGAGATTTCCAGACACTTTAGTGTGCTGTTGCTTGTTGTTGTCTGTAGATGAGCCTTCATTTTCCTGTGCCAGTAAAGTCACCAGACTTGTGGATACTGAATTGAAACATCCATATGTGGTTGAGGGTAAGCCTCCACCTGTCACCACCTGGTTCAAGGATGGAATAGAAGTGACCGCTCCTCATTTCTTGACAAGGAACAGCACTGGGGAATATATGATTAGAGCCACTAACAGACACGGGACAGCTACGCACATGCTTTACCTGGATGTTCATTGTAAGTAATCATTATTCAAGTTTGAAAAGAGAAAAATACATTCCACATTCTTCTCCATGTTTTCGCAAATGCGCTACTTTCTTTTTCAGATGCACCGAACGTGCTGGAGGACAAATCATCCTTTGAGTTTAGCCCTGGTGACAATCTAACCATAAAATGCAGTTGCGATGGCAACCCTGCTCCAAACGTATCGTGGGAGCACGTGCACGCAACAAACGTGAGACTCACCGGAGGGCGCCAAGAACTTCTAAAGATCATTGAGGCCGCGTCAACCAATGTTGGTGTTTACAACTGCACTGCCACCAACATGCTAGGGAGCGTTTCCAAGTCAATCACGCTCATTATGAAAGGTAAGAGAAGAGACTAGAGGTCAACCGATATGGGATTTTCAAATGCCAATCCAGATATCTAAAAAATATTCTGCCGCTTGCCAATACCCAAAGCCAATTTTGTAAGCTGATATTTGAGGCCGATATTTTTGTTTTTAAAACCAACAGATTACGAAAGGGAGTTAAAATAAAAAAAAATAAAAAATGCATCAAAAGCTTCAAATTTGCAATGATGACCTGAGACTTAAACCAACAAATGCAGCACTTCTTTTATGATTATACACACTTAGCAAGAACGGTACATTATTTTCAAATAATTCAACCCATCATGACGAGATGTAAACAAATGAAAGTTGAAGAGGATGCTCACCATGCTAAAGCTAATGCGAACACGAATGCTACGCTACCGCTACGAGTTACATTTAGAGTGTAAGGATCACTCAATAAAAATCTTAAAAAAGTAAACAAATATTGCATATTCTCTCATGCAAGATAAAAAAAAACCCTTACAATATTTACAAAACAGGCAAGCCTGAAGCTTCCTGTAGCAGCCTGCCAAGCTGCTGCAGGGTTTTACCATCATTCAGCGGCGGCTACAGTTGCCCACACAGATGACTGATCAAAATCCTTTTTTAAATGCTTTTTTTGTTCATCGGTCAATGGCCTAGGTTGAAAACAAGTCCATATATCGGTCGAACTCTAAAAGAGACAGAAAAATTATATAGTCGAGTACTTTATAATGTTGTCAGATATTAAAATTCTTAATTCAATGTCGATACTCCAAAAAATACTTAATTTTGATACTACATAGATTTCATAATTATATTGACGGGACACATTCCCCAGACACTGCACCACGCGTTCCCGTTGGGGGCCGCCCCACACTTCGCTTCAATTATTCGCAGTCACATCCAGCGATCTAACGTCGGATTTAGGTTGAAAAAGTACGCTACGGCATTGGCGTCATGCTTCGCAATATTTACATAAAACAAATGCTAACTAAATGAAGTCTGTGGATACTACCAAGGCCGTGCAGAGACTGATGGAGGGGCAGGTGCTCATGGATCAAAAGGGGCATATGAATAAGAAGTTAATAGACCTGACAGCAACATAATTTCCAGTTTAACCAGCTTTACGGTATAATTGGCTGCGACTGTGACAGACTTTAATTGGGACAGGGGAGAATAGTGAATAGAAATCAACACTGTCATCAACACTTTTTGGCTGTGACTCAGTCTTTGCCTTTTTTTCTTCCTTCAACTTCTATATCAAAACTTCCTTCCTCAACCACATCAGATGTTCACTGAGGCAACATCAGCACAGTTTTCAAAACTATTATTTCATTATTATCCATATTTGACAACTCTAGCACCTAATAATTAATAAAGTAATGACATAAAATTTTCCTGTAAAAGTTTCCCCAATGATTTTTTTGTGTTAGAGCCCTACAGCAGGCCTGTATGCCTTTTCCTTTGTTCCCTGATCCTTGTCATTTTGAAGCTGTAGGGCCGGGCTGCATCTGAGTCGGACAGCCTCACCATGTCGTGCCACGGCAAAAAAAAAAAATTCACTTTTTTTTTTCCAGCAAGAACCATAACAAAGATATACAGTATTTGAAATATTTCATTATCCAGGCTAATGTCATAGCTCTCACTTGACCCCAAAAAAAAAAAAAAAAAAAAAACGATACAGTATCTCTGGAGCCGCAAAAAATTAAAAGCCTTGAATAAGCCTTATAATGAAAGCAACACCAGCTGTATGTATCGATATTAGCTATATTAGCTTACTATCAAATTGACTAAGTTGGCTACAAATACACAATTCGCCTTCATGATTAAATGTTTATTTTCTCTGCAGTGGATCCTATAGACAATGACACAGCACGTTACTACTCTGTTGTACGATGCCACCTCAAGTTTAACTTCATTAAAATATTAATGAATTGAAAGATTATTTGTTTAATGTTTGTCCTCCTACAGAAACCATATTAATACAAAAATATATTTCCCTCCTCCATCTTTTTTAATTTTTAAAAATCTTTGAAAAAGCTCCGGGGAGCCACTAGCACTAGAATTACCATAGGTGTCCCATTTTGGGACAACCTAGGATCATCCCCAAGGGTGTCCCATTTTGGGACAGCCTTATAAGGAGATCCTCCACCAAGCCCATCTCATTTCTACCCCTTGGCCCACCTCCTGGCCCACCCCTTGGCCCGCCCCTTGGCCCACCCCTTGGCCCACCCCTCGGCCCACCCACCCCTCGGCCCACCCCTCGGCCCACCCCTCTGCCCACCCCTTGGCCCTTCAAACGAAGCAATAAGGAGGGCTTGAAACCATCAGCCCTAAGAATTGGGACTAGAGCCTAGTTCGGGCCTAAAAAATCCAGCCCGACCCGACCCGACACGGCCCGCTGGTATTGAGGCCCGACCCGGCCCGAGCTCGATCACTTAACTAGATTTGCAGGCCCGAGCCCGAAAAACCCGACTTTTTTTTTTTTTTTTTTTTTTTTGAGTGACGCGGAAAAAAACGCAGCAGCAGCAATTTATTTTCATTTCTTCGAGTTGGCAGAAAAAAACGCAAGTTTTCTTAATGTTTAAATAATCTACATATTTTTTTTAGAATTATCAAAGCATTCACACAACGAAATAACGCTGGGAAAGTTTGTTAAACATATTTCTCAGTGTGTGGGATATTGTTTTCACATGGACGCGCCTCTCTGACAAGGAAATGAAAATGAGGGCGGCGGCTCGGCCATGCGCAAACGGCCGCGGGAGGACAAGAATAAAGAGCGGCCGGCGCCACGGCGTTCGTGCACACGCACAAGCAAAAGCACAATACAGATAGCCTGCTCTCCATTTTTTTTTTTTTTTTTTTTTTTTGAGTGACGCGGAAAAAAACGCAGCAGCAGCAATTTATTTTCATTTCTTCAAGTTGGCAGAAAAAAACGCAAGTTTTCTTAATGTTTAAATAATCTACATATTTTTTTTAGAATTATCAAAGCATTCACACAACGAAATAACGCTGGGAAAGTTTGTTAAACATATTTCTGAGTGTGTGGGATATTGTTCTCACATGGACGCGCCTCTCTGACAAGGAAATGAAAATGAGGGCGGCGGCTCGGCCATGCACAAACGGTACAGCGGGAGGACAAGAATAAAAAGCGGCCGGCGCCACGGCGTTCATGCACACGCACAAGCAGAAGCGCAATACAGAGATCCTGCTCTCCATTTTTTTTTTTTTTTTAAATAATTTATTAGTCCGGCATGGCGGCCCGACCCGAACTGACCCGAACGTGAATGCTTAAAATGTGGGCCCGACCCGACCCGACATTCGGGTCGGGTTCGGGTTCGGGCACAAAATCTAACCTCTAGTTTGAAAGTAGCATGGCGCCCATCCCCCATTCACTGATAATGGCCGAACATTTCCCTCCCACCCCCTTCCACAGCGAACGGCTGAATTGCTAGTAAAGAAAAAGTAGCCTGACTTGGGAAGGTTTTGCCCTTACTTTTGCATTCAAACACATTTTGCTTTGTTTTCAAGTGACTTTTTCTCGATTGAAAATATATATTTTGATTGAAGGAATTTTTTGGGGGGCGCTTGACCAAGAAATAAACAAATCTAGCTACTAATTTATCAACCTCAAAGCTGTGAGTGATTCTAAAAAAATATAAAAACATATCAAAAGCAAAATAAAGATTCCAACACAAGAATATTTTTGTCTGTCTTTATTTTGGGGCAACGTTTGCATTCAAACCAATTTTGCTTTAACTACTGTTAAAAAATCCTCAGAAGTTTAGCAGTTTATTGTCAAGTAAGAAGTAACAGTGTCTGAAAGTAGCATGACGCCCATCCCCAATTCACTGACAATGGCTGAACATTTCCCCCCAACCCCCATCCACAGCGAACGGCTGAATTGCAAGGTAAAGAAAAAGCAGCCTGACTTGCAAAGGTTTCGCTCTTACTTTTGCATTCCAAAAACATTTTGCTTTGCTTTCAAGTGATTTTTTTTTCTCGATTGAAAATATATATTTTGATTGAAGGAACTTTTTTTTTTTTTGATTGACCAAGAAATAAACAAATCTAGCTACAAATGTATCAACCTCAAAGCTGTGAGTGATTCTAATAAAATATAAAAACATATCAAAAACAAAATAAAGATACCCACACAAGAATTTTTTTGTCTGTCTTTATTTTGAGGCAACGTTTGCATTCAAACCAATTTTGCTTTAACTACTGTTAAAAAATCCTCAGAAGTTTAGCAGTTTATTGTCAAGTAAGAAGTAACAGTGTTTGAAAGTAGCATGGCGCCCATCCCCCATTCACTGACAATGGCTGGACATTTCCCACCAACCCCCATCCACAGCGAACGGCTGAATTGCAAGTAAAGAAACAGCAGCCTGACTTGCAAAGGTTTCGCTCTTACTTTTGCATTCCAAAAACATTTTGCTTTGCTTTCAAGTGATTTTTTTTTTTCTCGATTGAAAATATATATTTTGATTGAAGGAACTTTTTTTTTTGGATTGACCAAGAAATAAACAAATCTAGCTACAAATGTATCAACCTCAAAGCTGTGAGTGATTCTAATAAAATATAAAAACATATCAAAAGCAAAATAAAGATACCCACACAAGAATTTTTTTGTCTGTCTTTATTTTGAGGCAACGTTTGCATTCAAACCAATTTTGCTTTAACTACTGTTAAAAAATCCTCAGAAGTTTAGCAGTTTATTGTCAAGTAAGAAGTAACAGTGTTTGAAAGTAGCATGGCGCCCATCCCCCATTCACTGACAATGGCTGGACATTTCCCACCAACCCCCATCCACAGCGAACGGCTGAATTGCAAGTAAAGAAACAGCAGCCTGACTTGCAAAGGTTTCGCTCTTACTTTTGCATTCCAAAAACATTTTGCTTTGCTTTCAAGTGATTTTTTTTTTCTCGATTGAAAATATATATTTTGATTGAAGGAACTTTTTTTTATGGATTGACCAAGAAATAAACAAATCTAGCTACAAATGTATCAACCTCAAAGCTGTGAGTGATTCTAATAAAATATAAAAACATATCAAAAGCAAAACAAAGATACCCACACGAGAATTTTTTTGTCTGTATTTTGAGGCAACGTTTGCATTCAAACCAATTTTGTTTTCATTCAAGTGACTTTTGTTGTTTCATTATAGTCATCGTGCAAAATACATGGTGTCTCAGCGGTGGTGGTGGCGTATTCTGTCTGGGCTGTCATAACAGGGTTGGCACTCCGTTGCTGTCTCCTTCTTGCATTTGCCACAGGTGTACCTGTAGCAGTGAACACATCTGCTTGGTTGCAGAGTTCCGTGAGCATTCAGCTCTAACTTGACACTTGGCTCTTTTGCTGGGACTGGGCGTGAGGGGCTCCCGGCGCTTCTCATGATTCTCATGAAAGACTTATCAAAAGCAAAAGAAATGTAGCAAACACAACAATTTAGTTTTTGGTCTATCTCTATTTTGAGGCAACTCTAGCATTCAAACTCATTTTGCTTACATTCCAGTGACTTTTTTATTTCAATTGAAAATATTTATTTTGCTTGAAGCAATTTGTTTCTGGATTGAACAAAAAAGACTGAAAACCTCATACAACTTTATCAAACTAAAGTAAGCTCTGAAAGCTGGGAATGATTCTCATGAAAGACTTATCAAAAGCAAAAGAAATGTAGCAAACACAACAATTTAGTTTTGTCCATCCCTATTTTGAAGCAACTCTAGCATTCAAACTCATTTTGCTTACATTCCAGTGACTTTTTTATTTCAATTGAAAATATTTATTTTGCTTGAAGCAATTTGTTTCTGGATTGAACAAAAAAGAATGAAAACCTCATACAACTTTATCAAACTAAAGTAAGCTCTGAGAGCTGAGATTGATTATCATGAAAGACTTATCAAAAGCAAAAAAATGTAGCAAACACAACAATTTAGTTTTATCCATCCCTATTTTGAAGCAACTCTAGCATTCAAACTCATTTTGCTTACATTCCAGTGACTTTTTTATTTCAATTGAAAATATTTATTTTGCTTGAAGCAATTTGTTTCTGGATTGAACAAAAAAGAATGAAAACCTCATACAACTTTATCAAACTAAAGTAAGCTCTGAAAGCTGGGAATGATTCTCATGAAAGACTTATCAAAAGCAAAAGAAATGTAGCAAACACAACAATTTAGTTTTTGGTCTATCTCTATTTTGAGGCAACTCTAGCATTCAAACTCATTTTGCTTACATTCCAGTGATTTTTTTATTTCTTTGAGGTTGATACATTTGTAGCTAGATTTGTTTATTTCTTGGTCAATCAAAAAAAAAAAAAAGTTCCTTCAATCAAAATATATATTTTCAATCGAGAAAAAAAAAAATCACTTGAAAGCAAAGCAAAATGTTTTTGGAATGCAAAAGTAAGAGCGAAACCTTTGCAAGTCAGGCTGCTGTTTCTTTACTTGCAATTCAGCCGTTCGCTGTGGATGGGGGTTGGTGGGAAATGTTCAGCCATTGTCAGTGAATGGGGGATGGGCGCCATGCTACTTTCAAACACTGTTACTTCTTACTTGACAATAAACTGCTAAACTTCTGAGGATTTTTTAACAGTAGTTAAAGCAAAATTGGTTTGAATGCAAACGTTGCCTCAAAATAAAGACAGACAAAAAAATTCTTGTGTGGGTATCTTTATTTTGTTTTTGATATGTTTTTATATTTTATTAGAATCACTCACAGCTTTGAGGTTGATACATTTGTAGCTAGATTTGTTTATTTCTTGGTCAAGCCAAAAAAAAAGTTCCTTCAATCAAAATATATATTTTCAATCGAGAAAAAAAAATCACTTGAAAGCAAAGCAAAATGTTTTTGGAATGCAAAAGTAAGAGTGAAACCTTTGCAAGTCAGGCTGCTTTTTCTTTACCTTGCAATTCAGCCGTTCGCTGTGGATGGGGGTTGGGGGGAAATGTTCAGCCATTGTCAGTGAATTGGGGATGGGCGTCATGCTACTTTCAGACACTGTTACTTCTTACTTGACAATAAACTGCTAAACTTCTGAGGATTTTTTAACAGTAGTTAAAGCAAAATTGGTTTGAATGCAAACGTTGCCCCAAAATAAAGACAGACAAAAATATTCTTGTGTTGGAATCTTTATTTTGCTTTTGATATGTTTTTATATTTTTTTAGAATCACTCACAGCTTTGAGGTTGATAAATTAGTAGCTAGATTTGTTTATTTCTTGGTCAAGCGCCCCCCAAAAAATTCCTTCAATCAAAATATATATTTTCAATCGAGAAAAAGTCACTTGAAACCAAAGCAAAATGTGTTTGAATGCAAAAGTTAGGGCAAAACCTTTCCAAGTCAGGCTACTTTTTCTTTACTAGCAATTCAGCCGTTCGCTGTGGAAGGGGGTGGGAGGGAAATGTTCGGCCATTATCAGTGAATGGGGGATGGGCGCCATGCTACTTTCAAACTAGAGGTTAGATTTTGTGCCCGAACCCATGTCGGGTCGGGTCGGGCCCACATTTTAAGCATTCACGTTCGGGTCAGTTCGGGTCGGGCCGCCATGCCGGACTAATAAATTATTTAAAAAAAAAAAAAAAATGGAGAGCAGGATCTCTGTATTGCGCTTCTGCTTGTGCGTGTGCATGAACGCCGTGGCGCCGGCCGCTTTTTATTCTTGTCCTCACGCTGTACCGTTTGTGCATGGCCGAGCCGCCGCCCTCATTTTCATTTCCTTGTCAGAGAGGCGCGTCCATGTGAGAACAATATCCCACACACTCAGAAATATGTTTAACAAACTTTCCCAGCGTTATTTCGTTGTGTGAATGCTTTGATAATTCTAAAAAAAATATGTAGATTATTTAAACATTAAGAAAACTTGCGTTTTTTTCTGCCAACTCGAAGAAATGAAAATAAATTGCTGCTGCTGCGTTTTTTCCGCGTCACTCAAAAAAAAAAAAAAAAAAAAAAAAAAAAAAAAAAGTCGGGTTTTTCGGGCTCGGGCCTGCAAATCTAGTTAAGTGATCGAGCTCGGGCCGGGTCGGGCCTCAATACCAGCGGGCCGTGTCGGGTCGGGTCGGGCTGGATTTTTTAGGCCCGAACTAGGCTCTATTTCAAACACTGTTACTTCTTACTTGACAATAAACTGCTAAAGTTCTGAGGATTTTTTAACAGTAGTATAATAATTCTAATTCATTCGGATGTATTTGTTTGAATACCCTCTACATGTTAAAAAACATTTTTGAAAAGATCAGTTAACAATTTGCTGTGGATATACATTTATATCCATAGATATTCAGAAATACTACAACAAAGCACACCAAGCAACAGTGGTAACAAGAAAAGCACATCACATGAAATGGCTGGATAAAATATGCAGGACTAGTAAATACCACTCTTGGTTCAGAAACTAACTATCATTCAGGTTTCATACAATGGTGTAAATATTACATTGAATTTGAAACCAAACTAAATTAAACTGAACTAGTGCTCCACATCTATGTGCATGTGTTGTGGACCCTTACGTTTGTTACAAGTGTTTGTTTTGTTTGCTTTGCCTTGCTTTGCTTTGCTTAATATAATATAATATAATATAATATAATATAATATAATATAATATAATATAATATAATATAATATAATATAATATAATATAATAGATAATAACCAAATAACCCTCTCTGGGTTCTTCACAGAAAAAAAGCCAGGAAATAAATAATACTATTGGGAAAAAAAAAAAAAAAAAAATATATATATATATATATATATTTTTTTTTTTTTACAAATTTTTTATTTATTTTTTTATTTTTGTTCAGGGGGCTGGACCAAATGTGGCCCGTGGGCCGTAGTTTGGGGGACCCCTGAGTTAGTGCTTTGAATGACACCAGGGCTTTCTCTCTTTTTTTTTTACACACAATAGCAGCCTTTCACACAGTGCAACATTTGCGTGACAAAAGTCACTTGAAGGAAAGCAAAATGTTTGAATGCAAAAGTTGCCTCAAAATAAAGACTGCCAAAGAAATTGTTGTATTTGTTTGGCTTTTGATATGTTTTTATATTTTGTTAAAATCAATCACAGCTTTCAAAGCCTACTGTTGAATGATAAATTTGTTGGTAGATTTGTTTATTTCTTAGTCAGTCCCCCCCAAAAAGTTCCTTCAATCAAAATATATATTTTCAATCAAAAACAAAAGTCACTTGAGCGAAAGCAAAATCTGTTTGAATGCAAAAGTAAGGGCAAATCCTTCCAGAGTGAGGCTGCTTTGTATGGAGTTTTATTTGCTGCTTTGCTGCCTTGTCTTTGCTCGTAAATTGAGCCATTAGCAGAGGAGGTGGTTGGGGGAAAACTTTCTTGAGTAGGCTGCTTTCTCTTTACTTGCAAAAGAGGTGTCCCAATTCTTAGGGCTGATGGTTTCAAGCCCTCCTTATTGCTTCGTTTGAAGGGCCAAGGGGTGGGCCGAGGGGTGGGCAGAGGGGTGGGCAGAGGGGTGGGCCGAGGGGTGGGCCGAGGGGTGGGTGGGCCGAGGGGTGGGCCAAGGGGTGGGCCAAGGGGTGGGCCAAGGGGTGGGCCAGGAGGTGGGCCAAGGGGTAGAAATGAGATGGGCTCGGCTTGGGGGCGGATCCCAGGGTGTCCCAAAATGGGACACCCTTGGTAATTTTAGGAAGTTCCAAAACCCCTGGTAGTTCTAGTGCTAGGGCAACGCTAAAGAGCCGCGAGCCACGGGTTGCAGACCCCCGTCATAGTCTATATTTTTCCTTTTATTTGCCTCTAACAAGTACTATATTACCACAAAAATAATAGTCCTTCTGTTAACGGACCCATTTCAAGGAGTGGGGGAGATTTTAATAGCCGTGTAAAGAGTTTTACTTGTTTCAGTGAGAAAGTGAATATTTTTTTGTCGTTGTTCATGAACTACATTTCCACCCAAACACACGTTTTCAACCCGGATATGGGGAAGAAGGAGAGGACTCGGTATTGGCTTACCCATTTTATTGAGGTAGTGAGAGCCATATTCCTGATTTGTCTTATTATATGTAATTTTACTCCTCGCCACTAGAGGCCATCAATCGCGTCTGTCCACTGACCTGGAATCAGCACAGGTACGCTTAAAATGACAGCTAATCATGTCACAGGTGTTGGCAGTTAGGAGGGTAAACAGTTTTTGACTGTGGCTTAGTGTAGCATGCAGGAAAGGAAAGCACCGGTACTGATTTTGTTTGTTTGGTTGTGAATACGTTGGTGGTGTGGTTGTGTCTTTTGGTTTGTTACTTTTGTTTGGATGAAGAGCATTTGAGTTATGTTATTAAACGCCAGCAAATTAAACTATTTGAACTGAGAAATGGTCTCGCTGTGTTGCACTGAGTGCACATCATCAATAAAAACTCCTAACAATCACCCAGTACTTGACTTGGAATAGGGCCTAGTCAGTACAGTGGTAACAATAATAAAGAAAAACAATTACAAAAAAAAAAATAACAAAAAAAAAATAACAGCGGGCTCCAGCGACATGCGACCACTATCTCTCACTATCTCCCCCGTTCTCCCATTCTACCTACTCGCTTCCCCCTGCGTCACAGCTCCCCGGTCCGATCGTCTCTTAAGGGGGCCGCGAATAGTTAACGGACATTACAATACACAATGAATAGGTTGCTGCTGAACCCTTCACACTCGGCTGCTGCTAGTTTGAAATGGCCTTAAAAAAAAAAAAAAAATCTCATTTGCATACCCTTACAAATTGGTGACTAATCTTACAACGTTGTACATAGCGTGCAATATGAAACAAAAATAAAACTCAATTTTTAAAATAATATGAATTTATTGGTAATATTGTAACATATAACCTGGTGCAATCAAAGAGCAATCAATATCTTCAGCTAGATCATGAGTGACAGTGACTTTTGTTATAATTGTATGAAGAAGCCCTTTTGGCAATTTCTATTTTGTCTTTTTGATAGCTGCACTTCATGGCATTTCAGCTCGCAATTCAGTTTGACTTGAAGGTAGTGTGTCCAATTATAAATTAAAAAGGTCAATTGATAAGATTAACTTACCGATGCAATCTCTGAGTCAGTGCACATTTCTTTTGCTAATTCTGAGAAGTGATCAGCAATGGTTGCAGGCAAATTGTGTTCGGCAACAAATTGGCAGAATAAAATCTCCGCTTTTATCACTTTTCATTCTGCAGACTTCATCTTTATGACCAGTGTTGTGAATCTTACTTTTTAAAAGTAATTAATTACAGGTACAAATTACTTGAACCAAAAAGTAATTGAGTTAGTAACTTAGTTACCTGAATGTGAAAGTAATTAGTTACTTGGCAAAGTAACTGGTGCTACCTTTCATGTTTTTCCCCCCATTTTTTCAACAACAACAAAAAAACATAGTAACCTTTGCTAAGTTTGGAAGTCATTTAATGTTGTGAATCAGCTGTTAAAGTTGTTAAAATTGCTCCCGTTTTTGCATTAGTTCCCTTCTGTCTACTTTCGACATGTGAAAGTTTTAAAACTATTTCATCATTTAAAGATGGATTCAAGTCAAGATTTTGCTGATTTAGGAGTATTTTAGGTTAAAATTTACTTAGGTTCGCTAGGAAGGTTCACTACAACAGAGCCTTTCTGAGAAGTCTGCTTTAAGATGGTGGCTCTTTACTAGCGCCGCCGAGTCTGTCATTTCGCATCTAGTTATATATGCGTGTGATATCTAGGCGTAGATTGTAGGCTGTCAGCTACAGTCAGGAAATATTGGAACCACCTAGCCTAGCATCGCGTTTGCTACAGCGTCACAACAAACACTCTTCCCTCTCCGTGTCTCTGACTTTTCTCAAGTCATTCAACCAACGTAGTAACGCATAGTAACGCAACGGTGACAAAATCCGAACGGAGAAAAAAAAACGCAATGCACGAAAAACCTACAGATTTTGAACGTACGGGGTACACATTTAAAAATCAGTGCTCACATGTACAAATTACGCCAAAACCATACAACTTGACAGTTATGACATACGCACGTAACAAAACAGTCAAAAGGGGCACTTTGGGCATGTAGGGGCAAAGGGGTGAGTGCTCAAGCACCCCCACCCCTCTCTGTACGTGCCTGGATACTACATAATGAGCAATATTAAATATTAACGCTTTCAGTGGTTTTTTTCATGGTCGGTCATTATTTTTGACAAAAAAATAAAATAAAAAAAACTTAAATTACCCCAAGATTAACAAAAAGTGAGAGAAAATGTACGGGAAGTTACTGGAAATCCCCCAAAATCATCAGAGAGTGAACCAAAATCAATAGAAAGTGACCCTAGATACGTAGAAAGTGACCCGGAAATGTCACAAAATTAACAGGAATTAACCAATGAACCCAAATTGACTCAAATTCTGCAGAAGGAATGCTTCAGAATCATCAGAGAGTGCACCAAAAAAAAAAAACAGAAGCAAATGGCCCAAAATCAACAGGAAATGACCAATGAACAGAACGTAACCTAGAAATGCCCTGAAATCAACACAAAATGATCCAAAATGTAAAGGAAGTGAACCCAGAATTTCCTGAATTAACAAGGATTGGACCCAAAATTCACTTGTCTGTCAATCCAGTTCATTTAACTGCAAGTATTCATATTTCAGTGCCATTGACAGCACTAGAAGTCCAATTCATTTGGAGTGAAATGGGCAGTCGCCCCTCTTCCAGTCGAAATGAATTGGCAGATCAATAGCCAATGTGTTAACAAGAAAAATGCAAATATATCCTCCATTACTGTCAAGAGGAGTGCACAGGGGTTAATTTGAGCCAGAACTTACCGGAACAAGATCCGGCACCTCTTGATTTTGGCCTCCCTGTGTTCCGGGACTTATTTGGGCAGAACCGGCACCTCACGTGCATATAAAATAACAATAATATAAAAACGTTGGGGGGAAAGAAGGAGAGAAGTCGTTGATGGCTTTCTCCACTTTATTGTGGCAACAATAAGAAAACAATAAACAAAATAATAGCGGACTGCCGCAATATTCGACCGTGAACTTTTGCTTCTCGCTCGTCTCCCCCTCGCTTCCTACTACTCACAGCTCACCAGTCCCAGCATCTCTTAAACGGATCGTGCATAGTGTCTTGTTTTGAGCTTTTTCTGGACAAAGGTATCGAACACACTACGTGCTGACAACTTTGTTTCTTTATTAACACATGGAGCTAACAGTACGAACACAGCTTGGGGCTCTCGGCAGGCTGTGCTTCTCTATCGCACTCGCGCGTCACGTGACCAAAACAACAGCAACGTTGCGTGCACTTCAGGGTGCCTCGGAAAACATTAGATCAGAATATTACACATAGCTACGGACATTACAGTAATAAATAAAATAATAATATGCATAAATTCATTTACGCAACAAATCCCAATAATTGCATGTTGTTTATAAAAATTTTACGTCATTTGAAAGAGTCTGAGATTTGTTGATGCACTGAAAAGCTGGACTAACAAATCACGCCCCTGACATTAAAAAACAAACAAAACAAAACAAAAAAACTTGCAATTTGCAGCATCTGGGGAGCAAGCAGCCAGGATCAAACGGTATTTCACCATGCCAAAAACACAGTTGCATTTACTGTCTTTTTTCAAAAAGAAGGAAGGTGGTTCAAAACGAGTCAGGAAAAGCACATGGAAAAGAAAGAAAAAAATGGCATGGCAAGTGGGCATTTGCATTTTGTTTTCAGCATATGTTCCGGGACCTGTCCCCGTGCCATCATCCCTGCGCTGTCATATGTACTTTGCGTTCCGGCACCTTATGATTTACAAATTAAGCACTGGTAGTGCAAAGTGAAATTCAACTTCAATTTCTTCAGTAGTGCAAACACAAATAACTGAGTCCTGGTTATTGCTCTTACGTTGAGGTAACTGAGTTACTAACGCAATTATTTTTTGGGAGAAGAAATTTGTAATTGTAATGAATTACATTTTAAAAGTAAGATTAACAAGACCGATAATAACTAACTTTAGACAATACAATACAGTATTGGTGTTTTTAAAAACTTTTTTCTTTTGCAGGTGAAAGCAGTGCAGACCACAAGAGCAGTACAGTTCCTGTGGCAGTCATTTCGGCGTGTGTGTTTTTGTTGGTCATGGTCCTTGTCCTGATCTTTATCTGCTTGTTCAGGAAGACACACGGCCAGTACAGTTTCAAGGGCAAGACCAACAATATCCCCTTGGCAGCCAGCGCGTCTGTAAGGGAACAGTCTTGTAACTTCGATGATGCACACACTTGACTCACTCATTGAATAAAAGAATTTATAATCATAATTTGTTTCTAAAAATTTGGGCACCTATCATGTCACGCAAGGTCACATTGTAGGTTCACCTAACGTAACTCATGAATGTAGCAAATACATGTTCCTGTATCCTGATTTTAGGGACTGTAGCAGACCGATAAAGACGCATCCAATGTTTTGAAAGCCATGTTTTGCCGCTGCACTGCAAAACATTTTAGCCTCATTTAGTCAAGTCCACTCACTTCCTCTCTTTAACACAGGAGTTGGGAACCTTTTTGACAGAGGGAGCCAAAACACCCAACATATTTCATACAGTATGTGTGGGAGCAAGAGTGAGGTCATGCTCAGCTTTAATAATAATAATAATATAATCTTGAGAAAACAACGAAAGACTTATCATTATCATTTGGGATCAATGTTCCCTCGCGCACATACTCCGCACACATGAAAATCTATGCCGCGTACAAAATAAGATTAAACAGAAACGTACTGTAGCATGACTACGATGACTTTTGGCGCCACGGTGATGTGTGCACGACACTCGTATTGGTGCGTTCGAAACGGCAATGCGACGCTCCTATAGAGCCTACCCACGTACCACGTGCTCGCTGTATGGTTCCGCCCACTTGTCCGTCAAAACATAGTGTTAACCTGTTACGGCTACGTACATTTCTCCTATTTACGGCGTGTTTTTCTGCTCCTTAACATTAATAATCAAAATGGTGAAGGCGTGTGTGGCTGTTGGTTGCACTAACAGAGAAGATGGAAGGAGAGACTTGAAGTTTTACCGTATTCCGAGGGATCCAAAGAGGAGAGCGAAATGGAAGGCTGCAATTCGACGTGAAAACTGGACACCAAAAAATCACCACAGACTATGTAGTAGTCATTTTATATCCGGTAAGATGCATTTAATATATATTTAGAGGGTTTTGGCCTGACAACCACAATTAAGATCATTGCTAGGCTAATCGCCGACAACATACGACGTAGTACGACATAGTTTCAAATTCAAGATGTTTGTGACTTCCCTTTCTTCCACCATCGTTATTTTTTGAATAATATTTAGCTGGTACCAAGTGAAAGAAACTGGCCTCGTCTACGGGGCTGACAAATAACCACAATTAAGATCATTGCGAGGCTAATCGCCGACAACATACGACGTAGTACGACATAGTTTCAAATTCAAGATGTTTGTGACTTCCCTTTCTTCCACCATCGTTATTTTTTGAATAATATTTAGCTGGTACCAAGTGAAAGAAACTGGCCTCGTCTACGGGACTGACAAATAACCACAATTAAGATCATTGCTAGGCTAATCGCCGACAACATACACGTATGTATGTAGTGAGAGTGCTATCGCTAAACCATATAAACATTAAAAGCCTTAACTCCATTGACAAACGACATGAAATACATTAGACTTGACAGTGGATGTTAGCAATAACAAAAGATTTTGAATTGAAAATTTCGTAACTCACCTTTCCAAGCACAAGATAGATTCCTGCCGAATTTTCATGGACGAGGACCTGTTTCACCCAACCAGCAACGAAGTATTTATAAGCCTCCAAGCTCTTGAAGTTTTTCATATTTTCGTGAGAATAGGCTGATTTAGTGTGGACAAGATAATTGTAAATATCTGCGTAGCAGATGTCAGGCAGACAGGGCGAAGACAGTGGAAAAACATCGATTTGGGCATCAAATATGGATCTGGCGACTGTATAGAACGAAGCGTTTCCTCATAACGCCTTTTATGCAACAGATCCAGTGAGTTTGCGGCATCAGAAAGCACCGGGTCTTCCATGAAATGCATTTTAAATTACGCCATCAATTGAAAACAATGCTAATACAGAGTCAAAATGACGGACAAGTGGGCGGAACCATACAGCGAGCACGTGGTACGTGGGTAGGCTCTATTGGTAAGTTTGATACGGCAACGCGATGCTCCCATTGGTGGGTTATGACTCTACAATTGTATATAGATGTAAAGTGCATGACTGGGGTGGGTGTGGAGAAAAATAAAGAGTGAAAAGTCACCCAGACTCCTGTGTTGACTTACAGCAGGGGTGTCCAAACTTTTTGCAAAGGGGGCCAGATTTGGCATGTTACAAGTGTGGGGGGCAGACCTTGGCTGATGTCCTTTACGTAGAAAAATATATTTAAAGTGCATGTGACATGAAAAAGCATGTTTATTTCATAATACACGCGGTATTTTATGCTTCTGAATGATATGGACCACTTGGATGTGTGTGGAAGCGACCGCTATATTTATTTAGTTTTTTGAATCCCGCGCCATGAAAATGAGTGACTTCCGGCTTCGGTCTTGCATTGAGGAGGAGGGCGCTGTGACGTGTACGGTAGAAGACGTCCTCTTCACTATACAGCGTACTGTTGTGTATGAGGACGAAGGATTCAGCTGATTTTGCGGATTAATACGTTTATTTTTCGCATCACGCCAGCCCAACGGCTGCAGAAAAATCATTCTGTATGAGGGAGAGGCGTATGTGCCTTTTTGGAGTTTCAAAAGGTTCCCATTCACCGTGGATATTGGCCAAAACAAGCCCGACTACAGTGGGAGCATTGGACTTACGAGGAAGTGAGTAAACATCTTGTTTAGTATTATGTCAAATACAGCTATTACAAAGTAAACACTACAAACTTTCTTTAAATAAAGGACTACTTACGTTTGATTATTGATAGGTATGTAAAAAGCTCTCCTCATGCACATTAGCACGTTAGCACCACAACAACTGCAGCCGCCCTCCTCCGGGGAACGAACTGTAAATTGCTCTCCGCGGGGCGGTTTGCCGAGCCGCAAAAACAATCGACAACTCAGTCGTCATGTCAAATAATCCAGGCTAGTTATGTGTGATTTTCCGCTTCGAAGACTTTGAAACATCACTCGGTTCGGGTTAGCATGTCGGCTAGCTGTCACGCCTTTTGGTTTGTTTACATTCTCCGAAGCCGGGGAAGGGAAATGACATACAGTATGTCCGATTTACGTGTCATAAAATATCGTTCGGGAGGTGCGACAGTAAAGGTGAAGTCGACAGTTTTGACAGTTATGGAGTAATTTTGCCATGTCGTCCTGAATAAATGCATTTTTATTATTTCATATTCCATTTAGCACAAGACTGTTATTTGTCATGACCATGCCGTTTATTTAGCAATTGGAGAAAATACTTGGATAAAAAGAATATCTTGTAAAAATATTGAAGTAAAGAGACAGAAACAATGACATTTTGCAGCTCTCTTCGTCGCGTTTTCCTCGTTGTGAATAGTTAACCCTCGACGGACTGACTGGTCCTTCTCAAGCCATTTATACAGCTATTGGGGATAAATACTTGGATAAAAAGAATATCCTGTAAAAATATTGGAGTACAGAGACTGAAACAATAACGTTTTGCGGCTCTCTTTGTTGCGTTTTCCTCGTTCTGAATAATTCCCCCTCAATGGGCTGAATAGTAAAACCGATGAGCCCAGTCTACCGCTGACATCATCCACCTGTTGGGGACGCTAAAGCCCTATAATGGTAGGCGTGGCTAATCAGCAGATTAAAAGACTAATTTCTCATCATCTGCGCTTTGCTAAATTGTTGTATATAGTCGAATCGTCTCAAAATATGATTCTAATTCACATAATAATGCCATTTGAGACTTTTTTTCCTCATGTCGTATGCTCTTTAAGCAAAATTTAACAAGCCATTTAGTGTGTCACATTTGCTTTATTATTTTTTTAATGAATAATTTCAACAATCTCGCAACTAACCTTTGCGGCATTCGCTTTCTACTCTTGGGCTCTTGCGAAATACTACTGCTGTGAAATTAAACTAGCTTCAAATTGGTTCAATTTCTCGCTTCTTATCTTCCCTGTAATCTTGTCGCACATGTCAGCGTGTCTTGTTTGGTAATATAGCCTCACATTGAAATCTTTAAAAACAGCGACTGTCTCTTTGCAAATGAGGCAAGATACAGTTGTTGCGTATTTTAGTGAAGAAATTAGTCCAATCTCCACCTATCCTTGAAGCGTCGGCCGTCACAGTCACCTTTTTTTTGATTGTCGCCATTTTAGAAAATTGGAAGTAGAGGGTCACCCGGAGTAATGTTGGTTAGACCTTAAATGCCTGCAACATGAAGCAATTATCAGAGAATCCCAAAATTTGAAAAATAAGGTCCTAATGAAACCTTTTTTTCAAATTTGTGAAAAGAAAAGTCAAAATGAATATATGTAATAAGCGCTCTAATATCTATAACCCATGCTAAATAATGTTTTTTTAGGGCTGTCAAACGATTAAAATTTTTGATCGAGTTAATTACAGCTTAAAAATTAATTAATCGTAATTCATCGCAATTAATCGCAATTCAAACCGTCTATAAAATATGCCATATTTTTCTACAAATTATTGTTGGAAAGGAAAGATAAGACACAAGATGGATATATACATTCAACATGTGGTACAGAAGGACTGTATTTGTTTATTATAACAATAAATTGACAAGATGGCATTAACATTATTAACATTCTGTTAAAGCGATCCATGGATAGAAAGACTTGTAGTTCTTAAAAGATAAATGTTAGTACAAGTTATAGAAATTTTATATTAAAACCCCTTTTAATGTTTTCGTTTTAATAAAATTTGTAAAATTTTCAATCAAAAAATAAACTAGTGGCCCGCCATTGTTGATGTCAGTAATTACTTACACAATGCTCATGGGTGCTGAAGCCTATAAAATCAGTCGCACCCAAGCGCCAGCAGAGGGCAGCAAAACTCCATAAAACACAATTAACAAGTAAGCAGTTCACTGTACTGTCATTTAAATCTGTCTGAGCGGGGCATGTGCGTTAATTGCGTCAAATATTTTAACGTGATTAATTTTTAAAAAATTACTTACCGCCCGTTAACGCGATCATTTTGACAGCCCTAGTTTTTTTCCTATGGAACCTGCAGATGCATGTGTTGACTTGCATCCATGATTTTTTTTTTTCAAAAAGAAAGTCTGAAAATCATGTAATTTTAGGTGTATCACATGTGATACATTTGGCAATGAAGGGTTAAAGTGCTGCTGCCTTTTAGTGGGTAAATGAGGAGCAGCATTTCGTGTGTAAGCTACTTCATATGCTGGTTGCAGTACTGCTGAAATTTATTAAGTCTGTGTGTGGGCCAGATGTTATTGATTTTATGACAGAGGCTGGGGGCCGGATGAAATTTGACCCCGGGCCGCATTTGGCCCCCCGGCCGGACTTTGGACATGACTGATTTACAGTGTATCACAAAAATGAGCACACCCCTCACATTTCTGCAGATATTTAAGTGTGTCTTTTCATGGGACAACACTGACAAAATTACACTTTGGCACAATGAAAAGTAGTCTGTGTGCAGCTTATATAATAGAGTTCATTTATTTTCCCCTCAAAATGACTCAAAATATAGCCATTAATATCTAAACCCCTGGCAACAAAAGTGAGTACACCCCTTAGTGAGTGTTGTCAATATTAACATATGTACAACATGTCAACTGTCAATATTTTGTGTGGCCACCACTATTATCCAGAACAGCCTTTACTCTCCTGGGCATGGAGTTGACCAGAGCTTCACAGGTTGCCAATGGAATGCTCTTCCACTCCTCCATGACGACGTTGCGGAGCTGCCGGATTAAACATTTTAATCATTTGACAGCCCTAAGATTAACACAATCAACATTAAATATAAATGAAATATACCGCTCACATAATGCATAGGATTGCTCATCCTGGACAATAACCAGCAAACACATTAAGCAGGAAATTAAAATAACAACCTATATCAGGGGTCATGAGTTAAAAATCCTCTGTGTCCGAAATTAAAAAAGTACAACAATCTCGGGTCCGGAAATATTTTTAATGCTACTTTTTTTCCCAAAAAATAAAAACTTATCTTTACGTGGCCATGGTGATAATTACAACATTCAAAAATTTAAATAAAATATAAAAGATACATAAGACTAAAAAAGTGATTTAATTGAATCATTAAATAGCAACATAAGAGCATGTTCAAGAACAATTAGAACATTTGACATAATTCACATTTTTATGTGTTTCAACTTTAGTAAACTAACCTACCGGTGCTTTTATTCAAGTAGGCCTATAAAACCAACATGTCCTATTGGCAATGCAGGAAAAAAATACAAATGACTGAACAACTGAAATGCTTGTTTGTTTGTTCAAGTTAGTGAGAAAAATGTGCATGTGGCTGCCCTGCAAAGATTTTAAACCTAGGTTTGAAGGGGGACAAAGCCATTCTCAAGCACATGTCAAGGTGCTCATTGGTGAGTCCGTTGCAATGTTTGTTTTTTATTATGTTCATAGTGGAGAATGCTGCTTCACAGAAATAGGAAGAGCCAAACATAACCAAAATGTGCAAAGCAACATTTCTTAAAGTTGGGAAAGTAGTCTTTGAAACCATTTGGATCCAAAAGGATGCAGTGTCACCGTTTCCAACTTGCCCTTTAAGGACACCATTGGCCTGAAGATCTGCAAGTTCGAGCTGAAGAGATCCCTCCTTTGTCCATTGTAAGATGCCACTGGCCTCCCTGGAAAACCTCCTGGTGTCGGTGCTAAGGAATGGGTTTTGAATGAATAGCTGAAGCTGCTCTCCAAGTTTAAAACTGTCAAATCGGTTGGTAAAATTGGTGATCAGCTTGTTTATAAATCTCACAAAACAAGATTTGTCACCCTTCACTTGTTCTTTTACAGCTGGGAAGTGGGTGCAGTCCTTTGAATATTTCCAGCCTGCACATCCCTCATCAGGTCACAAACTGAATTGTCCTTGCCTTGTAGCTTTAAATTCAGCTGATTTAAGTGAGATGTTATGTCAACCAGGAATTGCTACCCTATTAGCGAGTACGGGAGCCGAGGCAAAATTGGCCTTTGCTATAAAAGTCTGCTATCATCGGCAGCGCAAAGATGCGACAACAAACGGGATTTTACAGATTACACCAGTACAAATCTCCGACAGAAGTCAACAGTTGCCATTATATACGTATTTATCATTAAAAAAAAAAACTCATAGGAAACACAGCTATTTAGCTATACTAGCATTCAACCACTAATTAACGC
Source organism: Corythoichthys intestinalis (assembly GCF_030265065.1). NCBI lineage: Eukaryota > Metazoa > Chordata > Actinopteri > Syngnathiformes > Syngnathidae > Corythoichthys > Corythoichthys intestinalis. Next base: position 5,807,689 of record NC_080410.1, on the reverse strand, counting down.
AGAACAATTACAAGACTCATACAATATACTGCATCTCTGTGTACACACATAACCCTATGTACAACAGAAGACACGTGATCGTCATTAACAGGAGATAAACTTACAGAAAGGTGTATGGAGCCACGTCTTTTAGAAATCCTTATTGAACTCCTTACTGTAGTCTGATCTCTCGCCAAACCGGCAGTAAATGGTGGTAATTCCCCATGAAACAAAGGGTGAACTGCCAACAAAAAACAAGATCTATTCCTTCTCCCGCCCTACTAGTAGGAGCAGGGGTCGCGTTAACCGAATATTTTCCGTCGTTGACCGGTTTTTTAAAACGGTGACGGAAAAAACTGAAGTCCGTCCGTCATTTTGACAGGTTGCAATTCACACCCCAGACCACAGGGTGGCGAGTGAGCATGTTAATTAGCTATTGTCTCTCTTAATGCATGACGTCGTTGGCTATTCTGTCAGAATATTGTAGCGTCACCGGGGTCTGGCGGCGGCACCGTGATTGACACATCAACGCGAGGTTCTTATTGGTGCACCCGGTGTGCCAGCGCGTCATCCAATTGGTGGACTAGATTGCCGCCTGTGTATAGACCCCAATCACATGACGTCACAACTCCGCCCCCCTGACTGGAGCTGCCATATTGTGTGTCAGCTCGTCGCGTTTACACATTACCGCTACGTACATGCCTCCTATTATGGCGTGTTTTTCTGCTCGTTAACATTAATAATCAAAATGGTGAAGGCGTGTGTGGCGGTTGGTTGCAGTAACAGAGAAGATAGACGGAGAGACTTGAAGTTCTACCGTATTCTGAGAGACCCGAAGAGGAGAGCGAGATGGACTGCTGTAATTCGACAAGAAATCTGGGCACCAAACGATCACCACAGACTATGTAGTAGTCATTTTATATCTGGTAAGATGCATTTAATATATATTTAGAAGATTTTGGGCTGACAACCACAATTAAGATCATTGTGTGACGTTGGTGATTGGGGTCTATATAGTGGCCTCTTTTTCTTTGGGGGCGGAGTTGTTGTTTTGTTGGTGTTGTTGGCGGTAAGCAGAGTAAAAAGAGGGAGAAAAATACCACGACTTCCGTGTCTAATTTTTCGCCGCCAAGCAAGCGTTATAATATTAATTAAAAATGAATGAAAACTAAATACTATTGAATATGTCATCATTATCCTTTTAAAAATTTAAGTGACGGGTAAAAATAGATTATGACCAAATTTTTATGACCCTGTCAGTCAAAATGACAGACAACGAAAATGTCTAGCGCAACCTCTGAGTAGGAGCCACGTCAACACAGGCATGCGTTGCCCCCTAGCGGCCGGACGGATTCTCTTCAAATTGGTTCCGTGTAAAATAATAAAAACCGGACATTTTCATGAATTTATGAAACCCAGCCGGACGCTCCGGAGGGCACGTAATAAGAGGACATGTCTGGGCAAAAGAGGACGTTTGGTCACCCTCGGCATAGCGGTCTTGTGCTGCTCTCAGGTAAAATGAACAAAAATGTGTTGGTCCACTCCTCTTAAACACTCTGTTTTCTGCATCAATCTTGCATAAATTTGAGCACGCCATTTGCCGTACCTTTTCGTCTCTTCCTCCAACTTCATTCGGCTCAGTTTTTGGCTGTCACTCCGCGGAGTCTGGAAAGCGAGTGTGAGACATGCTGTTCTAAAAATAACTTTCAAATGCTTCACTCCCATTGGCTGGCTCACGCGCGTAACCGCTAAGGGTTCTGCAAACCCACAGAAAAAAATGATTTTTGGTGTTGCAACGTGTATTAGTCAGGACAGCTTGGGATCCTGTCCAGACGGCTTGGGGGTCCGGAACCGGACAAAGGTCCGCGGTTCCGCGACCTCTGACCTAGATTGACAAATGAATTGGAAACATAACATACTGTAAGCATCATCAATGTAGTCAAATTTGCGTTAGCAATTAGCACAGGGCGGCTAGCGGTTAGCTCGCGGCTGCTAGCTAATGCAACAGATTATTAGCTGAGGAACTGTCATCAGCAAAACGTGTTTAGCCTATACATTGTTAAGGCACACTTCAACACTATACTTACTTCTCCCATTTACACACAACTTTCGGATGGTAAGTAAAAATGATGGTAGCTTGGGGAAGAGCTACACTGTTGTTAAGGAGGAGAGCGCTAGCGAGCTTCGCACTTTTTAAACGGCCAGTTCACGTTTCAAAATGCATGTATGGTGCGAAAAATTAATAATTACCTTTAATCCTCGACTAAATCACTCTTGAGACTTCCCTGCCTGCTCGTAGGCTTAAATTTCGTCCTGTTTAAACCTAAATCCGAGCGCAGAGTATGAGAATTGCTCTCCATGCCAGTGGCCCAGGCTGGTGTGGGATGGGACAGCCCCCTACCGTCAGGCGTTGCGCGGAGTGACAGCGAAGTTGTTGTCAAGGTAATAATGATGTCTATGAAGTTACTTAGGTTCGCTAGGAAGGTTCACTACAACAGAGACGTCTACTGCTTCCCACTCACGCTCTTCTTTCTCCGTGTCTCTGACTTTTCTCGCATCATCCAACCAACGTAGTAACGTACATTGTCTCGATGCCGAAACGGTGACAAAATCCGAACGGAGAAAAAAAACCTTAATGCACGAAAAACATCCAGATTTTTTAACGTACGGCATACACATTTAAAAATCAGTGCTCACTTGTACAAATTACACCGAAACCGTCCAACTTGACAGGTATGCATAATCAGAGGTTGGTAATAACACATTACATGTACTCCGTTACATTTACTTGAGGAACCTTTTGAGAAAACTTTACTTTTATTAAGAGTAGTTTTACTAAGACGTACCTTTTACGTTTACTTGAGTAGATTTGTGAAGAATCTGTGAAGAAAAAAACACTACTCTGACTCTGGTACTTTGGGTTACACAAGACTCGTTACATTTTTCCACTTTATTTTATATATTAGATTTATTTATTTATTTATTTATTGCTAGCGATGCTATTGCCAAGAGTAGCGCTACTAATTTTACCAATGAGACGTCGCAACAATAATCACATGACTTCATTACACCAATCAGACGCAAGCTTGCCATTCTATGATCACGCAAGCCTGTTCACCCATGCGTCTTTAAAGGACCGTAACAAATGAAGTATTTGACATAGAGCGCTGCCCTTAAAATAAATCGAAATTGCGGATTTAAAACTCCCAGTTTTTATTTGGGAACGATTGACCATGGAAAACCTGAGACATGATCCTTTTAATTTCATAATAGTAACTATGAAGGAACAACAGTATTCACTACTCAAACAAAGAACTACAGTACAGGCTAGTACAATTGCCTGGCAGCATCTCGAGATTGGAATAATGGCGGGTTGCACTATATCACCGCTGGCATTTACCATGGCAATGGAGGTCATTATTCAAGCATCCCGGTGGGTGGTTGGAGGTGAATGATTAAAGAGCGGACAGCGTCTTCCTCCAATCAGGGCGTATACGGGTGACTGACGACAATAACAACAACAAGCGCATGCACTAAACGTCTGCTGGATGAACTTCATGAAAACATCAAATGGGCATGAATGGAGATTAAACCCAGCAAATTCCGCAGTATCTCCATGGTCAAAGGCCAGCTCACCAATGAGAGGTTCCACGTAAACAACGAGCCAATACCAACAGCTCTGGAGAAGCCGGTCAAAAGCTTTGGTTGCTGGTACAGCGCAGAGCTCAAGGACTCGAAGCAGCTGGAGCAACTCATGCAAGATACTATCAATAGCCGTAAGCAGATCAACAGCACAGCTCTGCCTGGAAAGCTGAAGCTGTGGTGCTTTCAGTTTGGGCTGCTGTTTGTCTCATGTGCGCAAGTAAGGACGTGGCTTGGACTGCCAAAATGCCTTAGCAGCATAGAGTTGTTTGGTAGTGGGGAATGTCCAACACGGTAGGGATGGCTTTGGGTTGGGATCAAGAACACCCACCTGGCAAAAGGCCACTCCGGCTGAACAGTGGCACATGGTGGTGGAGGAAGTGCACCAACAGGAGGCGGCAGCCAGGTGTGCCACAGCCGTCTCCCAAGCTCAACAAGGCCGCTGGATGAAGTGGGAGGGTGTGGAGGGAAGGAAAATCACGTGGAGCGATCAGTGGAGCATGGAGTCTAATAGACTAAGCTTCATCATTAGAGCTACGTATGATGTCCTGCTCTCTCCAACCAACTTACATGTCTGGTATGGTGAAGACCCAGCCTGTCCCCAGTGTGCAGCCCGGCAACCCTCAAACACATCTTAGTGGGTTGCAAGACCAGTCTAACGCAGGGGAGATCCACCTGGCACCACAACCAAGTGTTGAAGTGCCTGGCTGCCGAACTTGAGAGCAGAGGGGTAACCACTAATGCCATGCCTCTCAATCCCCAACCTACCCTCCCATGTAAAACATATTTCATTCGGGAAAAGGAGAAAAGAGGGACCAAGTCATCTGCTCTGGATTCAGGCCCACTGGACGTAGCCCGGGACTGGGACATGCTGATGGACCTCAGCCAGAGGCTCACATTACCATCTGAAATTGCAGCGACCAACCTGCGCCCGGACCTAGTCCTCTGGTCCAAGTCTTGCCGGCTTGTCTTCATCGTTGAACTGACCTGCCAATGTGAAGATGCCATCGATGAAGCTTTTGAACAGAAGAGATTGCGATATTCTGATCTAGCAGATGAAGCAGAAAGGAAGGGCTGGAATCTGAAGGTGTGTCCAGTGGAGGTCGGTTGTAGAGGCTTTGTAGCCAGGTCCACCGCAAAGCTTCCGAAGGAAGTAGGGATCAGAGGGCAGGCCCAATGGAAGGCAATTAAAGAACTTGCCACTACAGCAGATGTTTTCAGGATGTTTTGCAGAAAAACCTGAGGCCGTCTGTCAGACAGTTGAAGCTAGAACGAAGATGGATGCTACGACAAGACAGTGATCCAAAACACATAAGTAAATCAACTTCAGAATGGTTTCAGAAGAACAAAATACACGTTCTGGAGTGGCCAAGTCAAAGTCCAGACTCGAACCCCATTGAGATACTGTGGCATGACCTATAGACAGCGATTCATGCCAGACATCCCAGGAATCTGACTGAACTACAGCAGTTTAAAATATTATTAAAAAATATTATATGTGATGGTTCACTTACTTATTTCCCCCCCTTCTGTCATCGTTTACATACTATCCCTCATTAAAATATGAAAATGTTCGGGCAGTTTTAGTTAAACCAGACAGTTTTTTCTTTGGTGTGATTTTGACAAAGATCAGCTCTTTTGAGATTTTATGAAGTAATGTGAGAAATTCCAAAAGATTCAGTTACTTTTTCATACCACTGTATTTACATTGGCTATTTGCTTCTACAGCTGTTCAGGCTATGGAGCAACAAGATTCCCATTTTGGCATTTTTTTTTTTTTTTTTTTTTGTGACATACACACTAAACTGTCAATATATTTTCACAAGGACCCTGAGGACGATAGTAAAAGCTATTTAAGCACAATCATCAGTAACAGTTCTGACGAAAATTTGTTATTCTTCCTTAACAATATGGAAGCCACTCCTGAGCGCATGGCAAATAGGTAAATACAGTACACATTTCATGGAAAACATGGACCAAAGTATTTGGTGTGTGGTTACCGCTATTGTTATGTGGATTCCCCTTAGTGTTAAGTGGTAGAGGTACTGGTTTATGCATCTGCAGCATCACCTGTTGCTAGTCTCCTCACCTTGTACTGACAGACACACTGTTTTTCAATGTCAGTTTGCCCTGTAACACATCCGTACTCTGAAATCTCGGACGAGTCATTGGACCCAGCATAAGCGGTGTTTAAGGGGGGCCTGGGGGGCCAGGCTCCCCCTGGTGGCCGAAAAGTGTCATTGCATGTAATTGACTTTCCTATATTGATTTTAAAAATTAAGAATTTTCTGGGAAAATTTTGTCTATAAAAGTTTTAAAGCAAAAAAACAAACAACCAAAAAAATGAATGAAATTTACAAAAAAAGATATTCAAACAGATCATATGACTAGTACCTTAGGCAGTCATTTGCTTTGCTTAGCCAAAACCACCCGAGGACCAAAAAGGCAAGATAGATGTACGTATTTTTTTTTAAACCCAAGCTTTCAAAAGCGACATCAACTACTGAGCAAGAACCAAGGATTAAACCAAGCCCCACTAAAGACGCTAATTATACAACAGAACCACCACCGGTGTCTTGCCAATGTAGTTACCCCTGACAAAATTTGTGTCCCCTGGCTGCGGGAGCGCACACACACACATAAGTTATGAGTTATATCGACTTAAACAATTAATTGAAGCCAGAAAAGAACCACAGTTACATATTTTGGACATAGACGTTTATTAAACTGGAGAAAATCCATACAGGACTTGAATTAGAGTAATTACAGTTATAGGTCATCCTACGAGTAACAGTGAAACATTGCCTTTTTTAAGTTCAGTACATATGTTACGTTATACGACAAAAAAAAAAAAAAATTTTTTTTTGATGGATGGGCCATGTTTTAAAACCTCGTAGATAACTACGTCACCAAAACACAGAAATCAAGCAAATCAGTGCAGCGCAGTGGCTCCGCCCAGGGGATACAATTTTTGATAAATACATTAGCACGACACCCGCAGACGTACCATATTCAATGGATGACAATCTTGGCGAAAAGTATAACTGTCCTGAGCAGCCTGATTTAGAATTCCCCTCAAGAATGATGGGAAACAAAAAAAAACCTGCTCATTTTCAACTTGTAAATATTCTTGAAAGTTAATCTTATAGTTCACACTGCGTTTCGGGGTCATCAACATGCTGTGCCCCCCCCTTCCCCAAAAGTCAAACTCCGCCTATGGGACCCAGCCTCCAAAAGCTGCGAGAGAAATTTTAGCCGTCTTTAGGAAGAGACAAGCGCATATTTGAAACAACAAGTGATTGTGATCAATGAGCCTCAGGAGAAGTGGAGCACAAAAAACAAAACAAAAAAAAAATCAATGTTAGAGTGACTTAAACAACGGACAAAGGAATGCTATTTGCTGCCTCAAGTTGTTTTTTTCATTTAATAATCCACTCATTTTCGGCCCTGGAATTTCATGGCTCAGACCAGCCCACTCATTTAAAATAATGTCATTATGCATACATGTGTTAAGTTCAGTGTTCTCTAAAGCCGTGTACTGTAATTCTGTGTTTATAAAATGTGTATAATATGTAATATAAATGTGTATGCATATGTAAACTATGCAGGTCAATTGCATCTAACATTTATCACTTTCAAATGTGTAGTTTGATTGCAATCTAACTTTTGATTAATAAATGAGCCACTATTATCATTTGGGCATAAAATGTGACCATACTAGAATTGAAGCTTGCTTGTTCACACTGTTACAACACCTCACCTGTTTTTTCAACACTGACAGCATCAATGGCAGCAATACCATCCTCACCACTTCCCCCTGTTTCTGCCACTGACATTAAATCACATATTAAAGAAAAGGTCAATTTTGAACATAACAATGCATTCTGATCAATTCAAGTCAGCTTTATGGCACATTAAAAACGCCACGTAATTGATTATATTAATTCTAATTTTCACTCACTGAACAACATGGCAATCCTACCTTCCAGCTCTGCACCTGGGGTGTGTTCATTAAGCTAATGCTTGCTGCTACATATCCCTTGTGAGGTGCTACAAGAAGCCAAAGTTTCCACAATTACCGGTACATATTGTCGTATCACACGGTGCAAGTTGCATTTTATTCGCCATCTGGCCTTACCACTTTCGTTGTAATCCTCTGTCGTTTGAGGCAGCGAGGTCGTTGCATGAAAAAAAAAATTGCAAATTTTGTGCATTTTGCCGATTCTTTCATGAGTGCTTTTCTTTTTAATTCTTATTTTTTCAGCGCCACCCTTGCTCTTTTTATCCACCCGAGCACCGAGATAGCAGCTAATTTGGCTCAATACAGACTACAATTAGGGGGCAGAGCTGCATGCTGTATTTTTCGTCTGCACACGTGAGGATGCGTCTGGAAAAAGAAAAAGAAAAAAAAAAAAATATATATATATATTATTTTTTTAAATTTTTTTTTTTAACTTTTTTTAAGATGGCCCACAGGGACAGCGGTAACAAAATGTAAGTTATACTCACTGACACTGTCATAAATAAATACCAAACAAAAAAATTATAACTGTAATTTTTTTTTTTTAGAAATTTTTTTTTTAGAAAACCCAGACCGGCCCATCTGGCCGGCTGGCCCATCAGGAATCGTCCAGAAGCTCCCGATTAGACACTCCGGGCCTGGACCACACCATACCATGCATAGACATAATCTGAAATTTGAAGATGCGATGGCAGTAATGTTTTGGTGAATTTGCAGAGGAACCAGATGAGGTGAGGGCCTGTATGTGGACTCTGATTCTGCCCCCATGTTAGCCATGTTACACTTACAGACTGACAGAATTGTGACATCATCAACGTGATCCCCAAAATAAACTTGACTGTCAAGTGGCTGCGAGTTTACACGATTGTAAAAAAGTCAGCCATTGTTGATACCACAATGATCCCGCAGAACATCTCCTACCTCTTGACTATTTGGGTACACAGAGAAGAAAACGGACAAATTCACACTACAGCGCTACTGTTTTTTTGTCAACACTGTGAGAAGATCTGACCTCAACATCACAGTTGATTGTAAGGGCTATTTTGATGTCATTCTGTGAATGTTGTGAGTGAAAATTTAAAAAATGTATGAGTCAAGAGCGGACTGGCATACGGGGATATAAGGGAATTCCTCGGTTGGCCGAGGGCAAATGTAACAACTAGTGTAGCCCAAAGTAGCGGCGTAACAGTAGCGTTTCTTCTTCACAAATGTACTCTAGTAAAAGTAGAAGGTATGGCTTCGTGAAACTACTCTCAGAAGTACATTCTTCTCATAAAGCTATTCAAATAAATGTAACGGGCTAAATGTAACATCTCTGGGCAGGAATATGGAGGAGCGTGGATTTTTAACAACGACATTTTAAGACACTTTGGGTGATGTTGCTTGTTGTTGTCTGTAGTTGAGCCTGTGCCAATCAAGTCACCACACTCGTGGATACTGAATTGAAACATCCATGTGTGGTTGAAGGTAAGCCTCCTCCTGTCATCACATGGTTCAAGAATGAAAAAGAAGTGATCGTTCCTCATGTCTTGAAAAGGAACAACACTGGGGAATATTTGATTAGAGCCACTAACAGCCATGGGACAGCTATGCACATGCTCTATTTGGATTTTATTGTAAGCTATTATTATCCAAGTTTGAAAAGATGAAAAATACATGCCACATTCTTTTCAGTGTTTTCCCAAATGTGCTACTTTCTTTTTCAGATCCACCATCTGTGCTGGAGGACAAATTATCCCTTCAGTTTGGCCTTGGGTAGAATGTAACTATAGAATGCAGTTGTGATGGCACCCCTGCTCCAAACATTTTGTGGCACCACATCCACGCAACAAACGTGAGAACCACCAGAGAGCGCCAAGAACTTCTAAAGATCATTGAGGCGGCATCAACCAATGCTGGCGTTTACAACTGCACTGCCACCAACAAGTTAGGGACTTAGGGAGCGTTTCCAAGTCTATCACGCTCATTATGAAGGATAACATAAGAGACAGAATAATTATGTAGTTGAGTACTTTATGATGTTACCAGATATTAAAATTCTCAATTCAATATCCATCCTCCAAAAAATATTCAATATCATTTCTGATAATAAGCTAAATGAAATGTTAATGCTTTCAATGTTTCTCCATTAGTGGTCATTGTTTTTTGCAAAAAACAAACAAACAAACAAACAAACAAACAAACAAACAAACAAACAAACAAACAAACAAACAAACAACAACTTGACTTACCCCAGAATTAACAGGAGGTGACACAAAATGTACAGGAAGTGACTGGAAAACCATCAAAGAGTGAATCAAAATCAACAGAAAGTGACACTAAACACATAGGACGTGACCTGAAAATGTCACAAAATCAACAGTAATAGCATACTGCATGTAACACGTCACCTTTGCTCATGATGTTAGCAACTGTGGCTAGGGGTGGTCAAACTCGCGTTTGTCCCTCATGCTAGATGCATGTAAATAGTGTACGAATGAGATGTTTACTGAGCTAAACCTACCAATTCTGTTTGAAAATGATGTCCTTGGTGCCAAATTCACTGGTAAAGATGTGGAAGAACATACAAATGTTTGGTTGAATAGATGGCTTAATTTCTTTCAGGTCATTCATTGTCAGACAGAAGTAGCACGGCAAAACGCCACGCTATAAAATAAGTAAAACTATCAAAATGGCTTACCTCTTCGGGATTGTCATCTATAGGACCATGGCCCCCAACAAAATGTTTACTGCACTTTGTACTGTTCGCTAGTGCTCCCATATTTCACGTATTGTATTGAAGTGTGGGGAAACACTTACAAATCTACCATCAATTCATTAGTCACATTGCAGAAACGTGCGGTACGAATCATACATAAGGTCGGATTTCTCGATCACACCCACCGTTTATTTGCTCACTCAAAACTATTAAAAGTCAAAAATCTTGTAAACTATCATACAGCTATAATGCTATTTAAAGCAAAAAATGAATTTCTGCCACATAATTTACAAAACCTATTTAAGGTTCGTGAGAATATCCATAGTCTGCGAGGCTCTGGAGATTTTTTGTTGCCAAGATTTCGAACTACTTGCAAACGTTTTCGTGTGTCTGTATGTGGAAACTCTGGAACACTTTAGACAATCATTTCAAGCAGTGTCAGAATATTCAAAAATTTAAATCGTTGTATAAAAATATGGTCTGGTCACAATATAATGACATTTGCTGACAATGTGTGTTGCTGTTTTTGTCAATTGGTGTAAATATTGAAATTATTGTGAATGAGCCAACATTAGTTGGTTGTCTGTTGGTTTAGTTGTTTTTGTCTGTTTTTCCTTTTTTCTTCTTTTTCATTGTGTGGACACGAGTATCCCACGACTAAGGATGCTGGACAATGAGAACAGGGGTGGGATAAAATAAGTTTTTTCTTCTTCCCACTTCCTTTCGAGTGCAATTATTTTTGTTGAATTATATTGTATGTTTTTTGTTTCTTTTGTGTGTGCATGCTCGAAATAAAAAAAGTTTCATCATCATCACTGACATATGAAGGTGAATGGCTTCACCTAGCTGGCGGTCAACTGGTCTTTTGGAGGTCCGAACAAGTTGATCCATTGTTCACATATTTTTTGGCTTCAGGAAACGTGTAACGAAAACATCCTTCATATGTAGACGGTCGTAATGTCTAGAGTCGTTTTCTACAAGTTCCATAGCAGCTGTGTTTACTCGGCATGTTCTTTTTTTGAAAGACTACGTGCAGAAAACAAGCAGTATTTGCATGCGACCACCTTCCGGTTTACGATGGTGACGTCATGCAGCCTTGCAGTCTAAAAATAGCAAGAACAGGATGTGACCCAAATTGTACAGAAATCGAATATGGAATGCCTCAAAATCATCAGAGAGAGCACTAAAAACCAAAAGAATAAAATGCCACGAAACAGGACGTGACCCAGAAATGCTCTAAAATCAACAGGACATTATCCCAAATTGTAAAGGAAGTAACTCCAGGTTGCCCAAAAATTCACAAGAAACTGACCGAAAATTAACTCATTGCTTGCCAATCCAACACATTTAACCAAGGAAGACTGGCTGTTAGTGCTCATATTTCAGTGCCATTGACAGCACTAGAAGTCCAATTCATTTTGCGTTAAAGGAGCAGTTGCCCCTCTTCCAGTCGAAATGAATTGGCAGATCAATGGTGGCCAATGAGTTAACAAGAAAAATGCAAATAAACCCTCCATTACTATCAAGAGTAGTGCAAATTCAAATTCACCCCATGACGAGCGATTTAGTGCAGAAACAAATAACTGAGTATCAATACTTTTACAATCAAATACCATATCCAAATACAACACTTCAGCATCAATACTCTGATACTTTTGACAACCCTAGTACTTGGAGAAGTGTTTATTGTTGTGTAAAAGACTAAGAAAAAGTGACACATAAAAACAGAGCCTCACAATATTTTCTAAGTAACTATTTTGTACTTGAAGTTTTCTTAATTGTAACTTTAGACAATATTGGTGTTTTTAAAAAGTGGTTTATTTATTTATTTATTTATTTATTTATTTATTTCCCCTTCAGGCATGACAAATCTGAACAAACATACAGCATTTATATGTGTTTACAATTAATTCAACCCGAAAAGAAAAGGGCAGAGGGGAGAAGCCGAAGCTTATTGAAACCCGCCCCCAGTATACCATATAGGATGCAGAAAATATCGAATAACAATTTTTGACACTCAGATTTCGTAGTGATCACAAGTTTTTATTTTTTATTTTTTTTACCATCCCCTCTGATTGTTCATTTTCCCAATAGTCCATTGTCGATCGTGGCAATGTGCTCGTTATGTTGATTAGATCCAGTACATTAGTTCATAATTCAGTGTTTAGTTTATTCAGTTGATTCGATCCAGAAGATAGGGAATAGCTGCGGACCGATGGCAGGCCGTGTCTGCCACCCCACTTTCGTCGACTTAATCCTCGTCGCGGTTTTCATTCCTTATTGCCTCCCGACGAACATTCATCTCAAGGTTGCGCAGCTTCTTAGTAAGTTGCATCGCCATTCCGGTTTTGGTCTCAGCGCCTGGGGTACTGGCGTCGCTAGGTCCTTCTGACCACCTCATAAGGACCGTCCCAGCGTTCACTGTCCCACCTGGCACAATCTCCAATCCCCTGCAGAAGCCAGCAGCGCACCAAAAAGAAAACATCCTCGATATCGTTCCACTTCGAGTGTGGTCAGACACAGCGGCCGCCATCTACCCCAGCCATCCTCCACATATCCAGACTTGAAGGTGTTTTCCGGGCAGGTGCGTTGTTTAGGTTCTGACCGCATCGTAAAGATTTTGGCCAGGGCACACAGTGGCCAATCGACCAGTTCCGTGTCGTTAAAGAATTTGAAGTCAGTTGTCTGTGCATTTACAGCCAACCGCTGATCTGTCCTTGTGAGTTCTGTTTGCATTGGCTTTGAGTCACCTTTGTTTTGTTTGTTTTTTTCCCCTTTTATTTTCACCCTCCTTTGTTTTGGGTACTCTCGGTTTTGTTTACAGGTTTGAGTTGCCACCCAGACATTATTTACCTTTTGTACAGTTCTTTTTATGTCGAGGAGTTAGCTTGAGTCAGCTACATAATTATTTAATAAAGTTTGTTTATACCTCCTCTTAAAAACAGCCAATGACCCTGAGCTGGTCACTGCAGAATCTAGTTTGTTCCAAAGCTTTACACCAGAATGATGACGGAAAATGATTTTAGTGTTGTTCTAGCATAGTTAAGTTTAAACACATTTTCTCCCCTCAAATCGTATTTCGATTCCCTAGCCTGGAAACGACTTTGCAGGTTATACCGAAGGCTATTAGTTGAGGCTTTGTACATCATATGTCCCGTTTTGAAATATATTAAATCATACAGCTTCATTAAATTGGATTTGATAAATAACTCGTGTGTATGTGCTGCGTATTCGCCTTATGAATAATCCGTATTGCTTTTTTCTGGATGACCAACAGAGGGTGTAATCGAGATTTGTAGGTGTTGCCCCAAATTTCGGCGCAGTAAGTCCAATAGGGCACAAACAGTGCACTATAAATTATTTGGAGGGCCCTGTGATCTAGTACATTTTGTGCTCTGTAAAGAAGGGAGATGCTCCTAGCTAATTTATTTTTTAGCTGTCTTATATGTGCACTCCATGCTAATGAATCATCAAGTATTATACCTAACAAATGGTGTTATACTTATATAGCGCTTTTCCACCTTTCCAGGCGCTCAAAGCGCTTTACACTACATCGCCATCTACCTACTGGTGACGCAGCACCAGGAGCAATGTGGGGTTCAGTATCTTGCTCAAGGATACTTAGGCGAATTCCTCAGGGCAGAGAACTGAACCCACAACCTCTGGGTTGTGGGACAACTACTCTACCACTGAGCCACGCCATCCCATTATGCCTTGTGTTCTTAACACGTTCAATAGCCACCTGGTTTACTTGAATGTCTAGATCAGGGGTGGGCAAACTATTCCACAAAGGGCCGCAGTGGGTGCGGGTTTTTGTTTATACCCATCATGAGGACAGCCTTTCACCAATCCGGTTTCTTACAAGTGCAATCAGTAGATTTCAGTCAGGTGCTTCTTGTTTCCACTGATACCTCATTGGCTAAACTGGCTGTGCTGAATAAGTTTGAACAAAGACCAGGACCCACTGCGGCCCTCGAGGACCGGTTTGCCCACCCCTGGTCTAGATGTTCTTTCCGTCCTTTTTTGCCAAAGAGCATATATTTAGTTTTAGGTTTTATTTTGATAGTGAAAGCTGTGCAGACCACGAGAGCAGTACAGTTCCTGTGGCAGTCATTTTGGCGTGTGTGTTTTTGTTGCTAATAGGCCTTGCCCTGATCTTTATCTGCTTGTACAGGAAGAAACACGGCCAGCAGTCTCAAGGGCGAGACCAACAATATCCCCTTGGCAACAAGCGCGTCTGTATGGGAACGGTCTTGTAACCTAGATGATGCACACACTTGACTCAATCATTAAATAAAATAATTTATAATCATAATTCATTTTCTACATTTTGGGCACCTACAGTATCATCTCACGCAAGGTAACCTCGTAGGCTCACCTAACATAACCCATGAATGTAGCGAATACACGTTCCTGTATGCTGATTTTAGAGACTGGAGCGGACCAATAAAGAAGAATCCGGTGTTTTGAAGGCCATGTTTTACCGCAACACTGTAAAACATTGTAGCCTCGTTTACAATATTTTTCATACTATAAGGCGCACCTCACCATAAGCCGCTACCCACTAAATTTGTCCCGAAAGCGACATCTGTTCATAGATAAGCCACACTGGACTATAATCCGGAGGTGTCCTCACTGTATTGTGGGATATTTACACCAAAATATATTAACCGGTAACAATTTATTTGAAAGCAGCAATATAAGACTGTCGTAGGACCAAATGAACCACCATGAAGCTTTGAACCAATGGGCTGCAAAGACTCATTGCTTCAAGAAGCTTCATTTGGCCATCACTGCTTTCTTGGGGGAAACAGTCAACCTCTGCTGCCACGTGCTGTCAACACTGTTGTCCAACATGCCTCCTAGCATGCATTGCAGCGCGACAAATGTAAATAAAAATCAAAATTAATGTTCTATTCTAAATTTTTCTTCAGTTACTGTTCCAGTTGTTTGATTAATTGCTAGTTATGGTATTTAGTAACACTTTATTTGACAGTAGCACCATAAAACTGTCATAGGACAATCATAATTATGACATGGCACTGTCATGAGCATTAATGAAAGCTTATAACATGTCATTTAGTGTCATCCGGCCAATTATCTCACTTTTGAATGGATATAAAAGATCTGAGCTGGACATAAATGGAATTAGTGACATAATTTGCCGGATTACACTTAATGACATCTGTCATAAGCATTCGGTAATGACCATGATAGTGTCATGTCATTATTATTATGGTCTTATGACGCCAAACAAATAAAGCGTTACCTATTAACCAAAATAAATCAACAAAAAAGTCGCACTGGATTTTCAGCCGTAGGATTCAAAACGAGGGGAAAAAAGTAGCAGCTTATAGTCCAAAAATTACGGTCGTCATGTTCACTCATTTCCTGTCTTTAACACAGGGTCGGGAACCTTTTTGACTGAGGGAGCCAAAGCACCCAGCATACTGAGTGAGATCATGCTCAGCTTTAATGAGTTGTAATTGAAATAAATCTTGAGAAAACAATGAAAGACTGATCATCATTATTTGGGATCAATGTTCCCTCGCGCACATGCTCTGGACACATAAAAATCTATGCAGCACATAAAATACAATTCAACAGAAAAGTACTGTAGCGTGACTAGGATTGATTATTCCGTGTGCATGACACACGTATTGGTGTGTTCGGTACTGCATCGGTATATATATAAGGTGCATGACCGGGGTGGGTGTGGAGGAAAAAAGAGAGTGAAAAGTCAGCTAGACTCCTGTGCTAATTTACTGAAGCAACATTCCGCCTGTGGCGCGGGAAGTGGGAAGCTCAGGGTGCTGCAGCACCTCCTGGTGTTGAGGAGAAAAAATTTTGGTTGATCGTGTTTGTGAAAAAAAAACCACATTGAAACAATAGCATATTTAAATTTGAGTATTAAATACCGTACTTTTCGGACTATAAGGCGCACCTGAACATAAGCGGCCACCCATCAAATTTGACACGAAAACGGCATTTGTTCAAATATGAGCCGCACTGCAGCTGCAGTTGTCCTCACTGTATTATGGGATATTTACACCAAAAGATATTAACCAACAACACTTCATTTGACAGCAGCATTATACGACTGTCATTAGAACAAATGAACCACTATGAAGCTTTGAACCAATTGGCTGCAAAGCTTCATTGAATCTTCATTTGGCCATCACTGCTCCCTTGGGGGAGACAGTCAACCTCTGCTGCCGCCTGCTGTCAACACTGTTGTCATCCAACATGCCTACTAGCATGCATTGCGGCGCTACAGATGTAAATAATAATCAAAATTCATGTTCTTTGCTAATCATTTCTTCAGTTATGTAATAGCCCCAGATGGGGGAAGATGGAAAGGAGTGATGATGGCTTTACCCACTTTATTGTGGCAACAATAAAATAAACAAATAACAAAATAACAGCGTGCTGCCGCAACATGCGACCGCTAACTTTGCCGTTCTCCCCCTCGCTTCCTCGTACGTCACACTCTCCAGTCCCAGCATCTCTTAAAGGGACTGTGCATAGTTACGGACATTACATTGACCCCATTCTTTAGAAAGCCCCTCGTCCCGAGGGGTTAACAACAAAGTCCACGAACCGCGACGGTGTTCTTATCTGCTGCCGTGGCCAATTTTGAACAGCAACTTGTCCTTCGTCCGGTGGCACTTGTGGTGGAACAGGAACAACAGAGGGTGTCCATAGAACTTGGAACTTCAACACGTTCCTGAACCGCTGGAGCATTAAGTCACGACTCAAAAGGGGGAATACCATTGCCCTTGTACGGTGCGAAACGGTCGCGATGCAGGACAACTTTCCTGCCCCTAGGGGGAACCGCAACCCTGTAAACAACCTCCCCAACTCATTCTAGCACCCTACACGGTCCATCCCAATGAATGGGCAACGTCCTTTCTTCCTCTTCAGTGCATAAATCCAAACCAGGTCTCCAGACTTGAAGTCACACCTGTTGCCCCGTACATCATAGTTCCTTTTATGTCTCACACCAGCCTTCTTCAGCTGGTCTCTTGCAAACTCGTACGCCGCTTCCAACGGGTCTTGAAGCATTCGGGCATATTCCGGTCGCGGTGGGTTCCCCAAGCTGTCTGGTGGTCTGCCAAATGCCAACTCTGCAGGAGTCCGGATCTCCCGGTCCAGCATTAGCAGTGCAGGGGTGCAGTTTGTTGAACTCTGCACCGCTGATCAGCAGGCCATCAAAACCAGAGGAATATGACGATCCCAATCACGCTGGTGGTTGGCGGTGAGGATGGCTAGCTGCTGCTGCATGGTGCGGTTAAATCTTTTAACTAATCCATCGCTCTGAGGGTTCAAAGGTGTGCTCTGTGTCTTTTGCATGTTCAGTAATTTGCACAGGGAAGCAAAAACTTTGGACTCAAACTTTCTGCCCTGCAGGGTGTCTGCAGCCCCGAACCGGCGAACATTCCCTCCAGCAGAGCATCCGCCACTGTCTCCGCCTCCTGATCTGGCAACACATAGGCTTCCGGCCATTTCGTGAAGTAGTCCATGCCGCACAGCACATACTTATTCCTGCTCTCCATCACAGGAAAGGACCCCATTACATCTACAGCCACTGGCTCTATGGGTGCCCTAGCCCCTTGCTTCTGAAGAGGAGCATGTGACAGATCCAGGGGTCCTTTGAACGCTACACATTCATCATAACACCGACAGAAGTCCTCCATGTCCCGTCGATGCTGTCCCCTGTAGAATCCTTAGCGCAGTCGTCGCAGGGTCTTGGTATTTCCAAATGTTTAGAGCCAGTGCCCCCATGACATGCTCCCAGCACTGCATTTCTGAGGGATCTGGGCAGTACTACCTGCCACCTCTCCTCTCCGGTATGAAGGCGTGACTCACCTGTCAGATTGACAGGCGAGTCATGCCCCCAGCTGACCATTCACTCTTCCAAGATTCTGGTCCAAGTAGTAGAGTCACGTCTTCATCCATCAGCTGATAAGAAGACGCGTCACACTAACACCGGTGACTCTGATGAAGGCGGAAGTGTCCGCCGAAACATGTCAGGTATTTAAACCAGCATTAATTATTGTCTGGGATAAAAGAAAAATTCGACTAAAGCACTTCATTTTGTTCCGTCTAAATCGGAAGTCCTTAGCAGAAAATTTCAAAGAGGGCACCGCCTATGTTTCGCTTCAGGAAACGTGTCTATACAAAAAACAGTGAAATTTACTCAAATTCAATATGAGGTAAAAAATGATTATGATGATAGTTCTAAAATCGTGCCCAACAAGGAAAAGTTAGCTCCAGATTTAGACTGTCCAGAAAGTCTATCTTTGGTGTCTTCAAATAGGTAAGACATGCTAGCATTGTCGCCATATTATTATTTGTTGTTGCTGGGTTGAGCTTGGCCGTGCAGAGCGCTGTTGGTTATTCGTGTATAATTTATTTTAGTGTTTGAAAAGGGGTGTTAAACCAAGGCTTATTGGAACGTTTAGTTTTCAAATGTGTTTATGTGTCATTATGCCGTCTAACTGCGGGAATTTGCATTATGATAAATACACGGGCACTTTATTTCCAATAAAAAAAAAACCTCATACACATACATACATACATACATACATACATACATACATACAGTGCCTTGCAAAAGTATTCGGCCCCCTTGAATCTTGCAACCTTTCGCCACATTTCAGGCTTCAAACATAAAGATATGAAATTTAATTTTTTTGTCAAGAATCAACAACGAGTGGGACACAATCGTGAAGTGGAACAACATTTATTGGATAATTTAAACTTTTTTAACAAATAAAAAACTGAAAAGTGGGGCGTGCAATATTATTCGGCCCCTTTACTTTCAGTGCAGCAAACTCACTCCAGAAGTTCAGTGAGGATCTCTGAATGATCCAATGTTGTCCTAAAAGACCGATGATGATAAATAGAATCCACCTGTGTGTAATCAAGTCTCCGTATAAATGCACCTACTCTGTGATGGTCTCAGGGTTCTGTTTAAAGTGCAGAGAGCATTATGAAAACCAAGGAACACACCAGGCAGGTCCGAGATACTGTTGTGGAGAAGTTTAAAGCCGGATTTGGATACAAAAAGATTTCCCAAGCTTTAAACATCTCAAGGAGCACTGTGCAAGCCATCATATTGAAATGGTAGGAGCATCAGACCACTGCAAATCTACGAAGACCCGGCCGTCCTTCCAAACTTTCTTCTCAAACAAGGAGAAAACTGATCAGAGATGCAGCCAAGAGGCCCATGATCACTCTGGATGAACTGCAGAGATCTACAGCTGAGGTGGGAGAGTCTGTCCATAGGACAACAATCAGTCGTACACTGCACAAATCTGGCCTTTATGGAAGAGTGGCAAGAAGAAAGCCATTTCTCAAAGATATCCATGAAAAGTCTCATTTAAAGTTTGCCACAAGCCCCCTGGGAGACACACCAAACATGTGGAAGAAGGTGCTCTGGTCAGATGAAACCAAAATTGAACTTTTTGGCCACAATGCAAAACGATATGTTTGGCGTAAAAGCAACACAGCTCATCACCCTGAACACACCATCCCCACTGTCAAACATGGTGGTGGCAGCATCATGGTTTGGGCCTGCTTTTTTTCAGCAGGGGCAGGGAAGATGGTTAAAATTGACGGGAAGATGGATGCAGCCAAATACAGGAACATTCTGGAAGAAAACCTGTTGGTATCTGCACAAGACCTGAGACTGGGACGGAGATTTATCTTCCAACAGGACAATGATCCAAAACATAAAGCCAAATCTACAATGGAATGGTTCAAAAATAAACGTATCCAGGTGTTAGACTTGCCAAGTCAAAGTCCAGACCTGAATCCAATCGAGAATCTGTGGAAAGAGCTGAAGACTGCTGTTCACAAACACTCTCCATCCAACCTCACTGAGCTCGAGCTGTTTTGCAAGGAAGAACGGGCAAGAATGTCAGTCTCTCGATGTGCAAAACTGATAGAAACATACCCCAAGCGACTTGCAGCTGTAATTGGAGCCAAAGGTGGTGCTACAAAGTATTAACGCAAGGGGGCCGAATAATATTGCACGCCCCACTTTTCAGTTTTTTATTTGTTAAAAAAGTTTAAATTATCCAATAAATTTTGTTCAACTTCACGATTGTGTCCCACTTGTTGTTGATTCTTGACAAAAAATTAAAATTTTATATCTTTATGTTTGAAGCCTGAAATGTGGCGAAAGGTTGCAAGGTTCAAGGGGGCCGAATACTTTTGCAAGGCATTGTACATACATACATACACTGTACACTGTAAGTGCAATAGAGCACTGTCTTTGTAGTAGCCTAGTAAGAGTGCTAAACTATCCAGCATTCGTGTGTACTGCCATTGTGGATGCCTTGTATGGAGAAACGAGCAAGCATGACAAATTTGGACCGAAACAGCTATTTTTGAATGGGATAATCTAAATAAGATTCTCAGCGCCCCTGCATTCTGCTGATTACAGTATTAACGAATATCTAATATGATAACTGTTATGATCGAGTTAACTAGCCCAACAAAATTGTTTTCTGTACCATTTCGCAACATAACTCAATGAGCAACAAGCATACCTGTGAAGTTGTATGGTTTTGGCGTAATTTGCACAAGTGAGCACAGATTTTTAAATGTGTACGCCATACGTTCAAAATCTGTACGTTTTTCGTGCATTACGTTTTTTTTTCTCTGTTCGGATTTTGTCACCGTTTCGGCAACGAGACAATGTGCGTTACTACGTTGGTTGAATGACGCGAGAAAAGTCAGAGACACGGAGAAAGAAGAGCGGGAGTGGGAAAGGGGGAGTTGTGACGTAGTTACAAACGCGATACTAGGCTAGGTGGCTCCAATAATGCCTGACTCTGACTGTAGCCGACAGCCTACAAACTATTCCCACATGATGCTACGCTAGTTATCACATTTATATGAACTAGATGAGAAATGATACACTTGCCGGCGTTGGTAAACAGCCGCCATCTTAAAGCAGTAGACTTCTCGGAGAGGCTCTGTTGTAGTGAACCTTCCTAGCGAACCCAAGTAACCTTTAATCTAAAATACTCCTAAATCGGCAAAATCTTGACTTGAATCTATCTTTAAATGATGAAACAGTTTTAAAACTTTCATTTGTCGAAAGTAGACAGAAGGGAATTAATGCAAAGTCGGAGCAATTTTAACAACTTTAACGGTTGATTCACAATATTAAATGACTTCCAAACATAGCAAACGTTACTATGTTTTTTTTTTTCTCCGTTTTTTTTTTTTAAATGGAAAAAAAACAAAAAAAAACATGAAAGGTAACACCAGTTACTTTGCCAAGTAACTACGTAATTACTCTTACATTCAGGTAACTGAGTTACTAACTCAATTACTTTTTGGGAGAAGTAATTTGTAATTTTAATTAATTACTTTTTTAAAGTAAGATTAACAACACTGGTCATAAAAATGCAGTGTGCAGAATGAAAAGTGACCAAAGCGGAGATTTCATTCTGCCAATTTGTTGCCGAACACAATTTGCCTGCAACTATTGCTGATCACTTGTCAGAATTAGTAAAGGAAATTTTCCCTGACTCCAAGATTGCATCAATAAGGTAATTTTATCAATTGACCTTTTTAATTTATAATTGGACGCACTAACAAACTACGTTCAAGTCAAACTGAATTGCGAGCTGAAGTGCCGTGAAGTGCAGCCATCAAAAGACATGATAGAAATTGTCAAAAGTGCTACTTACAATTATAACAAAAGTCACTGTTAAATTTTAGTAATCATGATGTAGCTGAAGATATTGATTGTTCTTTGATTGCATCAGGTCATATGTGACAATATTACCAATAAATTCATATTATTTTAAAAATTGAGTTTTGTTTTTTATTCATATTGCACGCATGTTGTTAGATTAGTCACCAATCTTGGTTGACAGGGTTGACAGGTATGAATAGATGTCTAGCCAATAATACGATACAGTTCACTTCACTTAGGCTACGCAGCCAATCATAGCAGTGACAGTGTTGGGGAAACAGTGGGGCAAATAAGTATTTAGTCAAGCACTAATTGTGCAAGTTCTCCCACTTGAAAATATTAGAGAGGCCTGTAATTGTCAACATGGGTAAACCTCAACCATGGGAGACAGAATGTGGAAAAAAAA
This sequence comes from Corythoichthys intestinalis, assembly GCF_030265065.1. Taxonomy (NCBI): domain Eukaryota; kingdom Metazoa; phylum Chordata; class Actinopteri; order Syngnathiformes; family Syngnathidae; genus Corythoichthys; species Corythoichthys intestinalis. The sequence continues at coordinate 5,785,224 of NC_080410.1, read as the reverse complement.
AAAAAAAAAAAAAATCACATTGTTTGATTTTTAAAGAATTTATTTGCAAATAATGTTGGAAAATAAGTATTTGGTCAGTACCAAAAGTTCATCTCAATACTTTATACGGAGGCCAAACGTTTTCTGTAACCCTTCACAAGTGTTTCACATATTGTTGCTGGTATTTTGGCCCATTCCTCCATGCAGATTTCCTCTAGAGCAGTGATGTTTTAGGGCTATCGTTGGGCAAAACAGACTTTCAACTCCCTCCAAAGATTTTCTATGGAGATCTGGAGACTGGCTAGGCCACTCTAGGACCTTGAAATGCTTCTCACGAAGCCACTCCTTTGTTGCCCTGGCTGTGTGTTTGGGATCATTGTCATGCTGAAAGACCCAGCCATGTCTCATCTTCAATGCCCTTGCTGATGGAAGGAGATTTGAACTCAAAATCTCTCGATACATGGCCCCATTCATCCTTTTCTTTACACAGATCAGTCGTCCCAGTCCCTTTGCAGAAAAACAGCCCCAAAGCATGATGTGTCCACCCCCATGCTTCACAGTGGGTATGGTGTTCTTCGGATGCAATTCAGTATTCTTTTTCCTCCAAACATGAAAACCTGTGTTTGTACCAAAAAGTTCTATTTTGGTTTCATCTGAACATAACACATTCTTCCAGTCCTCTTCTGGATCATCCAAATGCTTTCTAGCGAACCGCAGACGGGCCTGGACATGTACTGGCTTCAGCAGGGGGGCACATCTGGCAGTGCAGGATTTGAGTCCCTGGCGGCGCATTGTGTTACTGATAGTAGCCTTTGTTACTGTGGTCCCAGCTTTCTGTAGGTCATTCACTGGGTCCCCCCGTGTGGTTCTGGGATTTTTGCTCAGCGTTCTTGTTATCATTTTGACGCCAGGGGGTGAGATCTTGCATGGAGCCCCAGATCGCGGGAGATTATCAGTGGTCTTGTATGTCTTCCATTTTCTAATAATTGCTCCCAAAGTTAATTTCTTTACAACAAGCGTTATACCTATTGCAGATTCAGTCTTCCCAGCCTGGTGCAGGTCTACAATTTTGTCTCTGGTGTCCTTCGACAGCTCTTTGGTCTTGGCCATAGTGGAGTTTGGACATGTGTCTTTTATACCGATAATGAGTTGAAACAGGTGTCATTAATACAGGTAACGAGTGGAGCCTCGTTAGACCTCGTTAGAAGAAGTTAGACCTCTTTGACAGCCAGAAATTTTGCTTGTTTGTAGGTGACTAAATACTTATTTTCCACTCTAATTTGGAAATAAATTGTTTAAAAATCAAACAATGTGATTTTCTGTTTTTTTCCACATTCTGTCTCTCATGGTTGAGGTTTACCCATGTTGGCAATTACAGGCCTCTCTAATCTTTTCAAGTAGGGGAACTTGCACAATTGGTGGTTGACTAAATACTTATTTGCCCCACTGTATGTTCTTTGGCCAAACGCATCGTGCAGGTTAGCTAGCTAACAACAGTGCAGCGGAATTTTAAGAAACGCAAATTCTATCCCCTTGTCATGGAGAAAGGAAAGATCAGTGATACTACACTCATCAAGTCAAAGTACAAAATAAATGTTTTTTTTTTTTTTTTTAGATGGAATGATTGTCAGGTGTCCGCGTATGTGCAAATGGAAGAAAAAGCGCTAAAATGAGTGAGATTTTTTTTTTTTTTTTCCAAGCCTCTCTTGTATAGCTGCATAGGCACGGAGAATAGGATTCTTGAGTGTCCTTATTTTCTGAACAGTTTTAATGTGGGAGTTTGATATGCTCCCATTGTGTTTGTTTATTATGTTTTATTTATGAACTCACACTATGTTACAATTGAACGGAAGAGGTTTAGGGCTACAAAGGAAGAAGAAGGGGGGGGGGGAAATGGGGGCTAAAATTTTGAGAATAACGTCAGAATTCTGACTTCATTTTCAGAAGCCTCACTTTACAGTCAGAATTCTGACTTAATTTGCAGAATTCTCACTTGAATTCGTGAACGACTGGTACTGAACCAACTGCTGTTAAGCTAGTACTGCAGCGTCATCGGTACCAGGAGGGCGTTTACTGGGCGGAATTTCACAGGGGCCCCTATTCACTCAAGCATTTCCTCATGATGGTCAAACCCTTATAGTGTGTTGCATCACAGTCGCAGAAGGGGAAGCGTTTGCATACGGTTGCCTCTGACCCAGCCTTGTATCTTTACAGAATAGTTCATGTTTCCTGTTAAAATCGCTTGAAATGCCCAAAAATCGTGCTTTGTTTTGAAAAGTGCCAGTGAATCATGGAACATTGCTTCATGTCTATCTGTTTTTAGGTTTCATGATTAAGAGGCCTTGACTCCCTACGCATGGGCTTGTGCAACTGCAGTAATGTATATAAGCAAAAACTCCTGTGAGCTGGATAATATCGAGGTGAAGTTAGTATTACTAACAACAAACGTGCTCTAAAATATCGTGGAACTAATTTATTGATTTTTTTGGATTCCCCCTGGAAGCATGGCGCTTGGGATATTCATGCTTTTCATCTTTTGGGCTGTGTTACAAGGTGAGAACTGTGACTTTAGTAGGGTTGTCTAAAGTATTGAAATACCAGTAGTAAAAGGTTGAATACGGATACATTTGATTGCAAAAGTACCACGTTTGAGTTTTCTTTTTGCACTACCACAGCTCATCAGAAATGTCAGGTTTCCTATTGGTAATGGAGGATATTTTATGCATTTTCTTTTTTAGCTCTATCATTAAAGAAGAACGTCCAATTGAGTTTAACTGGGAGGGGCGAATAAATGACACTGAATGGCAGTGAAAGATGAGCATTCACAGCCAGTCATTCCAGTTTAAATGAATTGGACGTTAATTTGGCGGGTCTTACAGGCAGGTGTGGTTAGTAACGCGTTACATTATTCCTTTGCATTTACGCCAGTAACTTTTTCAGAAAAATGTACTGTACTTCTAAGAATATTTAAGTAGATTTGTGACAAAGGAATGCTACTTTAGGCAACACAAGAGCTGTTACTTTTTTTCTCTTTATTCTACATGTTAGATTTAACTTTATTTTTGCCCGAGATGCTGACAAAGGCTCTACCAGTTTTCGCCAATGAGACATCACAACAATAATTACGTGACTCTAGTATACCAATCAGTAGGGGTGGAAGTGGGCCTGAACTGCCCGGAACGCAGTTCCGGTATAAGATTCAGGGCCGGAACGCAGTTCTGCTATACGGTGCTTTGATCCGGAAAATATGACGGCAACTGTCAAAACGTTATGTAGATAAAACTGCCACACACGCATCCCATCTCCAAGAAGAAAACAATCTACCAACATTAGAATTAGATACACAAGTGTTAACAACAATAGGGCTGCAGCTATCGAATATTTTAGTAATCGAGTTATTGACTGAAAATTCTATCGATTAATCGAGTAATTGGATAAAACATATTTTTAGGTGAAGAGCAATTATGAATATACATGAGAAAACAAGACATTTCATCTTAATATTGAACCATTTTCAGTCAATCAGTGTCTTTATTTTCGATGTACATTGTTGAAAACTGCCAACAATTGCATCTCAGATGTAACTAGAATAAAAAAAAAAAGACTAATTCACTGCTTTCACTCAAAAAACTTTTAGATCTTATATAGAAAAAAAAAAAAATATATATATATATATATATATATATATATATATATATATATATATATATATATATATATATATATATATATATATATATATATATATATATAAATATAAATATAAATATTTCTTACCTAAAAATGCCATTACGCTTGAGAACACAAATCACTTAAAAGTTAGGTGTTTTTCCCACGTGTTTCAATTGAATTTCTATTTGTGTCAAGCTATTTTTAAGTTCTAGTTAAGTTTTAAGTTAGTCTAAATTGTAAGTTCTGGTAGGATTTTGAATTTTTGCAGTGTTCAAAATAAATGTATGATACCTGCTGTATTGGAGCACATTACCATACCATAGCCAGTGGTCTAATCTGGCTGCTGACCGCGACTCCTGGTGCCACATCGTCCACCAGGCTGCCTCCTCCTTCGAGGATTCCCGCAAAAACAACCTGAGAGATAAACGCAGCAGGAGGAAAACTCGAGAAGCCTCAGCAGTCGTTCCTGACGTGTCCTTTGACTGCAGCCGCTGCGGCCGCACCTGCCTATCTCGCATTGGCCTTGTCAGCCACGAGCGTGCCTGCAGTCGACGTGGGAAACCTCCTTCATGAAATCTTCGTTCGCGAAGCCAAGCCGAGATAGAGGAGCACAATAGGGACCAATTCTACTTGGTGTTTTGTCCAGCGATGACTACTGAGCTAAAGTTGACAGTTAGCATTATTAAGTTTTAATTTTACACCTTCATCACTCTACAGCTCTGTTTTCACAGATTAAATAAAGCCTGTATGTAAGACACGTTGGCCACGCATCGACAGTGGTCATAATTAATAGAAACCTAGCCCTCCGCAGGCCTAACGTTACGTGAGCGAGTGACAGTAACGTTAATCTTATTTAATAGCGCTTAGAAGTCTTCTGTTTTAAGATGGCGGCTGTTTACTAACGCCGCTGACTCTGTCATTTGGCATCTAGTTCAACATACATATGAGCTCTATGAGACGCATCAGACGCTACCTGCTTCCACCGTAGCATCATGCGGACTAGTTTTTAGCAACGTCGGCGTCGTTTGTAGCGGCTGTCGGCTGCAGTAAGTTTAAAAAAATTTTTTTTTATTGCTTCTTCCTCTACGCACGTGACATCAGCACGTTGTCCAGCATTGTAAGTATTCCGGGTGAAACGTGATGCTTAGAGTTGTCAAAATTAAACGATTACTCGAGGTGAATAAAATTACTCGGATCAGTTTTTAAACTCGAGTTACTCGAGTTGCTCGAGTGTTCGTTTCAGCTCTAAACAACAAACATAATAAAGTGCTGTGTAGCTTAATCCCTATCCACCAATATTCATTATTTATTTATTCCACGGACGGCATGGAGGTTTCCCCAGCTGCTGCAATTATCTGAGTCTGACGATGACGAGTTATGTTAACGTGCACATGCACGGAGCAAAGCAAACTGCCCTGGACTCAGTTGTCCGTTCATTTGGCTGACATATAGACATGTGGTCAGCAGAGATAGTTAGCTCTGACTGGTTCAAATGCCCATTTTTAAAAAGAAAAAAAAAGAACAACCTTGTTAAATTGATGCGAAAAACAAAGGGCAATGCAACAGAAAATGGATCAAATCTTTAAGAGCAAGGAAAGAGTTGAAGAGGCACATTTAATTTATTTTATTTGCTCTGATGGGGAGGTTCAGAAAACTTACCCGTCAGTGTGCACCTTTGACCTATTTTTGTTCATTTATGTTAGGCCAGTTATTCATTTCCCTATAGTTTAAAAAAGTCAATGTTTGCATAATCTTCAAAATATATTCCATTTCACTATGCATAATATAAGTCATTTGTACTTATTTTTGTGAATGTATGATACTTATATCTTTGTTATTTAAAAAAGAAAAAGTATACATATAAATTAAAAAGTGCGTATGACACCAAAAAGCATGTTTATTTCATATTTCACGGGGTGTTTTATGCTCCTGAATGAAATGGACCGCTTAGATGTGTGTGGAAGCGATCGTTTTAAATATTCAATTTTTGAATCTCACGCCATGAAAATGAGTAACTTTCGGCTCCAGTCTCTGGGTTTAGGACGAATGCAAATGTGACGTCACCCAGGTCAGCATCTCACAATACACCATTGCTTTATAGCATGCAGATGGACTGCGGATTAAGCTGATTTTGCGGATTAATTCGTTTATTTTTCACATCACGCCAGCCAAACGGCTGCAGAAAATTGTTGCTGCACCAGCGAATGGTGTGTGAGCCTTTTTGGGTTTCAAAAGGTTCCCATTCACCGCGGATATTGGCTAAAACAAGCCCTACTACTGCGGGACCATTGTACTTACGAGGAAGTGAGCAAACATCGTGTTTTAGATTATGTCAAATACTGGAATCATGGCACACGTTCTAATACGGAGGTGGCTTGCATTTTGTGGCTGATTGTCCACCGAGAATGCTACTGACCGCCGGGAGAGCACTATGCTCGGCTTATTGCCCTCTTCGTGTGCCCGGTGTTCTGTCACATTTTGAACTCCATCAGAAGTTGCAACTTTGTGTTAAAAATGGCCGCAAATACAGCGATTACAAAGTAAACACTACAAACTTTCTTTAAATAAAGGACTATTTACTTATATTTGATATGGACGGACATGTAGAAAAGTTCTCCTCAGACACATCCTGCCATGTTAGCTGCATAACAACTGGACGCCGCTCTCTGTCTCACTGTTTACATCTTCGCCGTGTAGAAAAGGATTATTTTACGCCATTTTCGTGTTGACCATGTGGCAGCTACGCACTCCTCCGACATCGGTCGGTTTGTCCAGCTGCTTCCCCGGCTCTCCTGCCCGCAGCAGGGGAACGAGTCCGACGAGCTGTAACTTGCTCACCGCCGGGCAGGTTGCTGATCGAAGACAATCGAAAACCCCGCTACCATGTGACATGATCTTGGGTAGTTTTGTGTGATTTTTTGCTTCAAAAGCTGAGAAAAAGACTTTGAAACATCACTCGGTTTGGGTTCACATGTCGGCTAGGTGTCATGCCTTCTGGTTTTATTACACTCTCCGAAGCCGGGGCAAGGAAATGACAAAAGCCGGACTAACTTCGGTGGCATAGAATATAGTTTGGGAGGTGCAGAGATGGACAGCTTTGACCATTATGGAGTAATTTTGGCATGTCATACTGTATAAATGCATTTTTAATATTTCATATTCTATTTAGCACAAGACTGTTATTTGTCATGACTTATGATTTATTTAGCAATTGGGGAAAAAAAATACTTCGGTAAAAATAATATCCTGTAAAAATATTGCAGTAGAGAGATTGAAACAATGACATTTTGCGGATCTCTTCGTCGCTCAATCATTCCCCCTCAATGGGCTGAATTGTACACCAGATGAAACCATGACCCTGCCGACGTCATCCTCCTGTTGGGGACGCTAGAGCCCTATAATGGTAGGCGTGGCTAAACGGCAGATAAAAAGACTAATTTCTCGTCCTCTGCGCTTTGCCAAATTGTTGTATGCAGTCGAATCGTCACAAAATATGATTCTAACTCACATAATAATGCTATTCAAGACTTTTTTTTAATCCTGTCGTATGCACTGTAACTTCAATTTTAATGTACATCCTATGTTGTTTAGTAGTTAAAATTTAGATTTTGCATTTAGATGTGAGGTAATGAGGGGAAATAAAAATTAGGAGATGGAGGCTGGGGTTTCTGCTTTTATTTTGCAGATCGTTGAAAACATACAGTTTTTAATGAAAATCAGTTGTTTTTAGGGCTGTCAAACGATTAAAATTTTTAATCGATTTAATTACAGCTCAAAAATTCATTAATCGTAATTAATCGCAATTCAAACCATCTATAAAATATGCCATACGGTACATAAGTACTGTATTTGTTTATTATAACAATAAATCAACAAGATGGCATTAACATTATTAACATTCTCTTAAAGCGATCCATGGATAGAAAGACTTGTAGTTCTTAAAAGATAAATGTTACTACAAGTTATAGAAATTTTGTATTAAAACCCCTCTTAATGTTTTCGTTTTATTAAGATTTGTAAAAATTTCAATCCAAAAATAAACTAGTAGCTCACCATTGTTGATGACAACAAGTAACAAGCAACAAGTAACAAGCAGACATTACACTATGCTGTCATTTTAATCTGTTTGAGCGGGGCATGTGCGTTAATTGCGTCAAATATTTTAACGTTATTAATTAAAAAAAATTAATTACCACCAGTTAACGCGATAATTTTGACAGCCTTAGTTTTTTTATGGGTTATAGGAATGTGTTTTTTTGGATGGGTGATGTTTCTTTGGGTTTTTCTAGTCCGAATTCAATCTTTTGTGCATTTGCTTGGGCCTAATATGGACATGTAATAGTTCGTAGTACAGTATAATAACAACAGTTCATATCGATGACGTTGTTTCTGAGTAAAAAAAAAATGTTTAAAAAAAAAAAAAAAAAGTAGTGACAGTTTGGTGTCATTACACTTGCGCGAAATGCATCCAGCCATATTTTACACTGTAATTAAATTAATTAATTTCTATTTGTCACCAGATGCTGAAAGTGAATGTCCAGTTGGACATAACCCTCTCAACATGACTGTGTCCCCTTCGGAAGTACATTATGGAGAAAATGTCACTGTTTCATGTGCCAGCAGTGTTGAGGACCATGATGGAATATACTTTCTTGATGCAAATGGAAACATTTTGAAGAGGGACTGGCGAAATAATTCAACATTGATGTTTCAAGTTTCAGACTGGGACATTCAAATCCACTGCAAAATCAAGCTGAAACAGCATGATGCGTCATACGAATGCGATAGAAGTCTTGAGTTAACTGTGTACAGTGAGTTGAGCTGCTATTAGGACCCCTAGCAAAAAGTATGGAATCACCAGTCTCGGTCGAGCACTCACTCAGACGTTTTATCATGTAGAACAAACTCAGATAAAAAGCTTGAAAAAATAATTAATTAGTTCAAAAGTGCAACTCTTTTGCATTCAGAAAGACTGAAAGAAATGAATAAAAAACATTGTGGTGGTCAGTAAATGTTACTTTTATAGAGCAAGTGCAGGGAAATATATATGTAATCACTCCATTCTGAGGAAAAAAATATGGAATCATGAGAAACAAACAAAGAAATGACAATCAAAACACATCTCTAGTATTTAGTAGCACCACCTCTAGCTTTTGTGACAGCTTGCCATGGACTGTGCCATGGACTTGATGAGTATTCTTCATCAGTTTGGTGCCAACTCTCTTTGATTGCAGTCAGATCATCCTTGCAGGTCGGAACCATTATTTTTTTTTTCAGGGCTATTTGCGGGCCATGACATTGAATGGATGAGTATTTCTCCAAGGAATGCTTTAACAGTTTTAGCTCTGTGGCATGATGCATTGTCATCTTGGAAAATGACAAACATATTTTCAATTGAAGGGATGAGAAAGCTGTCTAAAATTTCAATGTAAACTTGTGCATTTATTGAAGATTTAACCACAGCCATCTCTCCAGTGCCTTTGCCTGACATGCAGCCACATATCATCAAGGACTGAGGGAATTTTGATGTTTTCTTAAAGCAGTCATATTTGTAAATCTCACTGGAACAGCACCAAACCAAAGTTCCAGCATCATCACCTTGTCAAGAGTCAAGAATCTGCATTGGACAAGGTGTCAAGAATCTGTATTGGACAAGGTGTCAAGAGTCAAGAATCTGCATTGGACAAGGTGATGATGCTGGAACTTTGGTTTGGTGCTTTTCCAGTGAGATTTACAAATATGACTGCCTCAAGAAAACATCAAAATTCCTTCACTCCTTGATGATATGGGGCTGCATGTCAAGCAAAGGCACTGGGGAGATAGCTGTGGTTAAATCTTCAATAAATGCACACGTTTACATTGAAATTTTAGACAGCTTTCTTATCCCTTTAATTGAAAATATATTTGTCATTTTCCAAGATGACAATGCATGATGCCACAGAGCTAAAACAGTTAAAGCATTCCTTGGAGAAAGACTCATCCAGTCAATGTCATGGCCAGCACATAGCCCATATCTAAACCCTATTGAAAACCTGTGGTGGAAATAGAAAAAAATGGCCCACAGCAAGGCTCCAACCTACAAGGATGATCTGGTAACTGCAATCGAAGAGAGTTGGCACCAAATTGATGAAGAATACTCATCAAGTCCATGCCTCAGAGACTGCATGCTGTCATAAAAGCCAGAGGTGGTGCTACTAAATACAAGAGATGTGTTTTGATTAGGGCTGTCAAAATTGTCGCGTTAACGGGCGTAAATTAATTTTTTAAATTAATCACGTTAAAATATTTGATGCAATTAACGCATGCACTAAATGACCCGCTCACACATTGCCTCAGATTACAATGAGGCCGTTTTTGGACATTAAGAGTGAAGAGAATGCCACCGGCCGCTTGGGGGCAGCGCCGTTCCATACTCATGTTATTTCTTCTAAACGTGGGAGAATTAGTAGTTGTGAGACGTTTATGCTGTATTCACAATGCAATGCAAATTGCTATTTGTGCGCCACACATATTTCGGTAAGTTTCTTTCTTTTAGTGGCAATTATGTGTCTCTTGTTGTATTTTGGGTAAGATATGTACAGATACATGTTATACAGTAAAGGCGAGTGGACACTGGCGTTCTTTGGACCGCGCCGTTTATTGGCATAAGTTTCTCCTTCACAACAAACATAAGTATCGTTTAGTGAAAGCACAACAAAAATAATATTCCAATCTCTCCAAAAAAAAAAATAATGTTCACAAAAAGAAAAGCACTTCAGTCTATCGTAATGAGGCCCTATTCTGACACACAGTTAGACAACAATGCAAAATGAACTGGCATTCCATATCAAAATAGCTATGCAAAATACACATAAAACTTAGACTTTGGTCACTCTATTTTTATTATTGTTATTTTTATTCTTCTTATTATTATATTAACTCCACTTTTGATTGAAAATTTTACAAATCATATTAAAACGAAAACATGAAGAGGGGTTTTAATTAGGGCTGTCAAACGATTAAAATTTTTAATCGAGTTAATTACAGCTAAAAAATTAATTAATCGTAATTAATCGCAATTAATCGCAATTCAAACCATCTCTAAAATATGCCATATTTTTATGTAAATTATTGTTGGAATGGAAAGATAAGACACACGACGGATATATACAATCAACATACTGTACATAAGTACTGTATTTGTTTATTGTAACAATAAATCCACAAATGGCATTAACATTCTTTCTGTTAAAGTTATCCAAGGATAGAAAGACTTGTAGTTCTTAAACGATAAATGTTATAGTTACAAGTTATAGTAATTTTATATTAAAACCCCTCTTCATGTTTTTGTTTTAATAAAATTTGTAAAATTTTCAATCAAAAGTAGAGTTAATATAATAATAATAAGAAAAATAACAATAATAAAAATAGAGTGACCAAAGTCTAAGTTTTATGTGTATTTTGCATAGCTATTTTGGTATGGAATGCCAGTTCATTTTGCATTGTTGTTTAACTGTGTGTCAGAATAGGGCCTCATTACCATAGACTGAAGTGCTTTTCTTTTTGGGAACATTATTTTTTTTGGGAGAGATAGGAATATTATTTTTGTTGTGCTTTCACTAAACGATACTTACAGTGGGGAGAACAAGTATTTGATACACTGCCAATGGGAAAACCCACTGGCAGTGTATCGAATACTTGTTCTTCCCACTGTATGTTTGTTGTGAAGGAGTTTCCAATAAACGGCGCGGTCCAAAGAACGCCTGTGTCCATTCGCCTCTACTGTATAACATATATCTGTGCATATCTTACCCAAAATACAACAAGAGACACATAATTGCCACTAAAAGAAAGAAAACTTACCGAAATATGTGTGGAGCACAAATAGCAATTTGCATTGCATTGTGAACACAGCATAAACGTCTCACAACTACTAATTCTCCCACGTTCAGAAGAAATAACATGAGTATGGAACGGCGCTGCCCCCAAGCGGCCGGTTGCATTCTCTTCACTCTTAATGTCCATAAACGGCCTCATTGTAATCTTTTTGAGGCAATATGCGAGATGGTCATTCACCCAAGCGCCAGCAGAGGGTGGCAGAACTCCATAACAACAAGTGAGCGTTTTTGTGTACTGTCATTTAAATCTGTCTGAGCGTGACATCTGCGTTAATTGCGTCAAATATTTTAACGTGATTAATTTAAAAAATTAATTAACGCCCGTTAACGCGATAATTTTGACAGCCCTAGTTTTAATATAATATTACTATAACTTGTAACTATAACAATTATCTTGTAAGAACTACAAGTCTTTCTATCCGTAGATCACTTTAACAGAAAGAATGTTAATAATGCCATTTGTGGATTTATTGTTACAATAAACAAATACAGTACTTACAGTATGTACAGTATGTTGTATGTATATATCCGTCGTGTGTCTTATCTTTCCATTCCAACAATAATTTACAGAAAAATATGGCATATTTTAGAGATGGTTTGAATTGCGATTAATTGCGATTAATTACGATTAATTAATTTTTAAGCTGTAATTCACTCGATTAAAAATTTTAATCGTTTGACAGCCCTAGTTTTGATTGTTACCTCTTTGTTTGTTTCTCATGATTCCTTATTTTTTTCCTCAGAATGGAGTGATTCCATATATATTTCCCTGCACTTGCTCTATAAAAGTAACATTTACTGACCACCACAATGTTTTTTTCCTAATTTCTTTTAGTGTTATTGCATGCTAAAGAGTTGCACTTTGAACTAATTCACTACACTTGATCTTAGCCAAAAGGCCAAGATCATTATTTTTTTCCAAGCTGTTTATCTGAGTTTGTTCTACATTATAAAATGTCTGAGTGAGTGCTCGTCCGAGACTGGTGATTCAATACTTTTTGCTAGGGGTTGTACATAGAATGTCTACGACACTGTTGAACGAGAGAACATAATTCACTTCATTTTGTCCCAACAGAGTATGCGAAGGAGGTTCGTCTGCATCAAAGCCTCTTTAAGAACGGCCAAAAGAAAATACAATGCGACATCATCGATGTGGCTCCTGCTAAGGAAGTCACGGTCACTTGGTTCGTGGACAATTTGTTTTTTAAATCCGGTGACATCACTGACGACCAAACCAAGACACCGATGAACCTGTCTAATAGTATTACAGTTGGCGAAGAGCTGACTGGGTGTAACATTACGTGTAGTTACCAACTAAATTTGCACTCTATATTTGACACATACGACGACTTAACTGTTGCTGGGCCATGTGAGTTTTCAGATGTTTCAGCATATCATGACATGACTGTTTCAGTAGTACATATATTGGATTAAAGTTTACTTTTGCTTCTCCAGCTTTTACAGATTTGGAACACCAGAATTACAATTTGTGGCTCTCCTGTAATATAAGAAATGTTCGTATTCAACCCGTTGGCTGGAAGGAAAGTGTAGGAAAGCTCAAAGCATCCCACTTCTGCTTTGCTGGTCGTGAGGGCTCTGAAAAAATGGTTGAGTGGGCGCTTTTTGCTATTGAAGCCACGCCTGCACAAGTGGCACGATTACCAGGTGAATATGCAATTTCTTCTCTACATGGAACAAAATATTGGTTTTCTGCAATGCACCTAAATTGCAAGCTGGCAGCGAATTACAAAAAGCCATTAGCGGCGCTAAATGTCCAATCCATTTGAAGTTGTAAGGTTGGCAGGGAAAGCAAATCTTCCCATTTCAATTTGATTGGACGTCTACAATTGATAAACTGAAGGGTGGGAAAGTTCATCTCGCCCAGGCGATGAACAAATTTTTATTATTATTTTTAACTCATTGGCTGCAATAGATGTCAAATCCATTTGAAGTGACAATACCTGCAGCGAGTGAACTTGTTGGTGGGAGGGTGCGTCTTGGCCAGAAGAGAAACAAATTTTATTTTTGAGCTCATTGGCTGAATGAATGTTCATTTTCCGTCATGTCAGCCTCCTAATTCATTTGAATACTATTAGTAACAAACTCATTAATGAGCCACATGATTGGACGTATGTCATTGTAAATGGTACTGAAACTGGCCTTACCTGAGCATGTGTGTGCTATTACAGGTTGAAGGCTGCCCTCTCCCGACTAAGCTGTCTCCTACAAGCAACTCATAACCTCCAGGCAACAATAATTCTGCACTGCCCTTGAGTGGCAAATTCCTAACCTACAGAAAGAGTTCCTCTACTGGCCAATTTCTAACTATATTTCAGCAATTAATTAATCAGCCCTGATATACACCATAAAAATAAAACATTGGACTGTGAAAATTGATTGATAATAGCCCGTGCTTAATGGCTAACAAGTTTCAAGACGATTGGCTCTCAAATGACGGAGGAGTAGGACTTCAAATTTAGTGTCCAACAACAAAAATAACATTTCACATCAAATATGTTTATATTAACTGATTGAACCGACTGTCTTATTCATAAAAAAAAAAAAAAAAAGCATAGGTCACCCTTTTTATATATATATTTTTAAAATTTCACCTATAGACAGTGTATCACAAAAGTGAGTACACCCCTCGCATTTCTGCAGATATTTAAGTATATCTTTTCATGGGACAACACTGACAAAATGACACTTTGACACAATTAAAAGTAGTCTGTGTGCAGCTTATATAAAAGAGTTAATTTATTTTCCCCTCAAAATTACTCAAAATATAGCCATTAGGATCTAAACCCCTGGCAACAAAAGAAGGTACACCCCTTAGTGAAATTTGTCAATATTAACATACGTGCAACATGTCAACTGTCAACATTTTGTGTGGCCACCACTGTTATCCAGAACTGCCTTTACTCTCCTGGGCATGGAGTTGACCAGAGCTTTACAGGTTGCCACTGGAATGCTCTTCCATTCCTCCATGACGACGTTGCGGAGCTGCCGGATATTTGAGACTTTGCGCACCTCCACCTTCCGCTTGAGGATCCCCAAATATGTTCTATTGGGTTCAAGTCTAGAGACATGCTTGGCCAGTCCATCACCTTTACCCTCAGCCTCTTCAGTAAAACAGTGGTAATATTGGAGGTTTGTTTGGGGTCATTGTCATTCTGGAACACTGCCCTGCGACCCAGTTTCTGGAGGGAGGGGATCATGCTCTGCTGCAGTATTTCACAGTATATGTTGGTGTTTATGTTTCCCTCAATGTAATGTAACTCTACAACACCTGCAGCACTCATGCAGCCCCAGACCATGACATTCCCACCACCATGGTTGACTGTAGGCATGACACACTTATCTTTGTACTCCTCACCTGGTCGCTGCCACACATGGTTGAGACCATCGGAACCAAACAAATTAATCTTCGTTTCATCAGACCATAGGACATGGTTCCAGTAATCTATGTGCTTTGTTGACCTGTCTTCAGCAAACTGTTTGCTGGCTTTCTTGTGTACCGTCTTCAGAAGAGGCTTCCTCCTGGGGTGACAGCCATGTACACCAATTTGATGTAGAGTGTGGCGTATGGTCTGAGGACTAACAGGCTGACCCCCCACCTATTCAGTCTCTGCAGCAATGCTGACAGCACTCCTGTCACGAGTCAAATGACGTTTTGGAGGGGAAATGACAAGCAGTACTCAATTTGGACATTTAGGGATGTAGTTTCTAAAGGGTGTACTCACTTTTATTGCCAGGGGTTTAGATATTTATGGGTATATTTTGAGTTATTTTGAGGTGAAAATAAATTAGCTCTATTATCTAAGCTGCACACAGACTAATTTTAATTGTGTCAAAGTGTTATTTTGTCAGTGTTGTCCCATAGAAAGATATACTCATATATGTGCAGAAATGCCAGTGGCGTACTCACTTTTGTGATACACTGTAAGAATGTAATGGTATACAAACTTTAACTTTCAAATCCTGTGAGAAAAAAAGCCTTTTTGGTTTTCCTGTCGTACTGAACCCACACCAAACCGTGACTCCGAGGTACCATAGTCTTCATAACCTATTGACCTGACACTTCGTCATTTTTTGGGTCATGCATTACCATAGGGCGCCGAGCTGCCGAGCCGCCGAGCCGCCGAGCTTCATTTAGTAATAGTCAGCCGAAGACGGCACACGCTCTTTCCCAGCCGGATTTAAGCTTGGATTTTTGAAGAACCACGAAAGCTTTACCACATACAAACAGGAACGATTGTCTAAGGAGTGATTTGTTCGAGGATTCAAGGTAAATATTTTATTATTCGCACCATGCATCCATTTTGAAACGTGAAAAAAATCAATGGGAAAATGGGAACCGTTACGGCATTGGCGTCATTCTTCGACTTATAAACTTAAAATAGATGCGTAACTGCCCGTTTTTTTGCTCTAAGAATTGAGACAGATTTACGTCCATATCTTTAAAGAATTCAGTGATTTAAGCATTTATTCACAAAAAGTTTGAACGGAAAAAACCATTGTAGCAGCCCCCTTATCATAACAAAGAGCTAACAGACTAGCATCATTCTTCGACAGATTTAAGTAAATTCAAACTGCCCGTTTTTTTTGTTTTTTTGTTTTGCTTATAACCAAGAATCGAGACTATTTTACGTCCATATCTATAAAGAATTCAGGGATTTAAGCATTTATTCACAAGAATTTCAACGTAAAAAGCTCTGCTGTAGTAAGGCAGCACCACAGTGAACTTAAACACGAGCCGCACATTCGCCATTATTTACGCAAAATAAATACTACCTGCACGGTTTCTTTTGCTTTTAACCAAGAATCTATAATCTATTTATATATTATAGTTAGGGCTGTCAAACAATTTCAATTTTTAATCCAGTTAATTACAGTTTAAAAATTAATTAATCCTAATTAATCGCAATTCAAACCATCTATAAAATATACCATATTTTTCTGTAAATTGTTGGAATGGAAAGATAAGACACAAGATGGACATATACATTTAACATACGGTACATAAGTACTGTATTGGTTTATTATAACAATAAATCAACAAGATGGCATTAACATCATTAACATTATGTTAAAGCGATCCATGGATAGAAAGACTTGTAGTTCTTAAAAGATAAATGTTAGTACAAGTTATAGAAATCTTATATGAAAATCCCTCTAAATGTTTTCGTTTTAATAAAATTTGTAAAATTTTCAATCAAAAAATAAACTTGTAGCCCGCCATTGTTGATGTCAATAATTACACAATGCTCATGGGTGCTGAAGCCCATAAAATCAGTAGCACCCAAGCGCCAGCAGAGGGCGACAAAACTCAAAAAAACACAAGTAACAAATGGACATTGCACTGTGCTGTCATTTCAATCTGTTTGAGCGAGCATGTGCGTTAATTGCGTCAAATATTTTAACATGATTCATTTAAAAAAATAATTAATTAAATTAATATAATTGAGTGAGAATAGTCTGGGACCCAGCCCATTAACGGCCTCTTGAGCAAGAAAAAAAGCAACCGTCCAATCAGATTTGTTTATTTGCGTGATGTGTTCTTAACGAGCAACGTCACTCTTCCGTATCAGAAGTCGTCTCCACAACAACATAGATGGCGGACAGGAGAGCCAAGAATATGTTCCAATTCACCGTAAAATCAGTTTTAATTTACCAAAAACACATTGACACAAGTCATTGACAGCAGTCTGTCTCGCGCTAGGCATGTTGAATAAACTCCGCTCTCCTCGTATGTTTACTTCCGCGTGCAAGTCCCTCGTCGCTTCACTAACGTTACGTCCACCCATCGCTGATTGGTCTAATCCGCTGTCTGTTTGATGTGGCTTGCTCCGCCCTGGACATTTTATCCGCTGAATAGTGGCCAGACTCAATAGCTGGAACAGCGGTGAGTCTGGTGTACCAGACTACACCCAGTACATTTTTAAAGGAAAAACCATTTTGTACATATATAAGCTTCTCCTGCCTATAAGCCGTGTGTGCCCACTTAGTAACATGAGATATTGACAAAGTAGAGTTTTCAAAATTGTAATAACACACCTTAACTTTTCGTTCCAAACAGCACCAGCAAACACAGCAGTTATTATATAGCAGCGGCATGGAAGTTACATAGCATCAGCACGGTGGTACAGCACTAACTGGGCTAGTAAAAACATAAAAGTCTCCTCCTGTGCACTCAAACCATGGAAGTCTTCACCCTCAGTGTCGGATACGAGGACGCTCAGATACACTTCGCCACGCACCTACTCAGTCTCTCCTTCGCTGTCGCCTTCAAAGTCTCCCATAATGAGGCAAATTCACTCCTGAGCCCGTGCCGTCCTCCTCGTCACGCAGCAGACTGGCCCTCGAAATCTATTGGTGATGGCGGACTCCTTTCACACTGCTTCACGCTTCCAGGCTCCCCCGACATACCTGTGCAATAGCTGCTCTTCGCATGAGGCGAGTTTTTGCAAACGATCTCTCGCCGCGAGTCATCAAAACTTCCCATACAACTCGGCCAATTTAATTTCTTCTAGCGTTTTCCATGATGCAGGTCTGCCAATTCTACTCAAGCACATAGACAAGGGTCCGCCCCCTCTATTCATGCACAACGTACAACGTTAAACCACCGGCAATAGTGCAAACTAGCGTCTTCCTCAACACTTATATTCCACGTTTCTCACTCCCACATTCCATGCTCGAGCGCCCCTGGCGGCCGTCAGAAAAATGCACGAATTGGACACATCATTGCACACGCTGCAGGATCCAAAATGAGGGAAAAAAGTAGCGGCTTGTAGTCCGGAACTTACGGTAGATATGGACGTAAAACAGTCTCGATTCTTTGTTAAAAGAGCAAAGAACCGGGCAGATAGAATTTATTTTACGTAAATATGTCGAATGTGCTGCTAGACTTTAAGCCAGTGTAGCGCCGCCTTATCAACACAAAGAGCTTTTTACGTTGGAAATTCTTGTGAATAAATGCTTAAATGCCTGAATTCTTTATGAATATGGATGTAAAAAAGTCTCTATTCTTTGTCAAAAGAGCAAAGAACCGGCAGTCAGCATTTATTCTACCTAAATATTGCGAATAATGACGCCAATGACGTAGCGGTAAATTTCTCCCATTGATTTTTTTCCACAACGTTTTAAAATGCATGCATGGTACAAAAAATGTAATAATTACCTTGAATCGTCGAACAAATCGCTCCTGAAACAATCCTTTCTGTCTGTATACGGTACAGCTTTTGTACTTTTTCCACCTATATCCGGCGTTTGATCGCTGCATGTGTGAAAGAATAACTGTGACTGACTGAAGTGGAGTGTGGGACAACGGCCCCCCTCAGGCGTGGCGCAGTGTCTGAGGATTGTTTCCCGTCAATATCATTATGAAGTCTATGCCCTATTTTTAATTTTTTAATTTTACATACGAAAACATTCTTATTAAATGTCGACTAAAACAAGACAAAATTAGTCTTGAGTTTTTGTCAGCAAAAACTAGACGAATCCACATTTTTGAGATGACGAAAATATGACTAAGTCTAATAAGTGTTATCGTCCAATAGGCTAAGATGAAAATTTAAAGGGCGGACAAAAACAAAACTGCATGACAGGCTAAATAAACTAGGCGAATATACTTAACAGTTGTGAACAAGTTTAATAATTAATTCAATTCAATTCAATTTTATTTGGATAGCCCTGGATCACAACAACGTTGACTCAAAGGGCTTTGCAGAGGCAATATGATACACAATCGGAAACAGCAAATGAAGCAACAAAGATGAATAAATAAATTCAAGTCCTGGGTATCCCCCATCCTTAGACCCTCCATGTCGGCAAGGAAAAACTCCAAAAACTACAGAGTCTTCGGGAGAAAATGAGAAACCTTGGGGAGTACCACAGTCAGGAGAGATCCACTCCCAGGACGGATAGACAGGAAGCCCCGGGACCGCTAATGGGAATTAGCAGGCGAAGTTACAGTCCGTAAAGATGCAGTGGAGTAAAGGAGCAAGAAGAGGTCCATCTAGCCAGATGAGACGGGGGTAGGATGTCCATCCAGCTTGGGGTCCGGACAGTCAGGAGGCTGCAGCTGAAAAATAGCCCCTCCCCAGAGTAGTAGTGATGAAGAGACTAGAAAACTAGATATTAACATTGGAAAATAGAAATAAAGTAAGATAAGTGGTAGGTAGAGTGAGAAAAAGGAGATAGAACTCAGTGGCTGTACTTCCCCCAGCATTATAGCTTCTAGTGCAGCTTAGACTAAACTTTGAGTCTACTCTGACTTCAACTAGCCCGACCATAAGCTTTGTTGAATAGGAACGTTTTTAATCTAATCTTAAATGTGCAGACTGTCTCGGCTTCTTTAATATTAGCTGGAAGCTGATTCCATAAAACAGGGGCTTGGTGGCTTAAAGCTCTAGCTTTGACAGTACTTTTAGAAACCCTGGGAACTACCAGTAGACCTGCATTCTGAGAGCGGAGTGTTCTGTTGGGGCGGTATGGAACCAGAGCATCGGTGAGATAAGATGGCCCCAACCCATTAATGGTCTTAAATGTAAGAAGGAGGATTTTAAATTTAATTCTAAACTCGACTGGAAGCCGGTGAAGGGCCTGGAGCACAGGGGTGATGTGCTCTCTTCTATTGGTTCCTGTTAAAAGTCTTGCTGCTGCGTTTTGGACAAGCTGAAGACCTTTTAGAGAACTTTTAGGACAAGCTGCAAGTAGGGAGTTACAGTAATCCAATCTCGATGTAACGAACGCGTGAATTAATTTTTCTGCATCGCTTTTAGGTAAAATATTTCTAATTTTGGCTATGTTGCGCAGGTGAAAGAAGGCCGTTCTGCAGGTTTGTTTAATGTGAGCTTTAAACGATAAGTCAGGGTCGAATAAAACTCCTAGGTTTTTAACTGTGGTGCTGGAGGCTACACTTACATTGTCCGGAGTGACTATCTGGGCAGCTAAAGAGCCTCTCACACTTTTCAGGCCTATTATAAGGACTTCTATCTTTTCAGGATTAAGTACAAGAGAGAATTACGCCATTATCCGTTTGTATGATTGGCAACAGTTTATTTTTTTCTGTCAACTAGTGAACGAGTAGTATTGGCTATTTATCTGTTGCTTCTCTTCACCATACTGATTAACATGCTGTTTGTCAGTTTGCCCTCTAGCACATTCGTACCCCAAAATCTTGAAGAAGTCTTTGGATCCAGCATCCAAACGCTGCAACAGAAACATTAGTCATCTGGATGCGTACTGGAAAGACGGGTTGAATTTTCTGACCGCAATTAGTGAGCCTCTGGAGAAGTGGAGCACAAAACATCAATGTCACACACTTGTGTCAGACTCGCAGATGTGTTTTGTGCTGCCTCCCATCAGTTTTTTCAGTGAGTATTGCGTTGATATGATCTAAAATAGGAACGTGTGATGGCAATAACATCTTGTTGAATTTGCAGGGTTTCCAGATCAGGTGAGAGCCTATGTGGACCCTGATTCTGGTCCTATAATAGCGGGAAACATTTACAGGCTTAATTGTGACATCATCAACGTGATCGCCCCGGAAAACTTGACCATCACGTGGCTACGAGGTGACACAATCGTAAACAAGACCGTTATTGTTGATACCACAATTAGCCCGCAGAATTTCTCCTTTCCCTTGGACATTTGGGTGAGCAGAGAAGAAAAGGGACAAATTTACACCTGCCAAGTTGAGATTGGCATCAAAGTACGTACCTTAAAATCAGGCAGCTCACCCCTTAACATCACAGTTGAACGTAAGTGCATTCAATCTGTCAGTTGTAGCCGATGGCTTAAACATAATCATTTGTATTTATTTACATTGGCCATTTGCCTCTACAGCTGTTCGAGATTTGGAGCAACAAGGTTCCTATTTCAGCTTTTTCTGTGATATGGACACGCAAGTGTTCATGTCTTCTGACGAGGACCGTGTGAACTATATTGAAAGCTATTTATGCGCTTTCACCAGTTACATTTCTAATGAATCTGTATTATTCTCCCTTCGCAATATGCAAGCCACTTCCAAGCGCGTGGGTCAGTTACCAGGTAAATACAGTACAGAATTCATGCACTACACCAAACAAAGAACAGTGGTACCTCGACACACAGTGCCGGCCAAAAGTATTGGCACCCCTGCAATTCTGTCAGATAATGCTCAGTTTCCCCCAGAAAATGATTGCAATTACAAATGCTTTGGTAGTAATAGCTTCATTTATTTTGCTTGCAATGAAAAAACACAAAAGAGAATGAAAAAAAATTATTATCATTTTAGACAAAACTCCAAAAATGGGCCAGACAAATTTATTGGCACCCTCAGCCTAATACTTGGTAACACAACTTTTCGACAAAATAACTGCAAACAACCGCTTCCGGTATCCATCAATGAGTTACTTCCGATGGTCTAAAATTCCAGCGGAGCATTCTTCTTTGGCCAACTGCTCCAGGTCTCAGAGATTTGAAGGGTACCTTCTCCAAAGTGTCATTTTCAGATCTCTCCACAGGTGTTCTATGGAATTCAGGTCTGGACTCATTGCTGGCCACTTAAGAAGTCACCAGTGATTTCTCTAAAACCATTTTCTAGTGCTTTTTTAAGGGTCTTTTTGGGTCACTGACCTGCTGGAGGACCCATGACCTCTGAAGGAGACCGAGCTTTTTCACACAAGGCCCTACATTATGCTGCAAAATTTGTTGGTAGTCTTCAGACTTCATAATGCCATGCACACGGTCAAGCAGTCCAGTGCCAGAGGTAACAAAGCAACCCCAAAACATCAGGAAACCTCCGCCATGTTTGACTGTGGGGACCATGTTCTTTTCTTTGAAGGCCTCGTTTGTCCCCCCTGTAAACTCTATGTTGATGCCTTTTCCCAAAAAGCTCTACTTTTGTCTCATCTGACACACAAGTGGGGTCTTCCTGGGTATCCTACCACAGAGTCCCTTTTCATTCAGACGCCGACGGATAGTACGGGTTGACACTGTTGTACCCTCGGACTGCGGGACAGCTTTGACTTGTTTGGATGTTAGCCGAGGTTCTTTATCCACCATCCGCACCTTAATCTTGCGTTGAAATCTCTCGTCAATTTTTCTTTTTTTTCATCCAATCTAGGGAGGTTAGCCACAGTGCCATGGGCTTTACACTTAACACCATTTACCCTTTATTGATGAAAGTGCACATGGTAGACACAGGAACATTCAGGTCTTTGGAGATGGACTTGTAGCCTTGAGATTGCCCATACTTCCTCACAATTTTGCTTCTCAAGTCCCCAGACGCTTCTTTGGTCTTCTTTATTTTCTCCATGCTTAATGTGGTACACACAAGGACACAGGACAGAGGTTGAGTCAACTTTAATCCATTTTAACTCAATGCAAGTGTGATTTTGTTATTGCCACCACCTGTTATCAGTAACAGGGGCCTTTAATTGCACAAATTAGAGAAGTATCACATGATTTTTTAAAGGGGGCCAATACTTTTGTCTTGCTCATTTTTGGAGTTTTGTGTAAAATGATAACGATTTAAATTTTTTTCATTCACTTTTGTGCTTTTTCATTGCAAGCAAAATAAATGGAGATATTAATACCAAAGCATTTGTAATTGCAAATCATTTTCTGGGAGAATTTCAGCATTATCTGACAGAATTGCAGGGGTCCCAATACTTTTGGCCAGCACTGTACGATCGCTTCAACACACAATATTTTCGACATTCGACGTAAAAATTTAAGACGCCATTTGTTTCTACATGCGACGACATGCTCAAAATACAACAATTTAGGACAGCGCCGACCGGATATTCTTTTTTTTCCCCGCAAGACGGATGCACGGCGGATTTTTTTGTGAGAGAAATCAACATGGGTTCCAAGAAAGTTAGTGCAGGTGGTGAAAATAGGAAAAAAGTGAGGCTTACCATTGAAACGAAGATGGAAATGATAGAAAAATATGAGCTTGATGTGCGCGTCCGTGAACTGGCTCGACAATACGGCCGTAGAATGTTTACGATCTCGGCGGTCCTCCTCCGACCTCCGTCTTTATAAGTTAAGGTGATTATTATTGTGGTAACATGGCCAAAAATCACCAGCTTTGTCAGGTGATTAATCATTTATTTCAGAACTTGTGCAACACAATATGACGATTGTCGCCGCAGCTGAACATGAAAAGTGAAAGTAAAAAATCTTCTCTATCTATCAAGTCAGTCAGGTACACGACGCAAAAACCATCTGCCACATTAGAACTCGATTTGTTACATTAGTACAGGTATTATTATTATTATTACAATTTTTAGTCATAATTTATTTGTTTTGCTCTATGTAACTACTATTTGCAATAGTACCAGCAGCATTTATTCAAGATTTAGTGTAGGTTTTCGGGGTGTGGAACGAATGAATGAAATTATAATGTATTCTTATGGGAAAATCATGCCCGACATACGACCATTTTGACTCACAAACAAGGTCCTGGAGCGAATTAACTTTGTATGTAGAGGTACCACTGTATTTGCTTTGCGGTTACCTTTATTGTTGGACTTCTTTCAGTGGTGATGAAAAAATGGCTCCTTGAAAAAGCATTATGTTCAATTATTCATTAACGTGATTTTTGGATATACGTTTCTCAGTGATTAAGCCAAGACTGAAAAATGTTTTAAAAGTCAGTTCTCATCCCATAAAAGTTGTTTTGATTCTGTATTCACAAGGGATGTCCCACCCTCCAGCAATCAGCCAAACAACTTATCTCTTAGATAAGTTTTTTTTTTTGTCTTTGTCCAGGTTGCCAGAGTGCTGTAGGCTTCGTAAACGAAGGTCGCAGACATAAGACAAGAAAATGCATATACGTTGTGCACTTGTACTACATTTACAGGGGTAGTTGACTCATTCACTATGAAACACAGGGGCGTAGGTTTAGGTAGGGACGGTAGGGACATAACACTGGCAACTTTGACGCCAAAGGATGCTCAAATTTTTAAATGGTATGGTCGGGAGAAATAACAGTCTTGTGCTAAATGGAATATGAAATAATAAAAATGCATTTATTCAGAATGACATGGCAAAATTACTCCGTAACGGTCTAAACTGTGGACTTCACCTTTACTGTTGCACCTCCCAACGATATTTAATGCCACCTGCCCCGGCTTTGGAGAATGTAAACAAACCAAGAGGCGTGACAGCTAGCCGAAATGCTAACCAGAACCGAGTGACGTCTTAAAGTCTTATTTTCGCTTTTTGAAGCATAAATAAGACTTTGAGACGGCGGGATTGTCGATTGTCTTCGCTGATCGGCAACCCGCCCGGCGCCGAGCAAGTTATAGCTCGTTCCCCTGCTGCGGACAGGAAAGCTCGCCAGGGAAACAGCTGGAGAGTACCGCCAGACAAACCAGCCGACATCGGAGGAGCACGTAGCTGCCACATGGTCAACACGAATCTGACGTAAAATAATGCTCTACTGCACGGTAAAGACCTAAACAGTGAGAGATTGGCGTGCAGTTGTTGCGCAGCTGTAATGGCAGGATGTGTCTGAGGAGAGCTTTTCTACATGTCCGTCCATGATCAAACATAAGTAAATAGTCCTTTATTTAAAGAACTTTTGTAGTGTTTACTTTGTAATCTCTGTATTCGCGGCCATTTTTAACACAAATTTGCAATTTCTGATGGGGCTTAAATTTTGACAGAACACCGGGCAGACGAAGAGGGCAGTAAGCCGAGTATAGAGGGGTGTGTGCAAACAAGCCGCCGGTCGTCGGCCGAGTGGCATTCTCAGTGGACAATCAGCTACAAAATGCAAGCCACCTCCATATTAAAACGTGTGTCATGATCCCAGTATTTGATATAATACAAAATACAATGTTTACTTTCTTCCTCGTAAGCCCAATGGTCCCACAGTAGTAGGGCTTGTTTTAGCCAATATCCACAGTGAATGGAAACGTTCTCACGGAGCGGTCTGTGGGCAGAAGAAGGGTGTTTTTAGGCATTGTTTAGGATTATTGTCTGTTTGTTGATTAGACAGGAGGATGCGGGAGTCACTGTTGTCAGGGCAACGAGGGTTGTTGATTTTGCCACCTCAGCGCAACATGAGTGCTGAAAGTTCACTTTTCGGTTACAAAGTTCCTCCTTATTGGATGTTCCTTTTCAAGACAAGATGTCCCGCCATCCGTTCTGGATTTTCCGGAAAAACTGATTGTGTGAGTTGGTGGTGCAAACGTAGTCTTGTAGATGTTTTGCCTCATCAGCGTCAATCTTGCTCAGTCAGTTGCATGATGCACATGTTCCGTGATAAGAAGGCGTCATGTATCTCCTATGCCCTAGAGTCTGCTTGTTTTCCTTAAACTATGGTATAAGTGCTATTTATTTTATATTGGGTGTGTTGGAGCAATACAAACAGTCAACCAGTAAGTACGAGAAACGATACTATTCCTTGATTGATGATATTATGTGTGTTGGAGTAATACGAACAGTCGTTCGCTAAATACATGATACTATTTCCTTTACCCTTGCATTGGTAATCACTGTTTTTTCTTTCATGTAGTTTGCCCTGTAGCACATTCGCACTCTAAAATCTTGGAGGAATCTTTGGACCCCGCCTCCATAAGCTGCGAACGAAACATTAGCCGGTTTTGGGATGCACTCTATGAAGACTCTTTTACGGAAGGTCTGGTGACTGTGATCAATGAGCCTCTGGATAAGTGGAGCACAAAGCATCAATGTTACAGTGATGAAAAGAACTTGAAGAAATGCTATGTGCTGCCACCCGTTGTTTTTTTCAGTAAGTAGAACATCAACCACATCATATTGTACTGTACCATACCATGCATTAATGCATGTACTGTATGCATTAATATTTTGGTGAATTTGCAGAGGGACCAGATGATGTGAGGGCCTATGTGGACCCTGATTCTGGCCCCATGCTTGCCGGAAACACTTACAGACTTAATTGTGACATCATCAACGTGACCCCACCCCAAAAAGTGACTATCATGTGGCTGCGAGGCGACACGATTGTAAATAAGACAGTCCTTGCAGATACCACAATCATCCCACAGAACATATCCTATCCCTTGACCATTCAAGTGGACAGAGAAGAAAACGGACAAACTTACACTTGCCTGACTGAAATGGACGACACTATTTTTTTTCTTGACAGCGTGAGCAGATCTGACCTCAACATCACAGTTGATTGTAAGTTTTTTTTTTTTGTCAATAATAATGCCCACCAATAGAAAAACGCTGAAAGAGTTAATATTTAATTTTTATATTTTTGAAAATTTATGTAGTATCCAAAATGGTATTTTGGTAAAAATAATAATGGTATTTGATGTGCTGATTCTACATCATCCAAGGCAGGACTATGACCATATGAATGGTCGCACGTGGACTTTTAAAAGTGGTGGAATGTAACGAAATAAAAGTACTGAATGACGTGAAAGTACTTCGTTACTGTACTGAAGTACATTTTTGTGTAACTGTATGTGTATCTTTCGTTGAGTACAAATATGAAGTGGTGCTTTTTACTTCACTACATTTTATAGCACGTATCTGTACTTTTTACTTTACTACTTTTCAAATTGTCGCCTACGTTAAAACGTTAATTTTGTTTGTTTTTCTGCCATTGTGAATTGATAATTTCGTTTTCATACCTCCAGCGCAATCAATAAGCAACTACTGTATACCATTACTGAGCACTAGTGGGAGCAACACGAGTACAAATAAGATTAGGCAGGTGAACAAGATACAGGTAGTTTACGAACGAGTTCCGTTCCTACTCTGGCGACGCAACCCAAGTTTCCGCGTAAATTGGAATTAGCCCTTTAAGTACCCCTAAATCTCAAAATAACTATCCAAAAACATGTATTATACGTCATATTAATAAAATCAAGTCAAAAGTAAAATAAACAGATGGATAGATATTACTTCCCGCTGGTAACATGATCACACCATAGTTCTTCTTGCAATTGGCATTTATTAATTTGTCATTGCCAAATTATGAACACGCAAATAGAAAATGAAATACAATAATGACAAAGAGCATACAAAAACATGCAGTGGTATGAAAAAGTATCTGAACCTTTTGGAATTTCTCACATTTCTGCATAAAATCCACCATCAAATGTGATCTGATCTTTGTCAAACTCACACAGATGTAAAAACAGTGTCTTCTTTAACTAAAACCACCCAAACATTTATAGGTTTGAGGATATTATGCTAACAATGACAGAAGGCGGAAAAAAAAGTGAACCCTCTGGTTAAGGAGACTTAAAGAGTAATTGAAACCAATTTCTACCAAACAATTTCAGTCAGGTGTGTGCCCAATCACTGACTAGTGGTTTAAAGCTGCCCTGCCCACTATAAAACACACACCTGGTAAGAATTGTATTTATGAGAGGCATTGTCTGATGTGCATCATGGGTTGGTCAAAGGAGCTGTCTGAAGACCTGTGATCAAGTGTTGTTGATTTGTATAAAGCTGGGAATGGATACAAAACCATCTCTAAAAGTCTGGATGTTCATCAATCGACAGTCAGAGAAGTTGTTTACAAATGGAGAGAGTTTGGCACTGTTTCTTCTCTCCCAAGGAGTGGCCGTCCACCAAAGATGACACCAAGAGTTCAGCACAGAATACTCAGAGAAGTAAAAAAAAACCCTAGCGTGTCTGCTAAAGACCTACAGAAATCACTGGCACAGTCCAATATCTCTGTGCACACATCAACTATATGTAAAACTATGACCAAGAATGGTGTTCATGGGAGGACTCCACGGAGGAAGCCACTGCTGTTTAAAAAAAACAAAAAAAAAAACATTCTTGCTCCTTTAATGTTCGCTAAAAGGCACTTGGACATTCCACAGAATTTTTGACAAAATATTTTGTGGACTGTTGAAACCAAAGTTCAATTGTTTGGGAGTAACATACAACGTCATGTGTGGAGGAAAATGGAACGGCACACCAACATCCCCAACCCCATCGTGATGCATGGTGGAAGGACCAACATGATTTGGTGTTGTTTTGCTATCTCAGGGCCTGGACAACTTGCAATCATTAATGGAAGAATCAATTCAAAGGTTTATCAGGATCTTTTGCAGGAAAACCTGAGGCCGTCTGTCAGACAGTTGAAGCTAAAAAGAAGATGGATGCTGCAACAAGACAGTGATCCGAAACACAGTCGTAAATGAACTTCAGAATGGTTTCAGAAGAACAAAATACACGTTCTGGAGTGGCCAAGTCAAAGTCCAGACTTGAACCCCTTTGAGATGCTGTGGCATGACCTAAAGACAGTGATTCAGGAATCCAGACATCCCAGGTATCTGACTGAACTACAGCAGTTTTGTAGAGAAGAATGGGCCAAGATTAATCCTGATCGATGTGCCAGATATGTCTGCAGCTAAAGGAAGCGTCTGGTTGAAGTTATTGCTGCCAAAGGGTGGGGCCACAAAATATTAAATGTGATGGTTCACTTACTTATTTTCCCCACTTCTGTCATTGTTTGCATACTATGCTCATTAAAATATGAAAACCGATAAATGCTTGGGTGGTTTCAGTTAAAACAGACACTGTTTTTTCATCTGTGTGCTTTTGACAAAGATCAGATCACATTTGATGGTGATAAAATTTATACAGAAATGTGAGAAACTCCAAAAGGTTCAGATACTTTTTTATACCGTTTTACCTCGGTGGCTGCACAGAAATACAGATCGAAATAAGGCCTTAATTTTGGGGCAATACAACAAGAAAAACCGCAGCTATTAGTGGCGCCGGTCCAGCGGTGAAAACGAACGCTGCTCAATAAGCTAGCGGGCTAAAAGCGAGCTAACATTGCAGATCCTGCGCCGTTTACCATTTCTCTGCCTTCTTGAAATGTTACCTGGCGTTCACCCCTGCTTCCCAACGTGGAATCAACACTCGAAACTAGTAACAGAAGGTAGTGCTGGCGTGACATCAAACAAGTCCAAGTGCAACAAAAAAAAGCGGACCGCACATACAGTGGGGCAAATAAGTATTTAGGCAACCACTAATTGTGCAAGTTCTCCTACTTGAAAATATTAGAGAGGCCTGTAATTGTTAACATTGGTAAACCTCAACCATGAGAGACAGAATGTGGAAAAAAACCCAGAAAATCACATTGTTTGATTTTTAAAAAAATTATTTGTAAATCATGGTGGAAATATATTTGGTCAATTGTAAATACCAAAAGTTCATCTCAATACTTTGTTATGTACCCTTTGTTGGCAATAACGGCCAAACATTTTCTGTAACTTTTCACAAGCTTTTCACACACTGTTGCTGGTATTTTGGCCCATTCCTCCATGTAGATCTCCTTGAGAGCAGTGACGTTTTGGGGCTGTCGTTGGGCAACACGGACTTTCAACTCCCTCCACAGATTTTCTATGGGGTTGAGATCTGGAGACTGGCTAGGCCACTCCAGGACCTTGAAATGCTTCTTACGAAGCCACTCCTCTGTTGCCCTGGCTGTGCGCTTGGGATCATTGTCATACTGAAAGACCCAGCCACGTCTCATCTTCAATGCCCTTGCTGATGGAAGGAGATTTTCACTCAAAATCTCTCCATACATGGCCCCATTCATTCTTTCCTTTACACAGATCAGTCGTCCTGGTCCCTTTGCAGAAAAAAAGCCCCACAGCATGATGTTTCCACCCCCATGCTTCACAGTGGGTATGGTATTCTTCGGCTGCAATTCAGTATTCTTTCTCCTCCAAACACGAGAACCTGTGTTTCTACCAAAAGGTTCTTTTTTGGTTTCATCTGACCATAACACATTCTCGCAGTCCTCTTCTGGATCATCCAAATGCTCTCTAGTGAACCGCAGACGGGCCTGGACTTGTACTTTCTTCAGCAGGGGGACACGTCTGGCAGTGCAGGTATTGAGTCCCTGGCGACGCATTGTGTTACTTATAGTAGCCTTTGTTACTGTGGTCCCAGCTTTCTGTAGGTCATTCACGAGCTCCCCCCGTGTGGTTCTGTGATTTTTGCTCACCGTTCTTGTTATCATTTTGAAGCCACGGGGTGAGATCTTGCATAGGGCCCCAGATTGAGGCAGATTATCAGTGGTCTTGTATGTCATTCCATTTTCTAACAATTGCTCCCACAGTTGAGTTCTTTGAACCAAGCTTTTTACCTATTGCAGATTCAGTCTTCCCAGCCTGGTGCAGGTCTACAATTTTGTCTCGGCCATTGTGGAGTTTGGAGTGTGACTGACTGAGATTGTGGACAGGTGTTTTTTATACCGATAATGAGT
Source organism: Corythoichthys intestinalis (assembly GCF_030265065.1). Classification (NCBI taxonomy): domain Eukaryota; kingdom Metazoa; phylum Chordata; class Actinopteri; order Syngnathiformes; family Syngnathidae; genus Corythoichthys; species Corythoichthys intestinalis. The sequence goes on along the minus strand of NC_080410.1, from coordinate 5,754,462 downwards.
TAAAACAGGTGCCATTAATACAGGTAATGAGTGGAGCCTCGTTAGACCTCGTTAGAAGAAGTTAGACCTCTTTGACAGCCAGAAATCTTGCTTGTTTGTAGGTGACCAAATACTTATTTGTCACTGTAATTTGGAAATAAATTCTTTAACAATCAAACAATGTGATTTTCTGTTTTTTCCCACATTCTGTCACTCATGGTTGAGGTTTACCTATGTTGACAATTACTGGCCTCTCTAATCTTTCAAGTAGGAGAACATGCACTATTGGTGGTTGACTAAATACTTATTTGCCCGCCTGTATAGTATAATGAATAGCACTCAGAGATCAACCATTTAGATTAGATCAATAGCTAAATGAAATGACAAATAATATTCTGTACTTGCCAACAATGCTTAGAAGTGGTGGACGAGACACTGTTACTTGACTTAGAATAAGTAAATAAATGAACAAAACTCCGGCATCATAAAGTCGAAATCACGTAAATCGGTTACGTCGTAACCCAGGGACTACCTGTATTGACCAATAAAAATCAACAGTAAGAGCAGCGCGCCCTCAAATGAGTGCTGCACACAGTGATAGATAAGTTTTGGAGTTTTTAGAGCTTGTTAAGCCTCTGTTTACAGTGCTGACAATTTTATGACTTTTTTTCCCCATTCTCCACAGTTATATTTTATATTGATATTTAAAGTATAAAATATATCAATCATATTTTTGCATCGGGAGAAAATACTTATTTTTTACTTTTAAAGTTAATTTAAAGGAAGTACTTTTGTACTTGAGTCATTTTTTCTTAGATATTTGTACTTTAAAGCAACACTAGGTAAGTTTTCAGTTTTGGTTGACTTTAGTGGCGCCAGTGGACAAAAGTGGCCGTGTTTTGCCTTAAAGAAGACTGCATTTCCATTGAGGACCAGCGCACACCCACACAGTGTCGTGAAATTGTGATCTCTTGGTAGCCTGCAGATGGATTAAATGACATTACTGTTTCTAGCAGCTGTGTGAAGGATGAATAGTAATGAGGTAATGAATCCAGTCGTGGCTAAACAATAGCATATGATGGTTAGCAACCGTGTGCCTTAGTGTGCCAACCCCCCCACCCGACTCATCAGCGCTGACAAGTTCGTTTGGGGAGAGGATTGACTAGCCAGCGAGTGAAAGCCGGGCCAATGTTGATCCTTGAGTATCGTTTTATCCTTGTAGCCTTTTTTCCCTCCTCGAACAAAACTTTTTGTCTCTTTTGTCGCTCTGCCATCTTTGCAGAATTCACGCGAAAGCGCTCGCATCAACTTCAGCCTATAATGAATTGGGAAAGGGGCAAGTGACATATGCCGTAAAGCAGTCAGAACATTTGTAGTTTTTTTTGTGTGGCAGTGTTCCTGCCACCCTCCTCAAAGTTCATTAGTGCCGGCAAAAGCGATACAGACCCCCTTTAAGATATAAAAGAGGTGTCATTCAACTAGTTATCAGTTGATGTATAATCAGAAATGTTATGATTTTTTTTTTTTTTTTTCATAAAGATTGAAAAGTTACCCAGTGTTGCTTTAACTTATGTGAAAAAAAAAAAGTGAGTACATTCAGTTCATCCGTTACTGACTTCTAACAACAGTGAGATTTAAAGGACTTAGGGTGCTGTTTCTTATTGTTGTCTGTAGATGAGCCTTCATTTTCCTGTGCCAGTAAAGTCGGAGCACTAGTGGATACTGAATTGAAACATCCATGTGTGGTTGAGGGTAAGCCTCCACCTGTCACCACCTGGTTCAAGGATGGAAAAGAAGTGGTTGCTCCTCATTTCTTGACAAGAAACAGCACTGGGGAATATATTATTAGAGCCACTAACAGACATGGGACAGCTACACACATGCTTTACCTGGATGCTTATTGTAAGTCATTGTTTTTCAAGTTTGAACATAGAAAAATACATTCCACATTCATTTCCATGTTTTCCCAAATGTGCTATTTTTTCTCAGATGCACCGACCATGCTGGAGGACAAATTATCCCTTGAGTTTGGCCCTGGTGACAATCTAACTGTAGAATGCAGTTGTGATGGCAACCCTGCTCCAAACATTTTGTGGAATTACGTCAGCCCAACAAACGTGAGAACCACCGGAAGGCGCCAAGAACTTCTTCAGATCATTGAGGCCGTGCCAACCAACGCTGGTGTTTACAACTGCACTGCCACCAACATGCTAGGGATCGTTTCCAAGTCTATTACGCTGATTATGAAAGGTAACAAGCAGTGGTGGATGAAGTACCGTATTGGCCCGTATATAAGACGGCCCTGATTATAAGACGACCCCCTCTTTTTCAAGACTCAAGTTTGAAAAAAGACTTTTTGAACACCAAATTAATTTTTATACAGAAAATAATTACAGTACATCCGAAACAAATGATTATAACAATATATTTGAGAGAAAAAGCATGTTATTTTGCCTCATTCAAATCTTCTTATCTGAACATTTAAATATGTAAACTAAAGTGCAATCACATTCGTAAATGAATGGCTTCTGGTTTTTGAAATGTAAATAAACCAATCTATTGTGATAAAACAACAAAATTGCAATAGCTGCATTAACCATCAAAGTGAAGTCTAACTGTAACTGTAGTCTTGAAACAAATCTGAATAAGGAAAAACATTGCAATAAAATAATGCAAACTGGTTAAACTTCAGAGTAGCTGAGATCTGTCATGACAGAACATCGCTTCAATGATATCTGGCGCCATCTAGCATCGTGAGTAGGTATAATGTCTAGACCGCGAATGTAAGACGACCCCCTCTTTTTCAGTCTCATTTCAATGCAAAAAACACTGTCTTATATTCGGGCCAATACTTACTTGTTTACTGAGGTAAATTACAGGTATAGGTGCAAGAAATACGTAAGTAAAAGCAAAAGTATCTAAGAAAAAAAATACGTAAAAGTACGAAAGTACTTGCTTTAAAATTTACAAGTAAAAAGTATATGGTGGAAAACCCTCAGGTGACTTGAAGGTCCGCTCGCAGACCCCCAATTTGGCCAGATTTCAAAATTGTCCGATATGCACGTGTGATACATCATTGGAAAGCTTAAAATCTAAATTTTCTGGGGTGAGAAAAATTATGAACAGGAGGGCATTTTTTAAAAAAAAACATTTTTTTAAACAGCAAAACCCTAACTGGAGGTGAAAGCACGCGAGAGCAGAATTAAAGACCCACGATTTTGATGAGATATTATCCATGTTGCATGTATCACCGAGTGTCAAGACACAGCTGTGAATGGCCACAGCCAGATTTTTTTTTAATTTTATGGGTGAACCAGGTGGATATAACAAGCGTCGCGATGCAGAAATCGCACACAACAAGGAGTGGTTGAGATTTTCTTTTTAATATAGTTACCCTTTTAAATGTTATTTTTCAATTTTTCTTTGTTTGGATCAATTACAGTATTTATCATCTAACATATCGGGGAAAATGTGACAGTAACAAAAAAAATACAATCAAGCGATAGTTATGAGGTAGATATCTGTGACTTTTTGACAGACGCCAAATTTTCATTTGTTTAAAATTTTAAAATATGCGAGTGAATAATTTTTTAAGTTTTTTTTTTTTTTTTTAAACTAAATACTAGACATCAATTAATGATTCTAAGCTAAAAATGACAAACATTTTGAATAATAAATATAATTACTTCATTACTCTAATCACTGCAGCAATGCTGACAGCACTCCTGTAATGAGTCACATGACATTTTGGGAGGGACAATGACAAGCAGTGCTCAATTTGGACATTTAGGGATGTACGTTTTTTCAAAGGGGTCTACTCACTTTTGTTGCCAGGGCTTAAGATATTAATGGCTATATTTTGAGTTATTTTGAGGGGAAAATAAATTATCTCTATTATATAAGCTGCACACAGACTACTTTTCATTGTGTCAAAGTGTCATTTTGTCACTGTTGTCCCATGAAAAGATATACTTAAATATCTGTAGAAATGCGAGGGGTGTACTCACTTTTGTGATGTACTGTATGTACAGTACATGTGTTACTTCTGTGGATGCTTAACAATCAACAAATGTGCACGCAGGCTGGCAGCTGTAATCGTTCCACTCTGACTTCTTCTGTGGGAGTAAATGCGCTCTTCCTCATGCCACGTGTCCACGTTCTTCTTCATGCGTACATGCGTTCTAATAGCTCTGCGCTTCCTGCGCCAAAATGAAAGCATGCATCACAGGTCAACAATGTTAAAAAAAAGTCGGATACGTCGTAACCTGGGGACTACTTATAATTACCTGCCAATTCGCCCCTTCCATTCAATATAAAATGGACGTCTAGCACACTCAATGGCAGCCAACAAGGAAAATGCAAAAATATCCTCCAGTAGTATCCAGAGCACTGCAAAATCAAATTGACTCTGTAACAGTGAATTTCTGCTGTAGTCCAAAAACAAATAACTGAGTATTGCAACACAACATTTTAGTATCAATAGTTCAATTCTTTTGACAACCCTTGTACTTGCAGAAGTGTTTATTGTCAAAGTAGACTCAGAAAAAGAAAAAGCAACACATAAAGACTGAGTTGCACATTTCTAAGCGACCGTTTAGTGTTCTTAGTTGTTGTCGTTTCTTAGTTCTAACTTTACACTATATTGGTGTCTTTGAAAAAAAAACACAAAAAAAAACAAAAAACCACAAACGTGTTTCTTTTGCAGGTGAAAGCAGTGCAGACCCCGAAAGCAGTACAGTTCCTGTGGCAGTCATTTTAGTGTGTGCGTTTGTGCTGCTCGTGGTTCTTGCCCTGATCTGTACCTGCTTGAACAGGAAGAAACACGGCCGGTACAGCTTCCAGGGCCTGAGCTACAATATTCCCTTGGTAACCAACGCGTCTGAAAGGGAGCAGTATTGCAACATAGATGATACACCCACTTGACTCACTCATTAAATAAAGGAATTAATAATCATTATGCATTTTTCTTTATTTTGGGCGGCTATCATGTCACGCAAGATCATCTCGTAGGTCAGTGCTTCATAAATCGCCCCCCCCAACTATCTGCCACCACTGTAAATAGTATCATTTGTCTATAAAATTATTATAAGTACACCTCTGCATAAAAATGTGTCTTTTCATATTAAAGTGAAAAAGTAATATAGAGACAACTTACAATAAAGTATGACTATACCAACATTGTTTTGTTTGTGACAGAAAGGACAAAGCGCATCAATTTGCCTGAATTAAAAAAAAAATAAGGTCACATCCAAACTGTAAAAATACACTCAAGGTAGATTTTTGACCATTTGATACAGAAAAATTAAATTTCATGAATTCAATAAATAATAATAAATTCAAATTGATTACCAACATGAACTCACAAGGACAATATGCCAAACAATTTGACCGAAAAAACAAAAATTAATAGAACAAAAACGACAGTGTCATTGGACAGAAGGACCGTTTTTATTTTTGCTGCAGGCAGCATCAGCTCCTTTGCTACGGTGTGGGGTTATTTTGCACTGAACAACTTGGTATACCACCTTATATGATGCGAACATTGCTCACTGGCTTACTGACATACACACCAAATGATGATTGTTTGCAGGGCCGGAGTCGGACTCATTTTCAGGCAGGGAGTTTCATGCCACAGACCGGCCCACTTTATATCGTGACCTACTGTATTGAAATATTGTAATAATAATCATGCTGTCAAGCGATTAAAATTTTTAATCGGGATTAATCGCATGCTGTCGATAGTAAACTTGCAATTAGTGGCATTTCTTTTTTCAAATGCATAAATAATATATTTATTTTTTAAATACACTTATTAGCACAGAAGTTGATCAATGTGCTTACCTTACATGAAATTTAAGCCTCATTAGAAACAAGAAAAGAGTTTTACTTGATTTAAATGTGATTTTTATGATCTTCATGTGATGTAAAGCACTTTGAATTGCCTTGTGTTGAATTGTGCTATTTAAATAAATTTGCCTTGCCTTGCCTTGCCTTTACACTTGCAAAGATGAATTAACAAGAATTTCCCCCAAATAACTTGTAAAAAGGGAGGCACGGAGGAAGAGTGGTTAGCATGTCCGCTGACAGTTCTGATATCAAGGGCTCATGCACGGGTTCTGTGTGGAGTTACCATTTTATTTTTTGGGCACTATCTTAATTTTAATTGTGCGATCTTTAATTTTATCTTATATATTAGACGGACTTTTTAAAGGCTCAGGAACCTTTTGCAGTTGTTTTGAATCACACATGTGGCAAGTTGGTACAAAACGGAAGCTTTTCATCCTATTCAATTTTTTTGTTAGTGGTTATAATGAGCAGAAAAATCTTCATCATCAGAATAGTTACGAGGAACTGCTTGAGATGAGCTATTACATGCAAATTGACTTATTCAGATTTGTTGGTTTAATCTTTTATGTTAAATTGCCAAAATAAAACACTTTTTACTTGATCTTACAATTTTTCGGGGAGTACTATACAGTGGGGGAAATCAGTATTTAGTCCAACACTAATTGTGCAAGTTCTCCCTCTTGAAAATATTAGCGAGGCCTGTAATTGTCAACATGGGTAAACCTCAACCATGAGAGACAGAATGTGGGAAAAAAAGACAGAAAATCACATTGTTTGATTTTTAAAGAATTTATTTGTAAATCATGGTGGAAAATAAGTATTTGGTCAATACCAAAAGTTCATCTCAATACTTTGTTATGTACCCTTTGTTGGCAATACCGGAGGCCAAACGTTTTCTGTAACTCTTCACAAGCTTTTCACACACTTTTGCTGGTATTTTGGCCCATTCCTCCATGCAGATCTCCTCTAGAGCAGTGATGTTTTGGCAATGTCGTTGGGCAACACGGACTTTCAACTCCCTCCACAGATTTTCTATGGGGATGGGATCTGTAGACTGGCTAAGCCACTCCAGGACCTTGAAATGCTTCTTACGAAGCCACTCCTTTGTTGTCCTGGCTGTGTGTTAGGGATCACTGTCATGCTGAAAGACCCAGCCACGTCTCATCTTCAATGCCCTTGCTGATGGAAGGAGATTTTCACTCAAAATCTCTGGATACATGGCCCCATTCATTCTTTCCTTTACAAAGATCAGTCGTCCTGGTCCCTTTGCAGAAAAACAGCCCCAAAGCATGATGTTTCCACCCGATTGCTTCATATTCATAGTGCTTTTGTCACAACTCGGCTGGATTACGGTAATTCTTTGTATGCAGGTGTCGGTCAGGCGGCACTGGCCCGTCTGCAACTTGTACAAAACTCTGCTGCTCGACTCCTAACTAGAACCCGCAGGCGTGAACATATCACCCCAATTTTGGCATCTCTTCACTGGCTCCCGGTACATTACCGAATACATTTTAAGATATTATTATTTGTTTTTAAATGTTTGAATAATCTTGCGCCGCCATATTTGTCAGAACTGCTTCAGCCTTACAGTCCAACCAGAACCCTCAGATCAGCTGACCACCTGCTTCTAGTAGTCCCAAGATCAAGGCTGAAGCTTAGGGGTGACCGTGCATTTGCGGTGATGGCGCCCAGGTTGTGGAACCAATTACCACTTACTATTAGACAGGCCCCCTCACTTACGGATTTTAAATCATGTCTTAAAACATTTTATTTTTCTTCAGCTTTTAATGTGCAATGACAGTTTATGACCTCGTCTTTTATTTATTTTATTTTATGTGTTTGTTTTATCTTTCAAAGTTGACTTATTTTGCTGTGTTTTGCTATGTAAAGCACTTTGGTCTCCTTGGCGGATTTTTAAATGTGCTATACAAATAAAGTTGATTGATTGATTGATTGATTGATTGATAGTGGGTATGGTGTTCTTCGGATGCAATTCAGTATTCTTTCTCCTCTCTCAAAACACGAGAACTTGTGTTTCTACCAAAAGGTTCTATTTTGGTTTCATCTGACCATAACACATCAGTCCTCTTCTGGATCATCCAAATGCTCTCTAGCGAACCGCAGACGGGCCTGGACTTGTACTTTCTTCAGCGGGGGACACGTCTGGCAGTGCAGGATTTGAGTCCCTGGCAGCGCATTGTGTTACTGATAGTAGCCTTTGTTACTGTGGTTCCAGCTCTCTGTAGGTCATTCACTAGGTCCCCCCGTGTGGTTCTGGGATTTTTGCTCACCGTTCTTGTTATCATTTTGATGCCACGGGGTGAGATCTCGCATGGAGCCCCAGATCGAGGCAGATTATCAGTGGTCTTGTATGTCTTCCATTTTTTAATAATTGCTCCCACAGCTGATTTCTTTACACCAAGCGTTTTACCTATTGCAGATTCAATCTTCCCAGGTCTACAATTTTGTCTCTGGTTTCCTTGGACAGCTCTTTGGTCTTCGGCAGGGGTGTCCAAACTTTTTGCAAAGGGGGCCAGATTTGGCGTGGTAAAAATGTGGGGGGCCCCTTGGCTGACGTCTATTATGTTGTACAACAATATATTTAAGCAAATTTTAGCAAGCCATTCTATGTGTCACATTTGCGTTATTATTTTTTAAAAATGAATAATTCCAACAATCTCGCAACTAGCCTTTGTGGCTTTTTCGACTCTCGGGCTCTTGCGAAATACTGCTGCTGTGAAATTAAACTAGCTTCAAGTTGCTTCAATTTCTCGCTGGGTTTGTCGTACATGTTAGCGTGTCTTGTTTGGTAATATCGCCTCACATTGAACTCTTTAAAAACAGCGACTGTCTCTTTGTAAATGAGGCAGAGACAGTTGTTGCGTATTTTAGTGAAGAAATAGTCCAATTTCCACCTATCCTTGAGGCGTCGGCCGTTGCAGTCAACTATTTTTTTGTTGATTGTCGCCATTTTAGAAAATTGGAAGTAAAGGGTCACACGGTGTAATGTTGCATAGAGTGCTGCTGCCTTTTAGTGGGTAAATGAGAAGCAGCATTTAGTGTGCAAGCTACTTCATATGCTGGTAGCAGTACTGCTGACCAATTTATTAAGTCTGTGTGTTATTGATTTTATGACAGAGCCTGGGGGCCGGATGAAATTTGACCATTGGCCGCATTTGGCCCCCGGGCCAGACTTTGGAGATGTCTGGTCTTGGGCATAGTGGAGTTTGGAGTGTGACTGACTGAAGTTGTTGACAGGTGTCTTTTATACTGATAATGAGTTAAAACAGGTGCCATTAATACAGGTAACGAATGAAGCCTCGTTAGACCTCGTTAGAAGAAGTTAGACCTCTTTGACAGCCAGAAATCTTGCTTCTTTGTAGGTGACCAAATACTTATTTTCCACTCTAATTTGCAAATAAATTCTTTAAAAATCAAACAATTTGATTTTCGGTTTTTATCCCCACATTTTGTCTCTCATGGTTGAGGTTTACCCATGTTGACAATTACTGGCCATCTTTTCAAGTAGGAGAACTTGCACAATTGGGGATTGACTAACTACTCATTTGCCCCACTGTATATACTTTAATGTAATACTGTATATGATTGGTTATCAGTGTTTTCATATTATGTATAACATAAAATTACTATCTCCCAAAGCACAGTTCGAATATCTGTGATAATTTATCGCGCAAAGGGGGTTGCGTAAATGCCGTTATTAACGAGTTTAACTGACAGCTTCATTTAAAAAATATATTACGACCAGCCCAAAAGTCAGCCCGGCCCACCGGGAAGTGTCCCGATTAGCCTGATTGTTGGCAATATTTGGCCCATTTTCGCTGAAAACAAAATCAGGTGGCTTATGGGTCTAATGTCTTTAAGTGATGTCTTAATTGATTTGGCTTCCTGCTGTCCACTGCAAACGTTTTACACACAGTAAACGGAATGGTCTTTCCTTGTCTCTCACTGTATTAAAATTCAAAGCCAAACGCTACATACGCTTCGTCATATTTCCTTGTCTTAGAGCTTCGTATCTCCGTTGCTCTTTGCTGTGTGCTCTTGTTTGGTTAAAAAATACTGCGCACTCTGAAAATGGGAGAACCACTGCAACCCACTGAGTGGATATGCAATTACACTTCGTTCTAGTACGCCAAAAAAGTATGTTTCCCGAGGTCACATGTGCCTGGCGGGGCACGCCCCACTATTTGAGAAATACTGTCGTAAGTTAATGTAACTCATAAAACGCAGCGAAGACACGTTCCTGTGTCCTGATTTTTGAGGCTGAAGCAGACCAGTAAAGAAGCATTTGTTGTCCGCAACAGTCATATTTAGATTATAATATATCGAGGAAAATATTTTGAATAGTTTGCCGACCAGCAGTGCAAAGCGTCTCCATGCAATTTCACAAGAAATTGCTTTTTCTAGTTTAGTTTTATTAATATTTCATCAACCCTTTCAGAGACAGTGGTCACGAACGATGACATCTATTCAAAAGTTATCATTACTTTAGCTCATTCACTGACAACCCAGGTCACAGGGTATGTGTTTGGCAGTAGGATATTGGAATTAAAAAAAAAACAACTATTGACGGCAATAGACCCTACCCACCGACGTCACAAAATCACGTGCTCGCTGTATGGTTCCGCCCCCTTGTCCGTCATTTTGTGTCTGTATTATCAATGGTCTCAATTGATCGAGCAATTTATAATGCATTTCATGGAAGACCCGGTGCTTTCGGATGCCGTAAACTCACTTGATGCGTTGCATAAAAGGCGTTATGTGGAAAAGCTTCAGTTTATCCATTCGCCAGATCCATATTTGATGCCTAAATCGATGTTTTTCGACCCGCTGTCTCCGCCGTATTTGCCTGACATCTGCTAGCTACCCTGATATGTACAACTATCTTGTCCACACAAAATCAGCCTATTCTCACGAAAGTTTGAAAAACTTTAAGAGCTTGGAGGCTTATAAATACTTCGTTGCTGGTTGGGTGAAACAGGTCCTCGTCCACGAAAATTCGGCAGGAATCTATCTTGTGCTTGGAAAGGTGAGTTACGAAATTTTCAATTCAAAATCTTTTGTTATTGCTAACATCAATAACAACGTCAAGTCTAATGTATTTCATGTCAATGGAGTTAGGGCTTTTAATGTTTATATGGTTTAGCGATAGCACTTTCACTACATACATACGTGTATGTTGTTGGCGATTAGCCTAGCAATGATCTTAATTGTGGTTGTCAGCCCAAAACCCTCTAAATATATATTAAATGCATCTTACCAGATATAAAATGACTACTACATAATCTGTGGTAATCGTTTGGAGCCCAGTTTTCTCGTCGAATTGCAGCAGCCCATCTTGCTCTCTTCTCTCCGGGTCTCTCGGAATCCGGTAGAATTTCAAGTCTCTCCGTCTTCTCCGTCTATCTTCTCTGTTATTGCAACCGACCGCCACACACGCCTTCACCATTTTGATTATTAATGTTAACGAGCAGAAAAACACGTCGTAAATAGGAGGAATGTACGTAGCCGTAACAGGTAAACATGATGTGTTGACGGACAATTGGGCGGCACCAGTCAGGAGGAAGGAGTTGTGACGTCACGTGGGTAGGGTCTATAGATGTCCAGACTCCGAACCATTTCAAATAAGGGCGCTTTTTGCTTGATTACTGTCTTTTATTTTGCAATGATAATATAACCATGCATCTGTATGTGCGTCATTTTTTTGTCAACTGACCGTTTGTGAAACATAAGTTTGTATGCACGTAAGTTCGGATAATAATAATGAAAAAAAAAAAACAACATAATGTAGTATAGCACAGCAAGTCGCTGTTCAGCCAGTGGCGGGGTCGCTCCCCCCTGACTCAACGTTGAACAAACTGGAGTATTAAAAACTGTATAGGGGAAAATTAAACCACGAAAAAGAACCTGGTGGTATCCGAAGTAACACAGGCGCGATCGATCTCACTTTTGTGACTTTTTGGACTGTCAAATCGTCGCCACTTCCAGGAGAGTGAGACTCACGAACGGCCGCCCCGAGAGGCTCCACCTGTCTCAGCCAGTCACTCTCACACGGTACGTTCAGCAACACCATGCAAAACACAATTGCCACATTAGAACCCGATTCTTGAAGTCATCAGCTAATCAAACGTGCGTTTCAGGAAAAAAAAAAATGGACCGGCACATCCAGCAAGTTAAAATGGGATAAATGTAAGTTTGAACATCATAAAAACAATTCACCTCATAATGGTAGTGTCTATTCTATCCTTACAACCACGGCCGGCCCAGGCCATTTGGGGGCCCTAAGCAAAATAATGCCAAGGGGCCCATATTTTTGGCACACCATTTCGTCACAGTGTACTGTGAAACCCATACATGCAATCCAACCCATACGTCCATATTTTGTATATTAATCAGATTTTGTTGCACTGCATACTTCAAACTTCTCACCCCAAATGATTTTCAGTACTTACAGTAGATAGCGCCAAACCTTTTTCTAAAAGAGGGAAAAGATAGAAGTTAAGGAAGAACTTTTATTTTTTTTAAGCTTGAAATTAAGTATCAAAACTCACAAAAGTCAAATAAAGCAAACTGCAGTAAACAAAATACAATATAAATTAAACAATTGCCAGATTGGGGGCCCCCTAGTGGTTAGAGGCCCTAAGCAGCTGCATAGTCTGCGTATAGGCTGGGCCGGTTACTGCCCTGCTTACAACATATGGGAAGACAATCTAAATTACCTATATAATTGAACTTATTATATAATGCAAATAAGGTTACTTAAAGTAGGTGGGGACAATTTGATCAACCTGGAAAGTTGGTAGTGTCATGTACCTTGAGTTTTATTCATATTTTATCAACCCTATCAGAGACAGTGGTCACTACCGTGGACATCTATTTAAAAGTTATCATTAGCCATAGACTTCATAATGTATTGATGAGACATGGGACGCGGGGGGGATTCATAGGGGGCCTATCTGCGTCAAAGCTGACCGAGTAGAAACACAAAGAGCTTTTTCCATTGAAAATTCTTGTGTATAATGCTTAAATCCCTAAATTCTTTATAGATATGGCAAGGGTGTAGGTTTGCATAGAGACTTTAGGGACATAACACTACCAACTTTTCAGGATGCTAAAATTGTCCCCACCAACTTTTAAGCAAGCTTATTTGCATTATATAACGAGTTTAGTTATATAGGGAAATTAGATTGTCTTCCCATGTTGTAAGGATAGAATTGACTCTACCATTATTAAGTGAATTATTTTCATTATGTTTATGTCTGCTAATAAAAACCATACATTTATTCTGGAAGTTTTCGAAATGTTTCTCAAGGAGTTTTTGAGAACAAAGGTTTGAATCGAACAGTGTATCACCTGAACCAATGCACGTAAAAGTTATTATCAGTCGATACGGATTTATTTTGCATTGGTCATTTAGCCTATCAATTAATTAGGTTCATATTAATGATAAATGTAGCCCTTTGCCCCGTTCACCCAATCTGTTTGGTCTTAATAATGTCCCGTCCCCAGTAAAAAGTGTAAATGCAGTTTATGCTGTTATATCGTCCCGACCAAAGTTGAGACCAAACCTTGAGATACGGACGTAAAACAGTCTCAATTCTTGGTTAAAAGCCAAAAACCGTGCAGTTAGCATTTATTTTACGTAAATATTGCGAACTATGCTGCTAGTCAGTAAGCAAATTAGCGGCCGCCATATCACAGACAAAGAGTTTTTTTTCAGTTGAAAATTCTTGTGACTAAATGCTTAAATCCCTGAATTCTTTATAGATATTGATGGAAAACAGTCTCGATTTTTGGTTAAAAGCAACAAAAAATGTGCAGTTAGCATTTATTTTACGTAAATATTGCGAACTAAGATGCTAGTTAGTAAGCAATTTGGCAGCTGCCATATGTAAACAGAGCTTTTTCTGTTGAAAATTCTCTTGAATAAATGCTTAAATCCCTGAATTCTTTATAGATATGGACTGAAAACAGTCTCGATTTTTGGTCAGAAGCAAAAAAAAAAAAAGGGCAGTTAGCAATTATTTGACGTAAATATGTCGAATGTCCTGTGAGTCTATAAATCACTGTCGCTGCCCCCTTAGCAAAGAGCTTTTTGCATTGAAAATTCTTGTGAATAAATGCTTAAATCCCCAAATTCTTTATTGATATGGATGTAAAACACTCTCAATTCTTGATTAAAAGCAAAAAAATGGGCAGTTAGCAGTTATTTTACGGAAATATTGCGAAGTATAATGCCAATGCTGTAGCTGCTAATTTCTCCCATTGATTTTTTTCAAGTTTCAAAATGCACGAGTGGTACGAGAAATATAATGATTACATTGAATCCTCGAACAAATCACTCCTGATACAATCCTTCCTGTTTGTATGCAGTACAGCTTTTGTACTTTTTCAACCTAAATCCGGCGTTAGATCGCTGTGACAGACTGCTAATAAATGAAGCAGAGTGTAGGACGGCCCCCTTCAGGAAGGCGTGACACAGCTATTTGGGGAATTTGTCATGTCAATACATTATGAAGTCTATGCATTAGCTTAGTTCATTCACTGCCAGTCCAGGTCACCGTGTATGTGTTTGACAGTAGGATATTGATATTGAAAACAACTATTGACGGCAATAGACGCCCAGACCCCAAACCATTTCAAATAAGAGGGAATTCGATCACTTCCAAACCCGCCCAATTAAAGTAGATTAGGTGTCTATTGGTGTCAATAGCAGCCAAAGAGTTTAAGCTATCTGTGTTCACAAGAGATTTATAAAATCAAACCAAATAAATAAATAACAACAATTTCCAGTTTCAATCTCTTTTTGAAGTTTTATTTTTTATCATCAATTTTCTTTAATTTATTATTTCTTATATATTTTAATACCCATTTTTTGAAAATTAGCATTTTTTAAAATCTATTTTTTAAAATTGACTATTATTTCAATAAATGTTTTTTTCCCCCCCGAATGGATCCTTCATTTCATTCATTTTATTTAAAATTATATATTATTACTTAAAGCAGGGCAACACTGATACAACAATTGGATGTTAAATTGGGGCCACAAAAGTTTGTCCTGGTTGCCGGTTTGAGTCCACTCTCCTACTGTATATCAATGTAATAAAAATGTTTAAGGAATAAAAATATTCCCGAATGAAAGGGTTAATTTGTAAATGTATTTACCAATCAAAAAAATGCCCTGATAATAACTGTAAAAAGTAATTATGTTATCATGATAAATAATAGTAATGTTCATTTTGTTAAATAACCAAAAATAGTCACTAGCTCAAGAAAGGATCAAGGCATAAAAGGGCTAATGTGCTGTAACATGTGACATAATCTGGTTGGTTAAAGACCGTCTCACTGAAACAAACAAAATATCTAAGAATGTTCATATTAAAAAAAACACACCTCCTTTGTTTTCTTTTACTGTCATTGATCTTCGCTGTTCCTAGGACTCTCTCTGTCTCTCTCCTTTTGCCTTCTTCAGAACTTCCTCTATTCTTCGTGGCATAGATATAGATATATTATATAGATATAGATATTCCTCAGAGAGTTTGGTCCATATTGACATGATGGCTTCACACAGTTGGTGCAGATTTGTCGGCTGCACATCAATGATGAGAATCTCCCGTTCCACCACATCCCAAATATGCTCTATTGGATTGAGATCTGGTGACTGTGGAGGCCATTTGAGTACAGTGAACTCATTGTCATGTTCAAGAAACCAGTCTGAGATGATTCCAGCTTTATGACATGGTGCATTATCCTTCTGAAAGTAGCCATCAGAAGTTGGGTACATTGTGGTCATAAATGGTAAATGGTAAATGGTGTTATACTTATATAGCGCTTTTCCACCTTTCAAGGCGCTCAAAGCGCTTTACACTATCTCACTATTCACCTACTGGTGACGCAGCACCAAGGGATGGACATGGTCAGCAACAATACCCAGGTAGGCTGTGGCGTTCCAACGATGCTTAATTGGTACCAAGGGGCACAAAGAGTGCCAAGAAAACATTCCCCACACCATTACACCACCACCACCAGCCTGAACCGTTGATCCAAGGCAGAATGGATCCATGGTTTCATGTTGTTGACGACAAATTCTGACCCCATCATCCGAACGTCGCAGCAGAAATCGAGAGTCATCAAACCAGGCAACGTTTTTCCAACCTTCTATTGTCCAATTTCGATGAGCTTGTGCAAATTGTAGCCTCAGTTTCTTGTTCTTAGCTGAAAGGAGTGGCACCCAGCGTGGTCTTCTGCTGCTGTAGCCCATCTGCCTCAAAGTTCGACGTACTGTACGTTCAGAGATGCTCTTCTGCCTATCTTGGTTGTAACGGGTGGTTATTTGAGTTACTGTTGCCTGTCTATCAGCTCGAACCACTCTGGCCATTCTCCTCTGACCTCTGGCATCAACAAGGCATTTCCGCCCACAGCACTGCCGCTCACTGGATATTTTTTCTTTTTTGGACCATTCTCTGTAAACCCTAGGCATGGTTGTGCGTGAAAATCCCAGTAGATCAGCAGTTTTTGAAATACTCAGACCAGCCCTTCTGGTACCAACAACCATGCCACGTTCGAAGTCACTCAAATCACCTTCCTTCCCCAAACTGATGCTCGGTTTGAACTGCAGGAGATTGTCTTAAACCTTGTCTACATGCCTAAATGCACTGAGGTTCCGCCATGTGATTGGCCTAATAAAGTGGCCGGTGAGTGTATATATTCTGTTTACTTTTGTACATGAGTATTTTTTTCTTAGATACTTGCATGTTTCTACTTAAGTAATTTTTACACCTTACCTTACCTTACCTTACACCTACAACTTTTACTTATACAATAAAAAGAATACTTCATCCATCACAGGCAGGGACTGACAGCGATCGTCCTATCGCTACGACCACTTTAGTCCGAATGAATGGGACGTCTATCGCCGTCAACGGGCACTTAAACACGATCATTAAATGCCAGACAAGCGAGTTTAAACGATTTGACGTCTATCACTGTCAATGGCAGCGAATAAATTAACATACACTCTATGCAATGTTTGACATAACTGACGTGTACCTAATGGTGTGACCCGTGCGTGGCAGGTATCACGTGACCGACGACGTGCGCGTCAACGCACAGCACGTACGAGGACGCGCACGCCGTTACAGGCGGGACGTGGCCTTGCAGTCAAATTTGAGTGCGCTGGCCCTTTAAGATTTTAAGGATTTGGGAGTGACGCGGATATGAAACCCAGTTAGTTTATCCTTTCCTTCGCTATGAAAACTATTTGGACAAACTAGATTAACAGCTGCCTGACGGCGTTAATTACACAATTATGTTGCCGGTTTACTCGACTTGTTGAAGGACGCGAGCGACGCTGCGTTGTGCCACGACGGGTGGAAAGTGTTCCACCGCCCGCCTTTCAGGGATTATACTCGGATAACTTTGGAGAAGTTCTTTGTATTCGGGGCGGTCGAGTGGGCTTGGCCAGCGGGCTGAACATGGACTGGGGCACCGAGCTTTGGGTGAGTTACTGCCGAATAACCAACGCGGTTCGGAGGACTCGTGTTAGCTTTTTGGTTACGTTTGGCTAGCTGCTAATTACGTTATAATTACTTGGCATGCTACGTTCACGGTCACTACGAGTTTTGGAAAGTTAGTCCACGTTTGCACAATGACACATACAGATCCACTCACTCGCCGGTCACTTCATTAGGTACACGTGATGCAAAAAAAAAAAAAAAAATCTGTGTCCATTTTGTTAAGAGCTCGTCACAAGTTGTGCATAACAATGTCCGAACGTTAAAACCATGGTAATCAAGAACATCAAAGTTGTCACGTCAGCTCTTTTATGTTCTTGCATTTAAAGGACATTCCGTTGATTCCTATAATTTATAGATGGCTCGTCTGAGAATACTGTGCATTTCCTTGTTGACGCTTGGCTTCCATAGAGATGACACCACACACTAGGGGTGGGAACCTCTGCGTACCTCACGAATAGATAAAAGTATCGACCCTGAAATGTATCTGTGTACGATATTTGATTGTAAAAATTTTCGATACATTAGTTGTTTATGCACGACCACAGGTCAACGAATATGTGTTTTCACAGGTTAAATTTGATGTTGCAGTCCTCTTGATCGTAATGAACCTCTGTGAAGTTGCCCCCCCATCAGATGCAAATTTATAGAAAAATTGTGTCATTCGTTTGTGCTTGGGTTGTGCTGTGCTGAGTCACGTCATTACTTGAAATTAATATCTCAAGCCCCCCCCCCTTTACTGCAAAATGGACCTGAAGAGGTGCCATTTGTTTGTGCTACGTTTGTGCTAGTTGTTGGGACAGTCACCTTCACTTGAAATTAATATCTCAATATCTCCAAAATGATAGCAGCACACAAGAACATTTTTGCAGCACAAACCAAGCACAAAACAATTAAATAATTTTACTATAAATTTGTCTGTTGGGATGCCCAACTTCATGGAGGTTCGTTATGCTAATAGAGGATATTTTTGGATTTTTCTCGTGTACTTGTTGGCTGCCATTGACGGTGATAGGCGTCCAATTTGTTTTGCCTGGGAGGAGCAAAGAAACATAAAAGGTCAATCGCTATTAAGTGCAGGAAATGATTGGATTTTGGGTCGCTTACAGTACTTGAGTTACTTCCTGTTGATTATAGGACATTGATGGGTCACTTCCTGTTGATTTTGGGGTTTTTTCGGGGGTACGCTTTAATCTTTGGGTAAAGTTTTTTTTTTTTTCTTTGTCAAAAATAATGGAGAAACGCTGACATAGTTAATTTATTTTAAAAAATAGTATTGTCAAAATTGTATTTTTTTGAAAGTTCAACAATATTCAGTATCGTGACTAGTCGCGGGCCGGTATGATATTCTTACGGTATGATAACTTGAAGACAAAATATCCAATTAAATCTCTAAAATGTGTTATTTGGAGATATCTGGGTTAAAAAAAAAACAAAACAAAAAACTTTCCATAGACCAGGATATTTTCAAAATATATTAGCAAATTGGAACATAATTATTATGTTAAGTTAAAATAAAAATAAAAAAAGCAAACAAAATATTCTAAATAAAATTAAAACAATTGCAGGCCTATAGGTGAGTTTAAACCCACAGCCAAAACTCCAAATTATGACCATCAGAACAAAAAAAAAAATGTTGCTTTCGTTAGTAAACAGCCGCCATCTTCAAGCAGTAGACTTCTTTAGAAAGCTCTGTTGTAGTGATCCTAATTAACTTTTTATCTAAAATACTCCTAAATCGGCAAAATCTTGATTTGAATCTATCTTTAAATAATGAAAGTTTAAAAACTTTGACATGTCGAAAGTAGACACAAGGGAAATTATTGAATAACGGCAATTTTAACAGCTTTATCGGTTGATTCACAACATTAAATTTAACTTGATACTGAAATAGTAGTATGGTTTAGCCTGAGAGCATTTTGAATAATTTTGGAAACAAAACATTCAAAACATTAAAAGCGGAGGCATATTGGAGGCATTGACCTCCGCAAACATGTTTTACATGTTGGTTGGCCTTCCTCCTCTAAGCTGCGGCCGTCTGTAACTTTTTTGTAGCCAAAGTCTTCCCATACCAGCGATTTCGGTTTCTCGATGGGGAAAAGTTCAGGAGTTTCACCTCCTCCAGCCATCGTGTAGCACAGCTGACTAACTGACACTAAGCACCAACCGGTGAGGGAGGGTTTAGCCTTACAGCTGCAAGCGAGGGATTTCTCCAAGCATTTTTGGGACATAAAAAAAAATGCTAATACAGTGGGGCAAATAAGTATTTAGTCAACCACCAATTGTGCAAGTTCTCCTACTTGGAAAGATTACAGAGGCCTGTAATTGTGAACATGGGTAAACCTCAACCATGAGTGACAGAATGTGGGGGGAAAAAAACAGAAAATCACATTGTTTGATTTTTAAAGGATTTATTTCCAAATTAGAGTGGAAAGTAAGTTTTTGGTCACCTACAAACAAGCAAGATTTCTTGCTGTCAAAGAGGTCTAACGTCTTCTAACGAGGTCTAACGAGGCTCCACTCGTTACCTGTATTAAGGGCACCTGTTTTAACTCATTATCGGTATAAAAGACACCTGTCCACAAACTCAGTCAGTCACACTCCAAACTCCACTATGGCCAAGACCAAAGAGCTGTCGTAGGACACCAGAGACAAAATTGTAGACCTGCACCAGGCTGGGAAGACTGAATCTGCAATAGGTAAAACGCTTGGTGTAAAGAAATCAACTGTGGGAGCAATTATTAGAAAATGGAAGACATACAAGACCACTGATAATCTCCCTCGATCTGGGGCTCCATGCAAGATGTCACCCCGTGGCGTCAAAATGATAACAAGAATGGTGAGCAAAAATCCCAGAACCACACGGGGGGACCTAGTGAATGACCTACAGAGAGCTGGGACCACAGTAACAAAAGCTACTAAGGGTGTAACGCAGGAGTGGGCAAACTATTCCACAAAGGGCCGCAGTGGGTGCGGGTGTTCATTATAACCTATCAAGAGGAAACCTTTTCACCAATCTGGTGTCATACAAGTGCAATCATTTGATTGCAATCAGGTGCATCTTGTTTCCCCGGACCTATTATTGGTTAAACTGCCTGTGCTTGATCAGTTGTAACAAAGACCAGGACCCACTGCGGCCCTTGAGGACCAGTTTGCCCACCCCTGGTGTAACTGTACATGTATTTGTATTGAAACGTTTCGGTACGTGGTGCTCAGTTCGGAACGGAGGCGTACCGAACGAGTTTCTGACGTAATGTAACCCTTACTTTTTGAGGCTGTGAGTCGATCGGGTTACAGTTTCTTTGTGTAGATTATATTTACTCCGTCTTCTCTACTATAATGAGGACCAACACGGTAGGACAGTAAAACCCAGAAACGTCAACGGCGCGACAAGGTGGCCGCCGCGAGAACGCAGTGAAACGCGGGCATTAAAGTCAATCAGCCAATGCACACCAGTCGCAGTGCAGCCGTGTGTTAGACGCGTCCCAGAAGCGGCTCAACACGACGCATGCGAAAAGAACGGCAGAGTTTATTATTTGACGCGAGACGTGGCCCTCCTGCGTCAATACTACTAGCTAGTATCGGGCAGACTGGAAGTCAGTCGTGTAAAAATAAGGTGGATCCGGTCGATTTTCAAACTAATATGCAATCGTAACCCACTTTTTGAGTCCATCAGATCTCTTGAGTGGTAGATCAGGGCACAGTTGACTTGTCTTTGTTGATTTACTGCTGTCTTCTCTGCTATAATAATAACCAACACGGCCCCGTGTTCAATACAAAACCCTCCTACCTCAACAAAACAAGTAGGAACTAATATTCACATCGGAACTAAAGTTATACAACATAAAATATACAATATAAATGAATGCTACATCACATTTGTAAAATATAAACACATAATAAAATAAATAATAGCCCATTTAAATGAAATAAATTGAAATGAACCAGAACTCCTGTAATTAAATAATAAGAATAATACACAGATCCTGTTTACACAATGAAATTTATTAATTTTTGTGTGGTGCTTCAACTTGAGGAAATCCACCAATAAAGCTTTTGAAAACCGTTCATAAGAAAAAATTATTCAGGCATTTTCATTTGTAAAATACATGTTAAAATCTTTGTCATTGGGATTGCTTTTCTCTTTAGCACAGGACTTTTTTCTTCTTTCTTTCAGAAAGAAAGCTGACCAATACGCAGGGTCTGAAAGGCAAATTGTTGTTGGATTATCTTTAAATACCCGCTACTTTTTGAGCAGAATTCTAGCTTTGTATAGGCTAATGTTCCTATTGTTGAAAGATGTGTAATAAACAACTAGCGCATTTATATTTTGCATTTTGTTTTCTTACTGTACCGAAAATGAACCGAACCGTGACCTCAAAACCGAGGTACGTACCGAACCGAGATTTTTGTGTACCGTGACACCCCTAAAGGCTACTATCAGTAACAAAATGCGCCGCCAGGGACTCAAATCCTGCACTGCCTGACGTGTCCCCCTGCTGAAGAAAGTACACGTCCAGGCCCGTCTGCGGTTCGCTAGAGAGCATTTGGATGATCCAGAAGAGGACTGGGAGAATGTGTTACCGTCAGATGAAACCAAAATTGAACTTTTTGGTAGAAACACAGGTTCTCGTGTTTGGAGGAGAAAAAATACTGAATTGCATCCGAAGAACACCATGTACACTGTGAAGCATAGGGGTGGAAACATCATGCTTTGGGGCTGTTTTTCTGCAAAGAGACCAGGACGACTGATCTGTGTAAAGGAAAGAATGAATGGGGCCATGTATCGAGAGGTTTTGAGTGAAAATGTTCTTCCATCAGCAAGGGCATTGAAGATGAGACGTGGCTGGGTCTCTCAGCATGACAATGATCCCAAACACTGTAGAACAGATGTCTATTACATACTAAAACTAAAATGAGTACACGCTACAGTCTTCAAATGTAAGGGTTTCAAATTGCACCGGGATTAGGTTGGTGCATGAATAAATAATCATTTTTAGCAAGGTAGGTTGACACAAAGGGCCAAGTTCTCAAAAAATAAAACCATAATTTGCAAGCACAGGTTTCTAACGCCATAATGGAGGGGGAACTACAGTACATTTTTAACAACATATAGGCACCCTGAATTCGTAATTGGCTGATTGGTGTAAGGAGGGACATCAGTTGTAAACACAAAATCAAATCAATAACAAAACGGGCTGAGTATTGACTTTTAAAATGGGAAAATCTTGACTTAGCCTTTGACAAGTATGTTCGAAGTATTTCCAAAAAAAGTGTTTAATTTCTGTTGAAATATTAGGGACATTTAACGAATACTTGAAGTGCAATTCTTACATATGGCTCCTTTTAATTTTATTGCTGCAACGATTCACTCGAGTCATTCGGTTAGAAAAAAGTTTCGAATGCAATTTTGCTGCTTTGACGATTTGTTTGATTCGACTAACGTTGTAATGGTTTGTTTTTAAAGTTTTTGCATTTAGTTTATTGATTTGGAGGGAAACACTGCACTCTAGTGGCAACAGTGAATATGACATATCTAACATAGCTGGATGCAGCTGCTGTTAAGGCCAACATGAGGTTGTAAGTTTTATGTTTGAGCTAAAATGATTGTTTATGCATTTGCAATTTAGTTGAGGGTTTTATTTTGCAGGTTTGTGGGAATATGCGTTTGAATGATTTGTTAGGAGCATTGTAAAAAAAAAAAAAAAAACCTAGCAATTTATAGCATTTAAGATAGCGGACGTTTGCTATGTCAGTTAGCCAATTGTAATTTTGTTGTACTTGGATCCTCATTTATTTTTCATACCGTTTGAGGCTAAGCTCAGGTATTTTTAGTTTTAAATGCATTTATTGCTCTTGTGAAATAAAAGTAAATTCTGCATGGTTTAAAAAAACACTCAGGAATTTTATATTCGCATTTAATGGTCTTTTGAAAGTGCAATCTTAGCAAGCCTTTGTTGTAGGCCTGCACAATATATCATTTGAGCTTTGCCATTGCAATGTGTGCATGCGCAATAGACACATCGCAGGCATAAGCGGATTTTCAGGGGGGGGCAAGGGGGGGTCAGGCCCCCGGTGGCCGAAAAGTATCATTGCATGAAATTGACTTTCCTAAATATATAAAAGTTGTAAAGCAATAAAACTGCAACAAAAATGAATGAAATGAACAAAAAAAAAAAAAATTTATAATGCCGTCAAAATGATTTTTTCAGCAGATTATGGGAAAAGCACCTTAGGCGGTCATTTTCAACAACAACAACAAAAAAAAAAAAATTAGGGGAGGGCAATTTTATTTTTTAAATGAAAAAAAAACAAATACAGATACATTTATTTATAGATAAATTTTTGATTGAAAATATATTTTTTTGATTGAAGCAACTTTTTTGGGATTGAATGATTTAGACACAAATGTCCTCCCCCAAATATGGCCCAAATACAAAAAGGATTGCTTCAATCAAATAAAACTTTTTCAATGAAAAATTAAGTGTTCAAATGCCAAATTTTTCAATCTTAAATATTTTTTTTGCATTCAAAAATGTTTTTTATGATTGGAATTTTTCTTTTTTTGATTGAAGTGATTTTTCTTTTTGAAAAAATATATATTTTGAAGCAACTTATTTTTTCATTGAATAAGACAAAAATGTCCTCGCCAAGATGTGGCCCAAACAGAAATCAACATCACTTCAATCAAAAACGTTGCTTCAATCCCCCCCAAAAATTCAAAGAAAAATACCTTTCACATGCACTTTTGAGTTTCAAATGTATTTTTGCATTAAAACACTTTTTAAATTTTTATTTTAATTGAAGCGACTTTTTTTTTGTTGAAAATATATATTTTGATTGAAGCAAATTTTTTTTTATTGAAGCAACTTTTTTTTTTTTGATTGAATAATAAAGACACAAATCTACCTTCATATGGCTCCGCCTAGGGCCGACATGTCCAAAGTCCGGTCCGGGGGCCAAATGCGGCCCGTGGTCAAATTTCATCCGGCCCCCAGCCTCCGTCATAAAATCAATAACGTCTGGCCCGCACTCAGACTTAATAAATTGGTCAGCAGTACTGCTACCAGCATATTAATTGGCTTACACACTAAATGCTGCTCCTCATTGACCCACTAAAAGGCAGCAGTACTCTAAGCAACATTACCCCACCTTACCCTTTATTCCCCATTTCTAAAATGACGACCATCAACAAAAAAAAAAGTTGACTGTGACGGCCGACGCTTCAAGGATAGGTGGAAATTGGACTACTGTATTTCTTCTCTAAAATATGCAACAACTGTGTCTGCATCATTTGCAAAGAGACAGTCGTTGTTTTTAAAGAGTTCAATGTGAGGCGATATTAACAAACAAGACACGTTGACATGTACGACAAGATTACAGGGAAGATATGTAGCAAGAAATTGAAGCAACTTGAAGCTAGTTTAATTTTACAGCAGCAGTATTTCGCAAGAGCCTGAGAGTGGAAAGAGAACGCCACAAAGGCTAGTTGAGAGATTGTTGAAATAATTAATTTAGGGCTGTCAAACGATTAAAATTTTTGATCGAGTTAATCACAGCTGAAAAATTAATTAATCGTAATTAATCGCAATTCAAACCATCTATAAAATATGCCATATTTTTCTGTAAATTATTGTTGGAATGGAAAGATAAGACACAAGACGGATATACAGTGGGGAGAAGTATTTGATACACAGTCAATGGGAAAACCCATTGGCAGTGTATCAAATACTTGTTCTCCCCACTGTATACATTCAACATACTGTACATAAGTACTGTATTTGTTTTGTTTATTATAACAATAAATCAACAAAATGGCATTAACATTAACATTATGTTAAAGCGATCCATGGATAGAAAGACCTGTAGTTCTTAAAAGGTAAATGTTAGTACAAGTTATAGAAATTTTATATTAAAACCCCTCTTAATGTCTTCGTTTTAATAAAATTTGTAAAATTTTCAATCAAAAAATAAACTCGTAGCTTGCCATTGTTGATGTCAATAATTACACAATGCTCATGGTGCTGAAACCCATAAAATCAGTCGCATCCAAGCGCCAGCAGAGTGCGACAAAACACATAAAAACGCAAGTAACAAGTGGACATGACACTGTGCTGTCATTTTAATCTGTTTGAGCGGGGCATGTGTGTTAATTGCGTCAAATATTTTAACGTGATTGATTAAAAGAATTAATTACCACCCGTTAACGC
Source organism: Corythoichthys intestinalis (assembly GCF_030265065.1). NCBI lineage: Eukaryota > Metazoa > Chordata > Actinopteri > Syngnathiformes > Syngnathidae > Corythoichthys > Corythoichthys intestinalis. Next base: position 5,728,895 of record NC_080410.1, on the reverse strand, counting down.
GATAATTTTGACAGCCCTAAATTAATTAAAAAAAAAAAAAAATAAAGCAAATGTGACACACACAATGGCTTGCTAAAATTTGCTTAAATATATTGTTCTACGTAAAGGCCAAGGTCGGCCCTCCACCTTTTTACCACACCAAATCTGGCCCCCTTTGCAAAAAGTTTGGACACCCCTGGCCTAGGGGATTTAATTTTTGACTGGGGTAACTACATTGGCACGACACCGGCGGGCGTACCAAATTCAATGGTTGACGTTCTTGGCGAAAAGTATTGCCTAAGCAGCCTGATTTAGAATTCCCCTAAAGAATGATGGGAAACAAAAAAACATCATTGTCAACTTATTATTATAAATATTCTTGTAAGCTAATTTTATTGCTGACACTGCGTTTCGGGGTCATCAACATGTTGTGCGCCCCCTGCCCAAAAAGTCAAACTCCGCCTATGATCGCTGGACGTGCACTTTTTTTTTTTTTTTTTTTAACTCTTCTTTTACATGATAAAAGCAGCAAGTGTGCAGATCTTGGATCTGTTTTATATACAACAAGCTGGATTAAACGGCATTATATAAATTAAGGATGTCCCCGATCCGATCACGTGATCTGAAATCGGGCCGATCGCACCATTTTTCAGTGGATCAGAATCGGTAGCAAAGGATCGGGTTTTTAATTAACAAAATCATGTTTTTCTGGTTCATGCTTGAACAGCGCCACACCCTCTTCCTCCTGCTAGGCAGTGTGACCAAACTGTTTGTAACGTTAACGATGATTGACAGGTTTGTACTTTGATCTGGCCTGAGAAGCTTCGGTAGCTCTACCATCGAAGTCACAAATATGTCAGGGTTTCCCCTAGAATTTTTTGAAGCTGTGGTGGCTGCAGTGGAGTCGGACAGCCTCACCATGTCGTTCCACGGTGAATGTTTTTTTTGTCCCCCCCCCCCCCCCCCCCCCAAGAACCATAACAGATACATTTTGAAATATTTCATTAGCCAGGCGAATGTCGTGGCTCCCAGCTACGGTACATATATGTAAAATGCGTAGCTGATTACAGCTACGTTACCCTATCTAATAATACAACTCTTTTTTTATTTTTTTTCTCATAGCAATAGTACAACGTACATCTCGTAGTGACCCAGGGGTCGGGAACCCAAAATGTTGAAAGAGCCATATTTGACAAAAACAAACATATACAGTTTGTCTGGAGCCGCAAAAATTAAAAGCCTTGTATAAGCGATGTTGAAAGCAACATCGACTGTGTGTATCAATATCAGCTATATTAGCCCACTGTCAAAATGACTACGTTAGCTACAAATACATAATTAGCCTTCATGATTAAATGTTTATTTTCTCTGCAGTGGATCCTATACAGATTGACGCACCATGTGACTACTCTGTTGTACGAGGCCACCATCCGATTACTCGATTATTCAAACTAATTGAAAGATTAATCGATTACTTACATAATCCATAACTGCAGCCCTATTTAACTATAGTTGTCACTGACAGTGATAGCTGTCCAATCTATTTGAAGTGGGAGGGTTGGTAGCGCTGCCAACCTTACACTTCAAATGGATTGGATTTCTACTAGTGATAAACTCTTTGAAGTTTACAGCAGAAGCATGATAAGAGCCACATGATTGGATGTCTACCATCCTCAATGGCACTGAAAGAGTTAAGAGGATAGTATGCAATGTAATGAATGCACTTTTTTCTGACAAGTAGAAGTGCATTGCTGAGATAAAGACTGGGAGCTCATTATAGCGTTCCTCCCTCGGGCCACGTTTCCAGTCCCTTTCTGTGTGCTTATGCAACCACCTAATTAGTTTTGCCCTACTTTGATTGGACCGCGGTAACACCAGTTTGAAACCGAGATTGTGATTCAGGATTGTTATGTTAAAGTATGCTAGTCCATTTAAAAGTAAATACAGTAGCACCTTAATTTAAGAGTTTAAACCCGTTCTGTTAACACACTCAAATCTCAAATGGTGAAAATTTGTGCTTCTGTTGTCACGATACTAAAATTATCAACTCTATAATCAAAAAATGAAAAATTACACCATATGATTTTTGATAAAATAAAAAAAACCAAAATTAAATGTTAACTCTTTCAGTTGCTCCATTGGTGGTCATAGTTTTTTTTTTTTTTTAACAAAAAAAAAAGCCTCAAATTGCCCCATAATTAACAGGAAGAGAATATATAAAATATACAAATGTATATCAAAAAACAAAAAATGAAGACAATATTGAGTTTTCTATTTTATTATAAAAACAAAACAAAAAAATCAAGGAATTATGTACTGTTTTTTGTGATTTTTTTTTTTCAATAGATTGAGAAAAATATGAGAGAATATTTGCTACCTCTTTTAGTGCCATTGACGATGATAGACGTCCAATCATGTGGTAGGGGTCGACAATATAAATGGCCCGGACGTATATTCAGCAAAGTATAATCCAACAGTGAAGCCTATAATATGACCGTTTAATAGCCACAGCCGTTTTTCTGTATGTGTTTGCTTTATTCTGTGTCATTACCTGCCATCATAAAATCTTAAATGTGCTTTAATGTGTCTGTGTGTGTGGGGGGGTGCATGTGTGCGAGCGTGTATTAGAAAATGCTCTGGAGAAAATAACCTGAAACCTTGAAGTAAACACTTGTGTTGAGTAATTATGTCATAGCAGCCATTAACAGTAAGTTGTCTTAAATGAACTGTTCAAGCAGTAAGTCATTAAATTATAATTATATTATAAATTATATAACAGTCCGTTTGGGCGAATTTATCGTCATTTATCATTATCGAGGTAAATCTACTCAATTTACTGTAATATGGACTTAAGGCCATAACGTTTTCCATAATTGCCTTAGTCATCTCTTTGACTAGCTGGAGGACACTTCCAAAGAGCGGCAAGGGGAGGACAGGAAACTTTGCCCCGGCACGGGGCTCTCCTATGAGCCCGCCTCCCCTGGAGCTCCCAAGAAAAAATGTTGGCTATACTGGAGTGATTATGGATGTGATTATGGAATTGGAGTATAAATATTTGCTCTAGATTCATGTTTTTGCACCGTTTTGCTGGACTTTTCGTCAAATCTACCTAAATAAAAAATTATTCAAGCAAATTGTTCTTTTTCATGATTATTTGGATCAATAACTGACACGTTGACCTGGGCCAGTGGTTTTGATAGTGGGGCCAGTAAACTTAAGGGCCAGTGGCTAATTTCCCCTAATATCTATCCCTGTGTGGCGTCCAGTCATACTTCTGCTGTGAATTTAAAAGAGTTTATCACTAATAGACATCCAGTCATTCGCTGTCAGCCCTCACCTGGATTGGACATCTATAGCACCATCAACGGCAGCCAATCAGTTAACAACCTCTGGCTATCTCCCGATACGATACGATTTGCGATACAATGCTCAGGATAACGATTCTCACAATCTGGCGATACGACAATTATCGATACACGGGTCAGGAAATCAATCTACTATACTATTAAAGAGGAAAATAAGTTATTTCTAGGTGGAAAAATATTTATTTTTTGCACTGTTGTAGACATCCTGTCAAAAACTTCCTCACAAAGTATAAGAATATTTCAAGTACAACATTTCGCTAAGTAAAAACAGCAACATTATTGCAACAAACGAGTGTTTTTTTTTTTTTTTTTAACTCATCGTCTGCCATTGACAATTTGTTTAAAATGGGACTGCTGGCTTTGAATGCTAATGTTTAAGTGCTATTGACTGTGCTAGGCAACCAATTATTTTCATTGAGAGAGGTGAATGAATATTTCCAGTCAAAACTGATTGGGTGTCTAGCCCCATCAATAACAGCCAGTGAGTTAACATAGACAGTATTTTGGAAAATGTCGGTAGCAACTTTTTGTTTCCTTTATTAAACAGCAACATCTTTTTAAAACAATACATATCGATTCTTGGTGGGAACATATCGATAACCTATTGGGATACAAACCATCGCGATATATACCCATATCGATATTTTGTCACACCTCTAATTCAGGACTAATGCAAATTAATACTTACATCATGAAAACACATTTATAGTTTTTTTAATGACTGAGAATGGATGCTGTTGCAATCAAGTATTTACATATCTATAATTCAATAGGCAACCCGACTCCTACATGTTGCTTCACTTTGCTCAAAGATCTGTTGCTCAGTTATTACTTTAGCTTAGTTTTGGTGAAAGGCTGTGCCATATCATACAGTTGCCGATATTACCGGTGTATTTTTGGTGGTGATTTGTATTTTGAAATATTGCGGTAGTCAGGCTGCAGTGATATGATGACATCAGATGTCTCATAAGCTGCAACTTTCTTCCTTCCTGTTGCTGTTCGATGCCGAAATCTAAAAATTAAGGTTAAAGTATTAAATTGCTATGTTATATTTGACTTTTAGGTTAAACACTACTTGGCTAATTTTTATTACAGGCTGAAAGACTGTGAGGTCACCCCTCATGTTCTTGTTATAGTTCTCGTTCTTTCTGTGAGGTTGTCGAAAATAGTGTGTACAATTTAATCTCAGGCAGAAATGACAAAGTTTTCATCAGTTTTTTACTACCAAATTGTCAAAAATACTGCTATTGCAAAGTTTTTCAAAATATCTAATCTAATTTTTTGAGCAATATCGCATACAAAAACACCCTTTGGTGTTTTGCATTATGTATTAACGTTAAAATAACTGTGATTCCCAAAGAAAAGTTGCATGGTTGTTACATATAGACTATGTGTAATCTTTTGTTTTACTTTTAGTTTGGAAAGTACAACTGTTAGTCACAATAAATAGGTAGAAGAAGAGTTGAACAATGGTTTGTAATCACAACAACAAGGTATTCAATCAACATGATGGGAATTGTTTCAAATTGGAGGTTCCCCTCTCACTCGCTCTTATAATGGTTACCTCGACAGTCACTTCTCTCCCTCCTGTCCACTGATGGGGTTTAATCCTGCTGCTATTTTAAGGAGATCGCTGGTCGCTGGTTGAAAGATCAGTGTGTCGGCTCGTCTAACATCTTAGTTAGCGCTAACAGGACCATTTCAGTCATGTAGTCAAGGTTTAACAGGCACCTCTTGCACTTTGTGCACTCAGCCAGAAATAATCAGAGGTGGGTCGTAACGTGTTACATGTACTCCATTGCATTCACTTGAGTAACTTTTTGACAAGAATATACTTCTCAGAGTAGTTTTACTAAGCCATACTGTTTAACTTGAATAGATTTGTGAAGAAAAAACACGACTCTTACTCCGCAACTTTGTGCTACACAAGTGTCATTACATTTTTCCTCTTTATTCTACATATATATATATATATATTTTGCTAGCGATGCCAAGAATAGCTATACCAATTTCACCAAAGAGACATCAATAATGACAATAATCACATGACTCCATTATACCAATCTGACGGTAGCGTGGCATCTTTAAAGCACTGTAAAAATGAAATATTTGACATAGAATGCTGTCCTCAACATGACTTGAAAGTGCGGATTTAAACCTCTCTTCCAGTTTTTATTTGGTGCTGATTGACCACCGGAAAATCCTTTTAATTTCATAATAGTAACTATGAAAGAACTATTCATTATTCAAACTAAGAACTATTTTCTCAAGTAGAGGGCACTCATGCTCTTTGGACAAAGAATGCTTAATTTCTGTCATTTTGTATTCTCTTGGCGGAATTCAGATTTTTTTTTTTCAATTTCTTTGGCTTAATGTGGTTATGTAATGGGTTATTGTACAGTATCACTATAACAACAGTTTGAATAGATAACTTTGTGTTGAGAAAAAAAAAATACAATAAAAAAAAAAAAAATCAAACAAAAATGTGAGAAGTTACTCATTACTTAAGTATTCTTTTCACCAAATACTTTTTTACTCGTACCTGTGTACATTTTGTGGATGACTACTTTTACTTGTGTAATATTATTTTGAAGTAACGCTAATCTTGAGTAAAAATTTTGGCTACTCTATCCACCTATGGGAATAATTTGTCACTAAGATTAGTATTATAGTTTTCTGGTTGTCTCATTATTCACAATTTTGCGCTAAATGCTGCTGCTTTTTTGGTGAAATTTGAAAGATAAATACACTTCAGAGACGAGGGAACCTCAAACCCTTCGGCCACAATCATGTCCCATTAGTTTACTTCCACAGGGTATCCATGGTGTCCTAAAAGTCTTAAAAGAAAAAAAGTCTGAAATCCAATAATTTGAATTTAAAGCCTGAAAATGTCTAAAATCATCATAAAAGGTCTTAAATACAATTGTGAAAGGTCTTTAAAAAAATATTGACTTTTAATTAGAATATGCATGAACTTCAGTCTCGCCTTTAAATGTTTTGATTTATGAGGACGCTATAACGTAACTACAAAGCGGAACTACCTCTGCTGCCCGGTCAGAATTTATCGAACACCACCAGCTGTTGCTGTGCATGTGCAGTTGTGTGTTGACAGCTTAGGGCACTTTCACACTACCACTGTGAATGTTCATCCGAATTCTATCTGGACCAAACAAACGAACTCTGGTTCGCTCAAAAATAGTGCGACTCTGTCCCTTTTGTCACCCTTTATGCTATGGTGCTCGATTAGGGCTGTTGTGATACACGCAGGGTATCCTTGGAAGCGTAAGTACAACGTGCACGCTATTCAAAATCAACAATGGCAAGATGACAGACGATTAGCCATGGCCAAATGTTACTGTGCTTCGCTAAGCAATTGCATTTGTTGCAGTTGTGTTTTGCATGGTGTTGCTGAACGTATCTTGTCAGAGTGACACTGGCATAGACTGGCGGAGCGTCTCGGGGCGGCCGTTTCGCCTCGCTCTCCTGGAAGTGGCGACAATTTGAAAGTCCAAAATGTCGCGAAAGTGAGCGAAAGCGCACCTCTCTAACTTGGGGTACCACCAGTTCCCTTTCGTGGTTTAATTTTCCCCTATGCATTTTTTATATACTCCAGTTCACTCGGCATTTAGTCGGGAGGGAGCGACCTCGCCACTGGCCGAACGGCGACTTGCTATGTTATGTTACATTACTTGCAGTGCCACAGCACCATGCTGTGAGGCTCCATGCTCCCTTCCCTCCCAGGAGGAAGGTACAGTACGTCTTCTTCTATTTGTCCAATCAATGAGTGTGCGTTTCGTCGACGTGACACTAGGAAAGCTCAGTTGTCGCAGTGTGAATGCTGAACCTTTTCAACAACTCATTTGCGAGAGTTTGTGCGAGGTAGCTCTACAACTAGACCCTGGTCCTCTTGGTCTCGTGTGAAAGCGCACTTCGTTAGCATAGCAGTGGAGAAAATGTTAAACAGATCCGAATTACAGTACTTGCATCCATGGTTAAGTGGCCAATCGCCATTGGCTGTAGAATTTGAAAGTCTTGATTCACAGCAGAGAAATTCCTGGTGTTTTCAGTCAGATTAAGCATTTTGTGTTGCAATGTAAAAGAGCTAACACTAAATCTATGTACTTTGCAATTAATTCTCCACACTCCAATTTTCCTTTGTATTTTGTACTTTTTCCAGTGTTGATGTGAGAGGTCTTAAATTGTATTCATTATGGTCTAAAAAAAAGTCTTTAAAAGACGCAAATTGGCTTGTTGAAACCTACAGGGACCCAGTTCCAAAGATGATGCAGTGAAAGTCTGGTTAGCAAACCCATTGTTGGTAGTGCGCCTTTAAAAGGTTCGCTAAACACCAGAAGACTCAGGTAGTACAATACATTACATCCAGTCCTGTATTGTGTTCGCTTTTTCTGTGTTTCAACATTAATTGTCTCCAGAGGGACAAATTTCTTCTGGGCAGTTTGCCAGTGCTGTAGCCACAACATTGATCGTACAATGCAATGCAATAAAACCAGACCTACAATAGAATGCGCGCCCAAACCAGGTGTAAAAATTACTGACAAAAAAGACAAAAACAATATATGACATGACAAGATAAGTGGATGAGTAATGTTTAATACGGGAAAAAAAATGCAAAACTTGTAAGACCAGTAACACTAACTTGAATAAAACAAACACGCTCAAGTCATCTAAACACAGGAAGAAACAAGTCTGGAGTGAGGAACCCTTTAGATGAAAGATCCTAATCTTAATATGAATCATAATTCCTTTATTTTCATTGGGCTTGAAGCACAACAAAATGTAGATCTTGAACAATCTCTGAGAAAAAATGTAAATATAGAAAAATGCTTTCAATGGGAAGGTGCAATAGATTACCTCTGCAAGCAAGACAGTACTTCGCGATTCATCATGCAGTACCGTCTTGCAAACCTCAACTGTCCAACCACTTCTCTGGTCACCTGATGTACGAGCCAATCAAGAGAAAGAGGCGGAAGATTCAGACGTGACGAGGAAGCAACTATCTGGTTGAATAATAATCGTAATGATTGGGGAATTTTCCTCCTTACAAACTTCTCTGTCTTGTGGGTTGCTACAAGGCTTATTTTAGGGCCTATTCTCTTTGCATTTTATCTTCTACCATTAGGATCAATTATAAAAAAAACTAGGGGTGCACGCTATCCATTTTTTGAAACAACAGATATCGATAACTTCCTGCTCCTCAAAGCCGATATCGATAACCGATAATGAATATATAATTTTTAAATGTAAATCCAGTTTTTGAACCCCTGGAGGTTAAAAAAAACTAGTGGTGGATTCAACATAGATTTGCCTTTGACCTAACCAGATTTTTCATGATGACATGAGCATTATTATAATGAACAAAACAAAGACAAGAACAGTCGCGACTTCAAATAAAGTGCCAACATTTATTTTTTCAAATAAATATAATTTGAGTCTATGTCATTGAAGAGGTGTTCCCTGAACAATGAGCACTGAACTAAAACATAAACCCAACAGGTACTGAGCTTTGTCATCAGATAAAAACATTTGGCGCTAGAGGAGAGGAAACTTGTGGTCTTGGTCCATTAAACAACTTAACTTTGCAATTATGGGACCGCAAGCCTATCAATAATCAAAAGGCCTCTCAATAACTTGTAAAAATAACACTTTAAAATGCAAATTGCCGTAGTAAGGTTCATCACTCAATGATAGAAAAATAAGGCCTCTAGAACAGTAACAAAACTTTGCATAAGCCAAGGCTAGGATTCAAGTTAAGAAATACTTACAGGTAAATGTTGATAAATTTAACTGAAACAAAAAGCGCATAAGACTCTTCACACTATCCAAAAGTAAATAACTATGACACTGAAACAAGTTATAAATTTAATGAAAGCAAATTCCTCATTATCAGATATGGTAGAACAAAAAGTATTAATGGCTTGCCTTATAATAATCCATATGAAAACCGCAGTGAGTGAACCCATTTTCAATGAAGCATGAGATTTCGTCTTTGTACAGTACGAAATCCTTATCCAGCCACTGCGACGTCAGACCGTGCAAGCTGACAGAACTAAATTTCCACGTCCATATGTCCGTAGTGAAACTTATGTGCCGTGCATGGTTGCAGAGTTGGACGACTGTGGCAATCTCATTATAATTTGCCGGTAAACATTCATCTGAAAAGTGGCGGCAGCTTGGAATGATGAACCTGGGATGGGCAGCTTCATTCGCAGCTCGCACGTCCTTGTACTCTTTTAAAACACCATCGAAGCGATTGTGATATTTTAAGTGGCTTATTAAGATTCGTTGTAGCTCGACAACTTTTCCCCTCCTCGTGGAACTTAGGCTTTGCATGTGTTACAAATTGCAAGTGAAGCGTTCTCCACCGACCATCAAAAAAAAAAAAAAAACACACAACCGACGCCATGCTTGTTGTCTACTAGCCAGCCGTGCTGCACACTGCCGTCACATAAGCGTTACGTCACAAAAAGGGAGCGCTCGATTTGTTGTAAAACTCCCTCTTCCCAAACCACAAACAGTCACTTGCCACGTTTACATGGAGCCAAATATTCCAATTACAATCGGTTTAGATGTTCAAACCGAATAAATGTGTTCCATATAAACACCTCATTCGGAATGAACAGGCCCAAACCGAATGGAATTTCATTCCGATTCACAGGGGTGGAATATTCCTTTTCCCAAACCGATAAGAAGTAAAATTATATCATGTAAACAGGGAAGCGGAATGGTGTCTGGTTGCGTTCTTTCTGCGTATGCTCCGTACTGACGTGGTGACGTCACTTGGTGAGGTAAGTAACGTCACTTGCAACATGGCTTCCAAGCACAGCGCACCTAATTGGAGTCCGGCGGAAAGATTGTATTTAATTCAAACTTTAAAAGAATTGAATATAATTGCTCGCTTAGACGGGCGTAAAACGAGGAACAGTGACCTATTCAAAAAAGTTCACGAGAGGTTACACGAAGCCGGAATAGACCGGAGCGTTGACCAGATTAGAAACCGGTGGAAAACGCTGACAATCGGCTACTACAAGGCAAAAGAGCAAAACAACAGAAGCTGATACGACCCCACAAACACAACAAGTGGGTTAAAGTTAAAACAGCAGCACTCTGACGATCGATCTCCATGTTTTGCAACGTGACACTTTGTTTTGATTAATCTGCGCATGTCAGACGGCAGTTGTCAAACGTCCTTTCGGAATAAAGGCAGACACATGTAAACGCTGGATCGGAATAGATGAAGTGACATGTAAACAGCTGATCTGAAATTTCCATTCGGAATGATTTGAATCGGTATGAATAAAAGTCAGCATGTAAACGTGGCTACTGATACGTTGTACTAGCAACACAGGAGTGGGAACAAATGCACACATCCCAGTCCGCCAACACCGTGCCATAAATATTATACGTAAATTATCTGTCCTATTAACTCTTTCACTCCCAGCCATTTTCACCAGAGCAAGGCCCTTCGCTCCCGGCCGTTTTTTCTGGATTTTGGCTGATTTTGCAAGGCCCACAGAAAATTCTGTTCTATTGCTATATAAACTTTGAACCCACCAAAAGAAAGATTGTACTCTCTTCTTTCAGCAGAAAAAAAAGTAAGTTCGTATCTATTTCCATTCTTTAGAAATCAGCATTAGAAAATAGCTTAGTTTGAGCAATTTTCCAATTTCTGATGAAAAAACGGAGAAAATGAGCTTTTTGTAAACGCATATATTTCAAACATAACTTTGACTTTAACAAAGCTATTTTTTGCATTAGTTACATCCCAAACATCTGAATAATGTTTTCCTTTTACAAAATACTATGAACAACCAGACAAATAGAGCTTTAGATAGAATAGTAACAATTTATTCACACACAACGACTGAGAGATGACGGTTTGTCGCCGAGATGACGCCGTTGTCGCCACGTCAGCTGTGTAAACTTTTCCCTCATCGTTGTCTGTCTCACAAAGATGGATTATTTTTGCATTTCTGCGGGGTCTGCTAGGCGAGCCGCTCCACGGGGGGTTTCACTCGTTTTGCACGATCGTCCAGCGCCTGGTGTCCCAGGCGTCCTCTCGTTGTTTTGTCCGGTCGGAGCGCCGCCTGGGCTCAATCCGCCAGCGCTTTGACAATGCTGGCCGGCCGTTCACTGCTGTTGAATGGGCTTGTCTAGTCTTCCAAAATGCGCTACTGCCCTCCAGTGGCCAGTTTTATTGCTTTAAAATTGGTTTGGAGCGTTTTTCTTTGTTTCTCAGATACAGCGGAAGCTATATATGCTTCTTATAAAAAAAGATAAAAAAAACGCAAAAGACATATAAATACGGTTGTGGGACAGTTGAGCATTTAAAAATAAAACATATTTATACGGTTCCGGGAGCAAATGAGTTAATAATGTTATTGGATTATTAGTATGATGTCATAATTCCTATTATCGTGTACCTATAAAAAAAACATCTCTCTTTTCATTTTTCTGCTGATGACCTGCACCTGTATTTGCCCCTGAGACACAATGAACAAACTGCTGTCACTAAATTGATGGAGTGCATATCCGATGTGAAGCAGTGGCTAGCACAAAACTTCTTACATCTTAACCAGAGCTAAACAATCTATTACTTTTGGCACGCCTTCTATGATGAGTGCCCTTGAGCCCAACTCTGGTGCACTGGCTCCCTTTTTTAAGACACACGTTAAAAATGTCGGAGTGATATTCCATAGCAGGCTCAACTTTGAAAAGCAGATTAGTTCTGTTGTAAGAGCAAGTTTTTTTCCAGCTCTGTCTCTTGGCCAAAGTGAAGCCTTTTCTTTGTTGCCACAACCTTGAGAAGGCAATTCATGCTTTTATAAGCTCAAGGCAGGACTACTGCAATGCACTTTATATTGGTCTTCCCAAGTCCTCAATTACTCATCTGCAACTTGTTCAAAATGCTGCTGCTGGATTTTTAACAGGTACACCTAGACGTGAACATATTACCCCCATGTTATCATCGCTCCACTGGCTTCCAGTCCATTTTAGAATTGTTTTCAAACTTTTACTGTTTGTTTTTAATTCTATTAATTGCCACGCTCCTCCTTATTTATCGGAAATTTTAACCCTCCGTACCTCTGGCAAGACTCTTCGTTCTACCGGCCAACTTCTTTTGCAAGTTCCGAGGTCGAAACTTAAACAGTGGGGAGACCGATCTTTTGCGGTTGCTGCCCCCAGGTTGTGGAATATCCTTCCCCCTGAAATTCATACCACTACGAATCTAGGCATTTGCAAGTCTCTGTTAAAGACGTTTTTAGACTCGCCTTTTCCCCAGATTAGGGTAGCCTGGTTTTATTTCTTAAGGGTTTTTAATGTTTTCGGATTTTATCTGTTTTATTTTTTTATTTGCTGTGTGACTTTTATTGTGATCCGCTGTTTTTGTTTCATTTCTTTATGTCCTTCTATAATACTTTCCTGCCTTTTATTTATCATGAGCCATGTTTGACTTTGTTGTAAAGCACTTTGATGACCTTTCGGGTTTTGTAAAGGGCTATATATATAAATTTGATTGATTGAATACAATGTTTGAGTGCAAAGCCCTTCTTGTAGGTTTTTCGGTTTCTGAAGTTTTGTAGGAAATACAATTAATTTCCTCATTAAAAGAAGAGGACAGAACGTCGGCTTTTCTTCATAGGAAACAATGTTTTTGCTTTTCCGCGAACCAATACGTCATACTGTGGCTTAATGTGGATTGGTCTCCTCCTTGCTTGAATGCTATAGAGGAATGCAAAGCGGTTTTTGTAGATAGGTCAATTTTGGTCTGAAGACTGAAATACACTTAATTTCTTCATCAAAAGAGGAGCAGAGAACGTCACTAAAAGCTTTTTATTTATTTCTTTTTTGAAAGGCAACAATGTTTACGTGAGTGTGACGAGAAGATCCATCGTCCAATCAGCAGCCGTAAATTTTTTGACAGTGAAACAGGTCTTGATTGGATCTTTTCAAGATTGATATGTGGAATATATTCTTACCGGTTATATGGAACAGTCACTCAGGCGTGCCAGCTTACCCATTGGTGTCCTGAGACGTTCAATCCATTTGAAGTGGGAGGGTTGGCAGTTAATGAACCTTTTTTTTTTTTTTTTTTTTTTTCTTTATCATTTGCTGCCAACCGTTCCCCTTCAAATGGATTGGACACCTAATAATGATGAACTAATTGGAGGGAGGGTGAATCTTGACCAGAGGAACAACCAGTGTAGTTTTTTGCAGCCCTTTTAGTTTTTGTCTTGTCTTTGTCTTGACAAAAATACTTATTAGTCTTAGTCATATTTTAGTCATTTCAAAATGTTTTCATCTTCCTCTAGTTTTAGTCAACGAAATCTCACATTTCGTCTAGTTTTAGTCGACAGTTACTCAAAATATTTTCGTCTGTAAAATTCAAAAGTTTTAGTCCAAAAATAAATCAAGGTTTGCAACAATTTCAGGTGAACATAGACAGATGAGCACTTATTGTAGCATCTACAATGACAACGCCAACTTTGTGATGATAATACGCGCAGCAGGAAAAGCAGTACATAACTTTCAATTCAACCTCCCTAGAAGCCACGAACTGTATGTAAAACTGTATGTCCGAGCGTTTAACATCGTCTTTACTAGGCCTGTCGCGATAACAAATTTTACTGTGCGATAATTTCTGTGCGCCCCCCCCCCCCCCCCCCCATTTTTAAAAAAAAACAATTTACAATAACAGTGAGAATACAGTATATATTTAAAGATCAAGTACACCCATTTAAACGTGAGAAATATTTACTCTTAAATTCAAAAATCAATCCGGAGCACTGACGCGGCTGGTATACGTTGAACAATAGGATATAATGGGAGCGATTGGCTATTTTTTGCCGAACCTGGAACGAAGATGCATTTTGCGCAGTTGCTAACAAGGAATCCGAACTTTTAACAGCACGGCTGCCGCACGTGCACGCGAGGCGATAAATCGCAGCGGGAAAATTACCGCCTTCATTTTTATTTATCGTGCGATTATTGCATATTGCGACAGGCTTACTCTTTACTGACCAGGAAAGCCAAGTGGCTCTGCTTTAGATTGGCCAGTGTTTTAAGAGGATGCTCGCCAGTCTTGCGCTAATGCCAACGCGAATGCTACGCTAACGCTAGGAGTTACATTTATCACTCAGCACAGACCTTTAAAGGCTAAAGCCACATTGCATATTCTTTCTTGTCAAGATAACAAAACAAATCTTACCGGGTTTCTAAACAAAGAAGATGGAGCACAGCCTAGCGCGAAATACATCCTAAATCCGTTGAGGAGAGTGAGTGAGAGGCGCAGCACATCTCACATGAGTGACACGACCCAAACATTGCTACAATACGACTTACTCCATGTACAATATGGAAATGTCACCCATTGTGAACATATGACGGGAACGATGTCGCATTTTAGACTCGTTGTCATCTCAACACTTGAAAACTGGCATTTGTCTCGTTATTTTCTAGTCTCCAAAGCCACGTTTTTAGGTCGTCATCGGTACGTCATTGTCATGAAAAATTTGAAATATTTTTGTTGTCGTCATTGTTGACGAAAACAACTCTGGGAAGAACAAATTTTATTTTTTAACTCATTGGCATCGAACAACTGCCACCCTCCCACTTCAAATAAATTGGACGTCTACTAGTCATAAACTCATTTAAATTCACAACAAAAAGATGATTGGACAACCATATGACCTGTTGTCCAAAAATGTCCCAGACAACATAATTACTTGAATCATGTATGAATAAGAGCACGTGTTGATGTTTCATGCTGATGTCTTCGGGGCAAACCAGTCAGCTGACCCAATAACCACACTCACACTGCAAATAAAGCTAAGAATGTTCCATATCTTCCAAGTATAATTTTACACTACATTTGTTGTCAATTTGCTGTTGTCATGCATCATAACATTGCGTCCCAGAACCAGCCTCATTACATGGATATGAACGCAAAGAGTAAGCCATGTTGAGTATATTAGTGCCATTATTGTATACATAAATACACACTGAATTCTCTCAATGCCATTCGAATTGAAATGAGTTTGTCAGTGGTAGAAGTCCTGGAAGGGCTTGCAGCGTTTTTTTTTTTTTTACCCTGGAAAGTGGACAAAAGGAGAAAGAAGAATAAAAAATATAAAGAGAATATTTACTGTTTTTATTAGTATTTATTTATTTATTTGTTTGTTTATTTATTTTTAAAGTAAATAAACACAACATTAAAAATAAAGACTCAACAAGAAAAACATCGTTTTCTACAGTGTTGTTTTTACAGCCCGTTTAATATTTGTCTTTTGGACAAATACACGTTAGTCTTAGGCTAGGTTCACACCGCAGTGGCCTATACTACGAACGGAGTTCAACCTCCCCAGAAGTAATCCAGTTTACTAGCGGGTAACCGGAGTTGACAAAACCTGGTTGTCTAGTTTGTGGTCAATCGGTGCTACGACGCTGATTATGAGGTTGATTAGTCGAACCTGTGTCAACCCAGTCAGAGTTACTGCGCGTTCACATAAAAGGGGGCGGAGACCAGAGTCAAACACTACTTGTGACGATGGCACGGGCACCTTACTTCACGGAGGAGGAATGCGCGATGATTAAAATCCACCCTCACCGCGAAATCCAACACCGATTCGGCGAGTAGAGTTCGACGGGTCTATTGACAGCGAATTTACAGATCGTGTGATTTGTGAATGCGTCAATATGCCAGTTCACTTATGTCCATCAAAAGAAATAAAGCCTGCTGTTAGGACAATAAAAGAAGATTTGGTACGTTAACAGTAAGAAATAATTTATCGCGCATCACCACATGAAGCAGGATGATTGTATGTTTAGTCCCCTTGACTGTATGAATACGTATGTTCTTTTTTTAGTTTGGGGCTAAAAAATCCAGCCCGACCCGAGTCCGATCAATCAACTTGATTTGCAGGCCCAAGCCCGACCCAAAAAAAAAAAAAAAAATGTTATATTTGTGAGGACTCAAGGAGAAGAAGGAAATGCGGGATGCCATGCGTTGTTGCGTAAATTAAAGCCCGTCTTTTATAACGAATTTTCACAGTTAAACAAGACTGTAAGATGCATATTCAATAAACATTTATGTCTTTTATATTTGTGCGTCTGTCCTATCAGTGGATTTGACAATTTAATCTCTTCGAGTTGGCAGAAAAAAAAGCAAGTTTTCTCAATGTTTAAATAGTCTACATTTTTCTATGATTATTATAACTGCATTTACACAGCGAAATAACGCTGGAAAGTTCGTTAAATATATTTCTTGTATGAGAGCAATGCTCCGCATTCGTTTACATTCAGCGATTTTAACAATCAATTTGAAGCGTTTCCATACCCCACTCCGAATCGCACGGCATACAGTGTTCTTACGCAGGTATTCAGCATCACAGATGGAATACATATATTGTCCCTAGCAAAAGAGCGCACGGACAGGCACACAAGCTGCGCGGTTGTGAGGGCCTGACTCGGCGGGTTACATTAGTGACGTCCGCCTCGATCATTTGTCACAGGTAAAGAATTCCCTAAGCTGAAAATCTATATCTTTCATGGAGAACATCTTCCGGGTACGCCAGCGGATTCTGGCGGTCTCCAAAAACCCATGCCCTCCGAAGAGAGCCCCTCACAATCCGCGCGCCAATGTCGTTTGGGTCGTCCAGGTATGCTGTCATTGTCAGGAGGACACGTCCGCGGAGGAGTGCTGTTTAAATATAGCGTGGTTAATTAGAATTCTGGGGTTAAGCAAGCTCTAACTCTGAGACGACCAGGTTTGGCGTGTGGCGTGTGTTGCCATGGCAACACTTCTCAGTTCTAACATATCCACCTTTCGTAGTCTCGCTTAGCTGCGAACTTAGGTCGCACGTGATGAAGTTACTCTCGAAGTTACCCTGCTAAGCCAGAAAACCGGCTTCGTAGTATAGGCCACAGGTCTTAATGCACAAATCTGATTTTTTTATGTTTTTCCTACTCGAGTGAGGCATTAACTTGACGGTCTGATTGGGACAGGGCGCATAAAAGTGGACCATTTCAAATTCGATCTGGGCCAGTTTTGTACGTGGTTAAAATCCAATCTGGGCCACATTTTCCCGGAATGTGGCTGCGGTCTGAACTTTCAAGTCTTCCAAATCGGAATTCATGCAACAAATAGCAAAGAACAAGAGAGACAGGGAGCTACGGAAGTGATGGAACTGTGCATTAGCATTAGCGCCTAGCTTGAACTCTGCTATTAGGTAAGAGGTGGGCTTGACGACAGTCATTAAAAAATGGCGGGGATAAAAGGATAAGCCTTTCTGTGCCCTATTTGAGCAATATTTTAGTGTTGCCTACATGGCCGAGATTCGGGGCAAACTGCCCGTATGTGTGTGCGTCATGCATGCACAGTGCATGCATGCGTTCTATCAATCCACATAAGCTTTGAATAAAATACTAACCAGGGATTTATGTCTGTTATTTGTGTCTTCATTTTGGAAATCAAAATGTGATCACCCTAAAATGATGTAGAGCCAGCATCTGAAGTCATTTGTTTTGATGCTGCTGCACATGTGGGTCAGTTTGCGCAGCCTGCGAGTTAGTGCGCATGTGTGCTACATACAGGCTCAATGGAAAAAGGCAGTCTTAACGGGTATAAATCTAGGCTTAGTCAAATTTAACTCATTTAAAAATATGTTAGCCTGCGTCTATATCGCCGTCAATAGCCGATGTCAACAAAACAAAAACACAATAATCGCTTAAGAGGATGCTTGCTATGCTAAAGGTAATGGTAATGCTAATGTGAACGCAATTGCTATGTTAAAGCTACGAGTTACAGTAGTGTGTGCTGATCACTCAGCACAGACCTTTTAAAGGGTAAAGCAATATTGAATATTCTCTCAAATCTTACCATGTGTTTCAAAACGAACAAGCCTGGAGTGTAGCCTAGGTTGAAGGACAACATAAATAGCAGTGAGGGAGAGGCACAGCATATGCAACATGAGTGGCATGACCCAAACTCTGCTACGTTGCTACACGTACAAAAAGCAAATGTCACGCTTGGTGATCATATGACTGAAATAATGTCTTATTTACGACTCTTTGTCCTTTCATCAGACAAAAACTGGCAATCATTTTGTACGTTATGTATTGTATGTTTCGTTTCATCCAGTGACTTGTTTTTACCTCGTCACGTCATGGTCATGACAGAAAAAAATTGTTAGTCAATGAAATATTTTTATTATCGTCAACGTTGATGAAAACAAACATGGTTTTCCATTTTTCGTTAAATTCACCATAGGTCATTTTTAGTGTTAATCAAAATAACTTTTCTACAGCATGTATGCTCCATCAATCCATGAAAAGTACACAGAGCCCTGACATTTTAAATGACACTGCCCTAAAAAGCCCTTCTTTTTCCCTTCAACAGGGAGTGGTCGGGTCACACACTTTGGGCGAAACCATACCTGTGGGCGCCCGCATGGCAGCATCGCTGTTTAACCGAGCCTCTGCCTAGTCTACGCTGGGCAAAAACACTTTTCTAACCGAATTAAGACTTGCTACCAATAGTAAACTATCACCTTTGAGGTTTTTTGTTTCTTGTGCTGATTTTATGGGCCATACGCTTGTTGCTTTATGTTCATGCTTGTACAAGCATGCGTGCCATGCACGAGCTTCACAAAGGAGGCATAGGAGGCATTTACACTTTCGGGCGGACGTGGAAGTTATAAAAGTGACTCCATATACAGGGTTTATGCAGGTCATTAAAAAGCATTAAAACTCATTAAATGGATCATGTCAAAATTCAAGCCTATAAAAGCATTAAAAAGCATTAAACTAAATGTTCGAGGCATCAACAATTATGCAAACTTGATGGTTAAAAACCTTTTTTTGCTTTTTTTTTTTAACATAATTGTTAGCGTTGTCGAATATCAGGTAGCAGATACTATATTATGACTGACTGTGGGGTTCACAGGGGACAATAAAGAGCTGAAACGGGTGGTGGGTGGGTGGTTATTCATTGGGTTGAGGTGGACTTTTTTTTAAAGTAGACAACTGTTTTGAGTGTCATAATTATTGCTTATTCTCAGGGGTACAAATACTTATGAACCCCAGTAAATTACAAATAAATGATTGAAAAATCATGCAATGTGATTTTTGGATTTTTTTAGATTGTCTTTTTGAGTGGAAAAGCATCTATGATTGAAATTTCAGACCTCCACCTATTTTCTAAGTGGATAAACTTACAAAAAATCACAAGGGGTGCAAATACTTCTACTCCTCACTGTACCTCATTCACTGTACTGAAGCTGTGTGCCTTTGTTGTTTTTGTTATTATTTTGAGCCAGAAGCACTGTGTGAGCCATATGTGATATGGCAGTGCTTTATTGGCACTTTGCAATGGCACTTGACTTGATTAAAAAAATACCTGATGTTTGAATTGTTTTGATTTTAACAAATAATTTAGTGGTGCAACAATGGCACTTTTTCCATTACTTCTGTTGAAGTTTTTCTCTAATTTTTCACAAAATGTTTATTGGAAAACCTTGAAGTTGTTACATTTATCATTATTAAAGTATCCAGTGGGGCATCTCAATACAATTAGCCATAATATGTTAAGTCCACGACCGCCTATACAGGGGTATGAAAAAAATATCTGAGCCTTTTGGAATTTCTAACATTTCTGCATAAAACCACAATCAAATGTGATCTGATATTTGTCAAAATCACGCAGATGTCTGATTAAACTAAAACCACTCAATCATTTATAGGTTTTCATATTTTAATGAAGATAGCATGCAAACAATGACAGAAGGGGGAAAATAAATAAGTAAACCCTCTGCCTAAGGAGACTTAAAGAGCAATTGAAACCAATTTTTACTCAACAATTTAGGTAAGGTGTGTTCCCAATCACTGAGCAGTTTAAAGCTGTCCTGTCCACGATAAAACACACACCTGGTAAGAATTGTCTTGATGAGAAGCATTGTCTGATGTGCATCATGGCTCGGTCAAAAGAGCTGTCTGAAGACCTGCGATCAAGGATTGTTGACTTGTATAAAGCTGGGAAAGGCTAGAAAACCATCTCTTAAAGTCTGGATGTTCATCAATCGACAGTCAGAGAAGCTGTCTACAAATGGAGAGAGTTTAGCACTATTGCTTCTCGACCAAGGAGTGGCCGCCCACCAAAGATGACGCCAAGAGTTCAGCGCAGAATACTGAGAGAGGTAAAAAAAACCTTAGTCTCTGCTAAAGAGTTACAGAAATCACTGGCACAGTCCAATATCTCTGTGCACACATCAACGATATGGAAAACTATGGCCAAGAATGGTGTTCATGGGAGGACTCCCCGGAGGAAGCCACTGCTGTCTAAAACAAAACATTGTTGATCGTTTAATGCTCGGAAAAAGGCACTTGGACACGCCACAGAAATTTAAGCAAAATATTTTGTGGACTGATGAAACCAAAGTTGAATTGTTTGAGAGTAACACAAAACATCATGTGTGGAGGAAAAATGGAACAGCTCACTAACATCAACAGGTCAACCCCACTGTGAAGCATGGTGGAGGGAGCATTATGATTTGGGGCTGTTTTGCTGCCTCAGGGCCTGGACAACTTAAGAATGAATTCGAAGGATTATCAGGATATTTTACAGGAAAACCTGATGCCTTCAGACAGTTAAAGCCAAAAAGAGGATGGATGCAGCAACAAGACAATGATCCAAAACACAGAAGCAAATCAACTTCAGAATGGTTTCAGAAGAACAAAATACACGTTCTGGAGTGGCCAAGTCAAAGTCCAGACTTGAACCCCATTGAGATGCTGTGGCATGTCCTATAGACAGCGATTCATGCCAGACATCCCAGGAATTTAACTGATTTACAGCAGTTTTGTAGAAAGAAATGGAGCAAGATTAGTCCTAATCGATGTGCCAGACATATCTGCAGCTACAGGAATAGTCTGGTTGGAAGTTATTGCGGCCAAAACGGGGGGCCACAAAAATTTGATGGTTTACTTACTTATTTTCCCCCCTTCTGTCATTGTTTGCATACTATCCTCATTAAGATATATAAACATATAAATGTTTGGGTGGTTTTAGTTAAGAAAGACACTGTTTTTTCATCTGTGTGATTTTGACAAATATCAGATCACATTTGATGTTGATTTTATGCAGAAATGGGAGAAATTCCAAAAGGTTCAGATACTTTTTCATACCACTGTATTGGTTTGATATACAGTACTGTGCAAAAGTTTTAGGCAGGACACCTGCCTAAAACTTTTGCACAGTACTGTAAATATATATATATATATATATATATATGTATATATATACACTGAGCAAAAGTTTTAGGCAGGACATCTGCCTAAAACTTTTGCACAGTACAGGTGTCCTGCCTAAAACTTTTGCACAGTACTGTATGTATCAGATTTTTGGAGTTGGACAATAAATATTGGGACATCTGTTAAAAAGATTTAATCGGACAACTCCACTTACAATTTATGTTTGTGTGAAACTCTGTAGTTGTGCATGGGCATTAAATTAGTTTAAAGTGGCATCTAATAGCATTAAATCAGATTTGCTGATACAGTAGAAACCCTGATGTAGTAGCTTTAAAAAAACAAAAAATTCATAATAATAACAAAAATATTTACTTGTTTGATTTAAAAAAATAAATAAATAAAAATTACACAAAGAGAGTATTTACTGTTTTTCAAATGGATTGTGTGTATATAGCCATCAGTGGCAGTCAGTGAGTTAAATAACGAAGTGTACTTACTTTCTTCACATGGTTCTGAGTGTTTCATAGCGACTTGTGTGGTATCCATGTGAAAGTTTCAAGTTACCAAATATGGTTACTTGTTCTTTAAATGTTTACTATTGTAACATTTGGAATGCTGGAGTTGAAATAGGCATGAGGAAATGTTGGGGTTGCGTTTCCGGCATAGTTTTAACACATGGGTGTGAACCTATAATTGCAACAGGCTCTGTAACAACGAGGCACATTTTATGAATGAGATATCAAACAGGCAGTTCATGGAAAAACATACATTTATACGTATGTTAGATGTTACTACTTTGCAACATGCAGTGTTCATTTATTTCTGCGATGAAACATTCTTGACCGAGTTCCAGCCGGTGGAAAATTATCTCAACATGATTCACTTCCTGCAGCGTCTCTTTGCCCTAATTTGTCCATAATGCTCGTTTTAATTCTTCATATTTCCTTTTTAAGGACCGATGTGACGTCATCGAGAAGCACACGCATTCTGGGATCGACCTGGTGGAGAAGTATGTGAAATTTGTGAAGGAGAGGACTGAGATCGAGCAGAACTATGCAAAGCAGCTGAGGTGGGCCTTGTCCTTCTCCCGCATGGTCTTTTGCTAAGTGTGCGAGTGTATTTGAAAGGGCTGTTTATGGCATGTTTGTCTAGTCTCATGACTCTATCGGAACACACTGGCCTCATTCTCCAGCTGCAGTCCCTTTGCTCCCACTCGCTGAGCATGCGCTGAGGAAGTGGGAGCAGACGGGCACATGACACACAGGATATGTTCGGAGGAAGAAGACAAGATTCAGGAAGAGGAGGGGCTCTTTTTGGGGGGTGAAGTTGGGGTGATACTGTGGTTGCGGTGGACCGCTTATGAGTTTCTGCATGATGTCATTCATCTTTTACTTTCATCGACACAAACCTGAGTTGAAAACAGTCGGTTATGTTTTAACCAAACCTTGGATTTTGGATACTCTAGCTTTGGTGTGATTGTTTTACACTGACCTGTTCGGTTTTCATATAAATTAGGGGTGTTAAAGTCATGTTAGTCGTGGGCCACATAAGATAAGGTTTCTTCTGAAGGGCTATTATCTTGGCCAACCCACATAAATCTTTTACTCTTTTGGCCACCATTGATGACGTCATGGCACCCCTACCATTCCAAATGGCTTGGACGTCTAGCGCCGTCAATGGCAGGGAAAGTAGAACTGTCACGATTAATCCACTAAATGTTTACTAAATGAATCGTTGCATATTTTATATTCAGCGACATTGTTGAAATTGTCAATTTAAATTTGTTTTGCATAAAATTTGTTTTCCGAAAAAGGGACAATGGAAATGGTAAATATTGTTTTTTTTAAATTGATTAAAAAACCTTACAAAATATTCTTTTTCTATATGTATTTATTCGTTTGCTTTGACTTTTTATTTTTTACTTATTTACCATTTTAATAAACAAAAAATGGAAAATCGGCAAACATTTTTTTTTTCAATAAAAAAACACATCCTTGTTTTATTTCACTTATTCGTTAAATGATTTTTTTTCATTATGAAAATCATACATATATTATTTCTTTTATTTTTATCTTATTTATAGATTAAAAAAAAAAAAAACAAAGGAAAAAAACTACACAAAACTCCCATGTGGCACATTAAACTGTTTAGCTTATAAAGACACACACAAAAAAAACCCATCCCTTTATTTTATTTTTTGATAAAATTTAAAAAAAACAACAAAAGTAAAAACAGTGAATATTTCATTCTTTTCTACATTTCATTTTGAATTTTTAAATGTTGTTAAAAAAGGGAAAATCCCCACTCCATAATGTCCGCTTTCTGGATTATGGAAATTTTACTTGTAGTAAATGTTATTTCTGCTACAAAAAAAAAAAAAAAAAATGGAAGTCGTCTCCGGGCTGCCAGTTTGACACCCCTGATATATAATTTATATATACAGTACTGTGCAAAAGTTTTAGGCAGCACCTGCCTAAAACTTTTGCACAGTACTGTATATTTTTATTATATTATGTATATACAGGATGTACTGTATGTATATATTTTCCCCAAGTGGAAGCTTCCATGATCCTAATAAATTTAATAATTAAAATAAATATATACAGTATCGTGCAAAAGTTTTAGGCAGGTGTCCTGCCTAAAACTTTTGCACAGTACTGTATATATATCAGGGGTCGCGTTAACCGAATATTTTCCGTCGTTGACCGATTTTTTAAAACGGTGACGGAAAGAACAGAAGTCCACCTGTCATTTTGACAGGTTGCAATTCACACCCCAGACCACAGGGTGGCGAGTGAGCATATTAATTAGCTATTGTCTCTCTTGATGTATGACGTCAAGAGAGGCCTTACTCTGAAAAATGTCAAGGCAACTGAGTGTCCGAAGTTTCTTCAAAAAGCCCCAAAACGACGATGGTGTTGATAAAAGAGGTGAAAAAACAGGGACTGCACAAGCGGGCACGCAATTCAAGTCCATGCGCACCAGGAGGAAGGTGTAAGACTCCGATCAGGCCACAGCAGGTGAACTGTTAATTTCATTGTTCCATAATGTAGCCTACCTACTGGGGCCACAGTCAGCTGTTTTTTTCACTGCGGAGAAAAAGTTACATATTCATCTGGTTGATGTGTGATGGCACGGTGTGGATTCTCTGTTAAGCTTGTTCGGACAGAATATTAATTTAAAATGAATGAAAACTAAATACTATTGAATATGTTGAAGCGGTATGCAATGTTAAGAGTCTTGTTAGCTCGAATTGCTGTGTCCAGCCGCTGTAGCTCTGCTGCTCTCTGTGAACTCTCTATTCAAGCCGGAACGCGCGCGGCTCTTAAGTGTCAGTCACGTGACTGTGTCGTAGCCGCTAATGCGCTCGGCCAAATGGACACACAAGTACGTAAGGTGAATTATGCCAAACAAAGGGTCACCACAATGTCATTATCATCATTTTAAAATTTTAAGTGACGGGTAAAAATAGATTATGACCGGATTTTTATGACCCTGTCAGCAAAATGACAGACAATGAAAAAGTCTAGCGCAACCTCTGATATATATTATATATAATATATATATATATATATATATATATATATATATATATATATATATATATCACACTCACCGGCCACTTTATTAGGTACACCATGCTAGTAACGAGTTGGACCCCAATTTGCCTTCAGAACTGCCTCAATTCTTCGTGGCATAGATTCAACAAGGTGCTGGAAGCATTCCTCAGTGAGTTTGGTCCATATTGACATGATGGCATCACACAGTTGGTGCAGATTTGTCTGCTGCACACCCATGATGCGAATCTCCCGTTCCACCACATCCCAAAGATGCTCTATTGGATTGAGATCTGGTGACTGTGGAGGCCATTTGAGTGCAGTGAACTCAATGTCATGTTCAAGAAACCAGTCTGAGATGATTCCAGCTTTATGACATGGCGCATTATCCTGCTGAAAGTATCCATCAGAAGTTGGGTACATTGTGGTCATAAAGGGATGGACATGATCAGCAACAATACTCAGATAGGCTGTGGCGTTCCAACGATGCTCAATTGGTACCAAGGGGCCCAAAGAGTGCCAAGAAAATATCCCCCACACCATTACACAACCACCACCAGCCTGAACCGTTGATACAAGGCAGGATGGATCCATGCTTTCCTGTTGTTGATGCCAAATTCTGACCCTACCACCCGAATGTCGCAGCAGAAATCGAGACTCATCAGACCAGGCAATGTTTTCCCAATCTTCTATTGTCCAATTTCGATGAGCTTATGCAAATTGTACCCTCAGTTTCCTGTTCTTAGCTGAAAGGAGTGGCACCCGGCGTGGTCTTCTTCTGCTGTAGCCCATATGCCTCAAAGTTCGACGTACTGTGCGTTCAGAGATGCTCTTCTGCCTACCTTGGTTGTAACGGGTGGTTATTTGAGTCACTGTTGCCTTTCTATCAGCTCGAACCAGCCTGGCCATTCTCCTCTGACCTCTGGCATCAACAAGGCATTTCAGCCCACAGAACTGCCGCTCACTGGATATTTTTTCTTTTTCGGACCAATCGCCGTAAACCCTAGAGATGGTTGTGCGTGAAAATCCCAGTAGATCAGCAGTTTCTGAAATACTCAGACCAGCCCTTGTGGCACCAACAACCATGCCACGATCAAAGTCACTCAAATCACCTTTCTTCCCCATACTGATGGTCAATATGGACCAAACTCTCTGAGGAATGCTTTCAGCACCTTGTTGAATGTATGCCACGAAGAATTGAGGCAGTTCTGAAGGCAAAATGGGGTCCAACCCGTTACTAGCATGGTGTACCTAATAAAGTGGCCGGTGAGTGTAATATATATATACACACATATATACATGAAAAATCCGTAAATTTATTTTTGTGTTAATTGGAAGCATTTTATTAATTGTGGAATTATGTTTGCATCACTCCAACAACATCAGCGTAAAAACAGGGTTCCTGCAGATCCTTGAAAAATCTTGAAAGACATTGAATTCATTATTTTAAAAATTACACTTGAACTCATTGCCGGCCATTGATGCCGCTAGACGTCCAATCCCTTTTGCTGCCAACCTCCCAGTTCAAATGAACTCCTAGTTCAATTGGATGTCTCCTAGTGATTACCTCATTTAAAGTGTTAATTGCGTTTTTCAGAGCAACACGATTAGACCTCACTCTATCATCGTCTATGCAAGCCATTGAGTGAATTGATATTAAAATGTCTTAATCCAATTTTCAAAAGTCTTCCAAAATAACATTAATCTACTTTTCAAAAATAATAAAATTTACCCATTGACTGTCGTGGCAACATCGTAACATCACGGAACTAGCTTAGTGCTCTGCTGAACAAGACAGATTCTACAGTGTCAGCTAGTTATTTAATCAAACAATCACTATTTCTAAGACTAAAACACACTCGGTTTTTGATGCACTTTTGTCTTTTCTCAGGAACCTGTCAAAGAAATTTAATATAAAACGGATGGGCAAAGATGAACCAGATAGCAGGTAAGCAAAGATGCAGTCAATTTGCATGCCGCATGGTTGCCAAACTCCCCAAATCCTAGTTTGGAACAATACTCATATTGTATACCGGTGAGCGGATTATATAAAGTAAATATAGGTCATCCCCGGGTTACGACGTACTCGACTTGTGCGATTTCAACTTTACGGAGTCTCGTCCGCCATTTTCTCCAGTCGTTTTCTATTTATTCTTTTAATGTATTCGCATATATGGTACAAAATTGCACCTTACAGTATCTTATTTTTTACTTTATTAATATGACGTGTTCTGTCCTCATTAAATGTTAAGTTGTTCAGCTTTACAGACATCAAACAATTGTGCTTTTTGAAGCTTTTCACTTTTGAAAATTTATAAAGCTGGAACACCCTTATGTGCAGTTATGTTCAAAACGACACGGATTACAATAAAACACTTGACACAAAACAATTGCTGTTCAAACGTCCATCTAGTCGGATCAATATTTAAATTTAGAGGATTAAATTAGCCTAGTTTGCCGAACAAAAGTCCGCCAGCTTAAATGCTATGAATGCTAACATTTTTACGATTCTCATAGCAAGTTGCTCACACGCAGCTCAACAAACTGTTGCTGTAAACTTAATTACAAATGTATACACAAACATATATTAGCTGAAACAACTTACAACAAAATACAATACTTTTGGACTTTTTGTGTACTTATTTGGGGTATTTAAAGGGTTAAGATCTAAATAATTGTTGGGTTAAATACAATGAAAAAAAAAAGCTTTAGGCATGTAAGTAGGGGCCATAACCAGAATGTATTTCTGTATTTATTCACAATCAATTTAATCAATTTGTAATTTTATTTATTCATGAAACATATTATTTAAAAGATACAATAACGAATAATAATAATACAGTGTTTTCTAATTATAATTTGAGACATTTTGCCCATATATATGGACATCAAATTAAGGCCACAATATTTACATGACCCAAAATATGATATCCACATACAGTGAAGAAAATAAGTATCCCTGCTATTTTGCAAGTTCTTCTACTTAGAAATCATGGAGGAGTCTGAAATTTTTATTGTAGATGCATGTCCACTGTGAGAGAGATAATCTAAAAAGAAAAATCCAGAAATCACAATGCACGATTTTTTAAAACAATTTGTGTTATGCAGCTCTAAATAAGTATTTGAACACCTGTCTATCAGCTAGAATCCTGGCCCCGAAAGACCTGTTAGTCCGCCTATTAAAAGTCCACCTCCACTCAATGTATTATCCGGAATCAGATGCACTTGTTTGAGGTCGATGGCAGCATAAAGACACCTGTCCCCACCCCATTCAATCAGTAAAACTCAAACTTCTAACATGGTCAAGACCAAAGTGCTGTCCAAAGACAACAGAGACAAAATAGTTCACCTCCACAAGGCTTGAAAGGACCACGGAGCAATTGCCAAGCAGCTTGGTAAAAAAAAAAAAAAAACGTCGACTGTTGGAATAATCATTAGAAAATGGAAGAAGCAAAACATTGGTGGTTAATCTCAATCGGAGTGGAACCCCATGTAAAATATCACCTTGTGGGGTCTCAATGATCCTAAGAAAGGTGAGGAATCAGCCCAGAACTACACGACAGTAGTTGATCAATGACCTGAAAAGAGCTGGAACCAGCGTTTCGAAGGTTACTGTTGGTAATACAATAGACGATATGGTTTGAAATCATGCATGGCACTGAAGGTTCCCCTGCTTAAACCAGCACATGTCAAGGGCCCGTCTTAAGTTTGCCTATGACCATTTGGATGATGCAGAAGAGTCATGGGAGCGAGTTTTGTGGTCAGATTAGAGTGAAATAGAACTTTTTGGTTATAATTCCAGTAACTGTGTTTGGAGGAAGAAGAATGATGAGTACTATCCCCAGAACACCATCCCTACTGTTCAGCGCAGGGGTGATAGTATCATGCCTTGGGGGGTATTTTTCTGCGCATGGGACAGGACGACTGCACTGTATTATAGAGAGGATGACTGTATTGTATTGATGATTGTATTTTGAGATTTTGGGGAACAACATCCTTCCTTAAGTCAGAGCATTGAAGACATGTTATGCCTGAGTCTTCCAACATGACAATGACCCAAAGCACACAGCCAAGAAAACGCAGTGGCTCCGGAAGAAGCATAACAAGGTTCTAGCATGGCCTCGCCGGTCTCCAGACCTAAACCCAATAGAAAACCCTTGGAGGGAGCTCAAACTCTGGTGGTTGGGCCAAGATCCCTCCTGCAGTGTGTGCAAACCTGGTGAAAAACAACAGAACACGTTTGACCTCTGTAATTGCAAACAAAGGCTACTGTTCCAAATATTAACATTTGTGTTCTCAGGTGTTCAAATACTTATTTGCAGCTCTGTCACACTAATAAATCGTTAAAAAATTGTACATTGTGATTTCTGGATTTTTTCTTTTTAGAATATCTCTCACAGTGGACATGCACCTACGATGAAAATTTCAGACCCCGCCATGATTTCTAAGTGGGAGAACTTGCAAAATAGCAGGTTGTTCAAATACTTATTTTCTTCACTGTATGTGAAAGCTTTATTATTTACCAAAAATATTCACTTGCCCTATTAAGTTTTAACTGGTTTAAATGTCTCCTAAAGAAGCTGGAGTAATTAAAGCACAAAAGTTCTGACTGTTATCCTCTATTACAATATTGCTGATATTGCCCTTTTTTCCTTTCCTCCCCAAAACGGTTAGGCTGACCAGCTACCAGTCGTTTATAGAAATCCTGAATGAGTTGAACGACTACGCGGGCCAGAGGGAGCTGGTGGCCGAGAACATGCTTATGAACATTTGCGCCGATCTCACCAAGTATCTGCAGGAGCTCAAACAGGAGCGAAAGTCGGTGAGCTACCAAGATCCCCCAGAATCTAAGTTAAAGCACATTTGGATGTCTTTGTTTTCCTGTGCCTGCCACTCATACTTGGGCCTTCATCTGGGTCAGAATTATGTCCAGAGCATCTTTCCTTTGCGAAAACCTCTCCATCGCTATAAAAAATGTAGTTTCGCTGGTGGTTTGCGGCTAGCTACAACTCCACTATTCCCTCCAGCTGGCGTATTACTAAACCAGTGTTGTTTTCATCAACAATGACAAAGAATAGGGGTGGGACTGTACGGGTAACTCACGATGAAGCCTGTCGCAGTATGCAATAAGTCAATTATTCACTCGGTAAATAAAAATTAGGTAGTAATTTTCCCAGCTGCGATTTATCGCCGCGTGCGTGCATATATTTGTGCGTGCCTGTACGTTCGTGTGTTAGCGTGTGCTGCTTGCACTCGGCACACGTGCGTATTGATTGCACACAAATCCATCGCAGACAAATACCTAAACTATTTTTTTATATATAAACAAAACTGACCTAAAAAAAATAATCCTAAAACCTTTTAATCAGTTTTTTTTTTTTTTTTTTTTTTTTTTTAAGGATCTATTTATCGACCCTGGTTGTTTATTTTTTTTAAGGTTTCAAATTTTTGTTTTTAATTAATTGTTTCTCTTTAATTTCCCCAATTATATAGAAAACGTTTGGCTTCTATTTTGAGTTTTAATGTTCAATTTTTCCCATCGAATGCTTTTCTTTTGGTGATCAAATTTTTTTTTAAGTCAATATCAATGTATTAACGACAGATGCGTAAAAATAAAAATGACAAGAAGTATAAACTCAAAACAAAGTCAGCAAAAGGCTGAACGGCTCCAATAGAAAGGAGTATATCTGGTCGCTGTATCAATTCCTTATTTACAGTCTTTCTGACTGTTTTCTGGTGGTTCAGAGAAACAAACAAAAAAAATCCTCCGCTGGGTAACAAAAAATATGGTGGATCCTACCAGGTTGAAGGATGCCAAATAGAAGTTGCGCGTGCGTCTCGCTCCTGCAGTGAGGCACAGTTCAACGGGTCGTCTGTAGATAGCTCGCCATCTTGTCTCTCAGTTGGAAATTTTCATTCCAACAGCTGTTCAGTCGCCTCTGAATCAAGCTTTAATACGCTATCGAATCAACAACAATAATAATAATAATAATTGGAACACTAAAGAGGTCTAAATACAATTAAAAATAAAGTTATCATCGGGTGAAGTCAAAAATAGTGCAATGATACACATTAAAAACGACAGAGCAGGTGGCAGGTGAACATTCGTTCATTCGCTGCCATTCCACCCAGTTCAAATGGATTGGACGTCTACTAGTGATAAACTCATTCCAATTCGCAGCAGAAGCTTGTTTTTCTGTTTATTAGTTGTTTGTAGAATATCCTAGAATTATTTCCTGACCAATGTATCGATAATCGTTGTATCATCGTGAGCTTTGAATCGCAAATCGTATCGTATCGTGAGGTAACAAGAGGTTCCCACTCCTAATTGTTATGGTAGTGTGCAGATTCTGTTCATTGAAGCCAAACTAGATGCGCAATGATGTGCCGTCTCTTGGTGAGGAATCGTTCCTTGGCTCCGTCTCGTTAGATTATCAGACTGACTGCAGACGAGACGTCTCATGCAGACACGCTGGCATTTGTCCTTTCCATTTTGATTTTGTTCCATCGTGTTGTCACTATTTACCCTGCGCTTACACACAGACGTTTTCCCCCGCTGTCACATGACCCCCTCCAGCAGCCACCCTTCTTTTCCCCCTCGCTAACTCTATTTTTACAAATGTCTGCAGTATCTGATGGAAGCCAAGAAGGCCCAGCAGGCATTGGAGAGTACCAACAAGCAGCTAGAAAGTGTAAGTGTGGCCGTGTTCTTCACGTTAGACATGGTTTTAATGAATTGGCTGCCAGTGACGGCGATAGACGTCCAATGCATTTGAAGTGGGAGGGGTGGCAGCAAATGAACGGCTGTTCGTTTGCTGCCAACCATTCCATTTCAAATGGATTGGACATCTGCTAGTGACAAACTAATTTCAGTTCACAGCAGAAGGATGATAAGAGCCACATTCTGAGGAGGAGTAATGTGGAGTCTATCATCGTCAATGGCATCAAACGAGTTAATAGAAAATATTGTTATATTTTATGCGTTTTTAAAATTTATTTGAAAAACAGTAAATATTTTTTAAAAGTTGTTTTTAAATTAAAGTTTTTTCATTTATTTTTCATTTGAGTAAAAAAATGTCAATAAAAAGGGGAAATAATTTTGCATTATTTGTAATATTATTTACTATTATTTTGATTTAAAAATAATTTACATTAAATATGTACAGTGCTGGCCAAAAGTATTGGCACCTCTGCAACTCTGTCAGATAATGCTCAATTTCTCTCAGAAAATGATTGCAATTACAAATGCTTTGCTCATAATATATTCATTTATTTTGCTTGCAATGAAAAAACACAAAAGAGAATGAAAATTTTTAAAAATCATTATCGTTTTACACAAATCACTGCAAAATTTTTTGGCAGTCTTCAGATTTCATAATGCCATGCACACGGTCAAGCAGTCCAGTGCCAGAGGAAGCAAAGCAACCCCAAAACATCAGGTAGCCTCCACCATGTTTGACTGTGGATACAGTGTTCTTTTCTTTGAAGACCTTGTTTGTTTTTCCGATAAACTCTGTTGAAGCCTTTTCCCAAAAGCTGGACTTTTGTCTCTTCTGACCAGAGAACATTCTTCCGAAACATTTTTGGCTTACTCAGGTAAGTTTTGGCAAACTCCAGCCTGGCTTTTTTATGTCTCTGGGTCAGAAGTGGGGTCTTCCTGGGTATCCTTCCATAAAGTCCCTTTTCATTCAGATGCCGACGGATAGTACGGGCTGACACTGTTGTACCCTCGGACTGCAGGACAGCTTGAACTTGTTTGGATGTTAGTCAAGGTTCTTTATCCACCAGCCACACAATCTTTTGTTGAAATCTCTCGTCAATTTTTCTTCTCCATCCACATTCATGGAGGTTAGCCACAGTGCCATGGGCTTTACACTTATTGATGAGACACAGGAACATTCAAGTCTTTGGAGATGGACTTGTAGCCTTGAGATTGCCCATGCTTCCGCACAATTTTGCTTCTCAAGTCCTCAGACAGTTCTTTGGTCTTCTTTTGTCCATGCTCAATGTGGTACACACAAGTACACAGGACAGAGGTTGAGTCAACTTTAATCCATTTTAACTGGCTGCAAGTGCAATTTTGTTATTGCCACCAACTGTTATGTGCCACAAGTAAGTAACAGGTGCAGAAGTATCTCATGGTTTTTCAAAGGGTGGCAATACTTTTGTCTGGCCCATTTTTGGAATTTTGTGTAAAATGATAATGATTTAATTTTTTTCCCATTCGTGTTTGTATTTTTTCATTGCAAGAAAAATAAGTGAAGATATTCCTCCCAAAGTATTTGTAATTGCAGTCATTTTCTGGGAGAAATGGAGCATTATCTGACAGAATTGCAGCGTTGCCAACACTTTTGGCCAGCAGTGTAAAAACCAGTAAATTTTCTTTTATTTTTAAAAACAATTATCTATTGTATTGTCTAAGTTCTTCAATGAAAAAAGAAAATTGTAAGTATTGTTTATTTTTGTATATTTATTCCATTTTGATTTTGATTAAAAAAAATATTGTTACACAATTTTTTTCATATAAATGTATCTTATTTTTTTAATAAAAAAATTGAAAAAGTGGGGGGAAAAAATACCTTTTTAATTTTTTTTGTTATTTGATTACAAAAGAAAACACAGTAAATGTCTTTATTTTCGTATGTTCATTTTTAGTTTGGATTTTTTAAAATTTCTTGTTTAAAATTTAAATAAAATGTTTATTTTCTTCTATTTTTTTAAAAGGAGGAAAGTGTAAATATTACTTCTGCAGTCATCGATCTTTCATTACGCGGACAATAGAAATTTTACAAAAATGTTATTTTGGTAAGAAACATGACATCGACACACAGATTAATTTCAATGGCCACGAAAAATGATTGAGCGGGCCATGTTTGCCCCCCCCTTTCCTCGAGTTTGTCACCAGTTTTCTAAATATTCTTTTTCTCTCTTGTCCTCTTTCCAGAGTAAAAAGCGCTTTGAGCGGGAGTGGCGAGAAGCGGAACGTGCGGCCCAGAGTGCGGATAAGACGGACCAGGACATAAATGCAACCAAGGCAGATGTTGAAAAGGTAAAATCTATTTTTAAATCATCTGTTTAACCCTTTAAGACGTTGATAGACATCCAGTCATCCTTCTGCTGTGAATTGAAGTGAGTTTCTCACTAGTAAATGTCCGATCCATATGAACCAACCCCCCCACTTCAAATTGGTCGGACGTTTGTATCGTCTTCAATGAGTTAATTTGAAATTTGAGGTTGAACGTGCACCACCTGATGATTCTCTTCTGTTTGCTCTCATTTCTAAGGCGAAGCAACAAGCTCACATGCGAGCGCATGTTGCGGAGGAGTGTAAAAATGACTACGCCGCTCAACTCCAAAAGTTCAACAAGGAACAGAAACAGTTTTATTTCACCGATATGCCACTCATCTTTAATGTAAGTTATATCACTGCTGCCCAGTACGCGAGCCATAGCCATAATTCTACCTGTCAGGAAAGATAATGTACGGTTTTGAGGTATTTTAATGCACCATTAATATCAATAGAAGAGGGGTGGGATCAGGCCCATCGCATCATTTTATGTGCATGGCACACATCAGCATCGGCTTCATGCTTTTTGCTAAAATAAAAGTTAGATACAATCGCTATAATACAGAAACACTGATCTATAAGCAAAATGATTCCTGGATAGAAGTGAAACTTTACTAAATTTGGGTCTCTAAAAAGAAAAGCAGAGTTGTCAGGTATAAGACGGAGGAAGCAGTTGCGTATCGCAGACACAGGATTTTATTGATGTTGACAGGCAAAGAAAAGAATCAGGTCAAGCGGTAATGGCTAGTTGGCATGCGTATGCTGAATCGCTGACGACCTGACACTGAATGCTGTGTGTTCGTGCCTTATATACTCTTCTCAGTTGTTCTTCGTGACATATTAAAGAGTACACAGTCCTTGTGACGAAAGCTTTGTGATGCATGAGTGATGCAATATGCTGGTACATTGGTACATGACAGTGTGGCAATTGGTTAGTTTTTGAGTTGCACTATGTGGCTGAAATGCGAAAATCCAAGCAATTTAGGCGAAAATGGGTATTAACTGAAATTGAAATGGTTAATTCTGGGTAAACATACCTCGCTGACAAAAATGTCTACCATTTCAGAATATAATTGTATAAGCAAGACTTTGACATAAATGCTGTTTTTAAAGTATAGTAGTACCTCTGCATACGAATTTGTTCCAGGACCTGGTTTGTAAGTCGAAATGGTCGTTTGTCGAGCAGGATTTTCCCCGTAAGAAGACATCAGCAGAAGTGAGACTTTATTAAATTTAGGTCACTAAAAAGAAAAGCAAAGTGTCATTAGTTAGTTTTTGAGTTGTTGTATGAGGCCGAAATGTTAAAGACCAAGCAATTTAGGCGAAAATGAGTATTAATTCAAATGGAAATGGTTATTTCTGGGTAAGCATATCTCCCTAAAAAAATCTATACCATTTCAGTAGTACCTCTACATACGAATTTGTTCCAGGACCTGGTCGAATGTCGAGCAGGATTTTCCCATAAGAATACATCACAATTTGATTAATTTGTTCCACAAAAACCTACACTAAATTGTAATTACTGCTGGTACAATTACACATAGCAAATTAAATACAGAGAGAGAGAGAGAGAGAGAGATACAATTACACATAGCAAATTAGAGAGAGAGAGAGCGAGAGAATAATTAAATGATTTAAACGAGATATAATTGTGTACTTTTTGTTTCGATCCAAAAAGAGATATGATTGTGTACTTTTTGTTTCGATCCAAAAACTCCGGTTAGCATGAATAACAGTGTCAAGACACAGCTATGAAAGGCCACAGCCGTACTTTTGGGGGATTTTATGGGTGAAACACGGTAGTATAACAAGGGTCGCAAATCACAAACATGAAGACTGGTGGTGATTTTCTTTTTTTAAATATTTACCCTTTTAAACCTTTTTTTTTTTCAATTTTTCTTTGTTTGGATCAATTAATTATCATTTAAAATATTGGCGAAAATGTGACAGTAACAAAAAAATACAATTAAGCGATAATTAAGAGGTAGATATCTGTGACCTCTTTACACACACTATTTTTTTCTTTGTGACGTAATTTGTTCAAAATAATTTTTTTTAAGTCGTTTTTTTAAAACTAAAAATAAGACGTCAATTAATGATTCTAAGCTAAAAAGGATAGACATTTCGAATAATAAATATAATTACTTCTTTTCATGGCTGGGTTGAAACAAAAGCGGTTGCTCGGTGTCTGTAAACTGGGGACTCCAGGGTAAAACTGACAAATTAAAAATAGTTTGGGGGCTTAATTTGCCATGAAACTGCTATGGCAGCATATAGACATATTGTTCGATCAAACACAACAGTTTATTTTAAAGAGGGGTGCGAGAGCAGAAACTGCTCTTTCAGCCTTGTCTGTGTTTTCCGCCACATAGAGGTACCACTGTAATATACATACATACATAAACATGGGTTTGGCCAACCCACCGAAGGTAAAACGTATAAAGGCAAAGCTATGTTATTTTTGTTTTATTTTCATAAGTCGTCTATTCTCGCATCACAAAAAACATTATTTTAAAAGTTGTAAAAGCTGATTTTGATTTGTGAATCAGAAAATGCAAGAGCTGGACGAGCGTCGAATGCGAAAGTTGGCGCAGGGCTACATCCTGTTCTCAGACACAGAGAAGCAGGTGATGCCCATCATTGGCAAGTGCCTGGAGGGCATCACCAAAGCTGGCACGAACGTCAACGAGAAAAATGTGAGTCACTTGCGCGTTGTATCAGTTTTAAACAAGCGCGGGACCGTAACTGCTGTATTTCTCTCGCGCTTTGCCATTCAGGACACGTTGGTGGTCATCGAGCAGAACAAGTCGGGCTTTGAACGTCCTGGCGACGTAGAGTTTGAGGACTACAGTCAGGGCATCAATAGGGCGTCCTCGGACAGCAGTCTGGGCTCGCCCAAGGGCCCCATTGACCTTTTGGGCAAGAACAAAAGCAAAAACTTTTGGCTTTTCAGCAAAAAGACCAAGGTAGGATTTTGCATGTCAACATTCATTACTACAAACAGGTGGCTCTTGATAAATTTGAATATCCTCTGACACCATACATAATGTGACATATTTTAATTATAGCTTTCAATTGAACACCTGAGTAAGTCCAATTTGTGTATAAAGGGTTTGAAAGAAAATGGATAGGGATTATATACTTTTTATTATTTATTCTTTCACTTTTTCATTTGAACAAATGTCATATATGAACTTTTCTTCAATATTCCAATTTATTAAAATACACCTGTATATATAAAACATGAATGCAGTAGCAAAGCAATCGACTAGTGCAGGGGTGTCAAACATCTGTGTCGCGGGCCACATGGTAGTTACCGTTTCATTTGGAGTTCCAACTCCGGCTGTCTAATTATTCGACAGGTATTTAGTAGTCGATGAATTGTTTAGAGACGTTGTTGACCTCAAAATTATGGAGGACCAAAGCTGCCAAAATAAATACATAAGTGAATGAATCAATAAAGTGAAAATAAAAAATACTGTAGATAAAAAAAAAAAAAAGATTCAAACATTACAAATATGTAAATAAATACAAGTACAAAGATGAATGAGTGAATACAAAAATACATTTGGAAATAAATATAAAAATAAATATATCAATTGAATTAAATATCAATCAGTGAATGAAAGCGCTTTGCTCCTGTATTTATTTTTGTCAGCGTGAACATTCAGAAAGAAATGTTATTTAAATGAAGGCGCCGTCCTATGTGTGCCTTGGGTTGAACTGTTTGCCTGTTGGTTGGTTATGGTGTTATGCTAATGCTATGTAGACGGTAACGGCTAGCACGACACAAGCATGGATGCTATTTTCTTATGAATTCGAGTGAACATTAACTGCAAATGCTAACTGGCAACGTTACACGTTGTCTGCAACAACTGGCATTGGTTTATCATTAGTTTTTGTGATGACAATAATATTAAGTCAACCGATCTGTACTTTTTGTTTTACTTGGTCATGTACAAGCAGGCATTTCCTAGTCGATCACTGCACTTGTATTTTGAATGGCAAATAATTGAATAGTTCAATGCAGAACCATGTGGAAATAGTTTCGACACTCTCTGATCTCACTTCAGTTGGTCACGTGGTTCACGTAGGCGTGAATAGTTCAAAGCACAAGCAGCTTTGTAATGGTTTTTGATGGAACTGAATGCGGTAATTGCGGCATTTATGTCAAAAATGGATCAAATTAAGTGCCTAAGTACTTGTTTGATTATCTTATTGGGGTCTGACCTTGTTGAAGCGAGGTTTGGAACTATTCGAGGCTCCGCTACCTGGAAGTCAAATCGTATAATATAAATATAATATAAAATTTGTATTTCCCCATTTGTTTTTATATTTTAATTTTTGAATCTTACTTCTTATTTTTATATTTTATTTTCACTTTTATTTATTCATTTAAAATTTTAACAGCTTCGGTCTGCCATACCAAATTGTCGGTTTGACACCTGTGAACTAGTGGGTTAATCCTTGCATGGCAGGCCGAGCCAGGACGGACATGACTCCCGTTCACGCCCTCTAAAGCGCCACAGCACGCATCTCTTTTATTATTACGGCCTATTGCATCCAATGGACTGTTTCTAGAACCCCCTCCCTCTTTGCATGAGTGACCCCCCCCCCCCCCCCCCCTTAACCCCTCCCTCTTTGCGCACAGGTCAACCGGCAGTCAAGCGTTGTGCTGCGCTTGTGCTTTCAGCGGCACAGGACCCGAACAACATTGAATTTTTCCTCGGCGGGCATCCCCAAACACACTGCTTCCATTATACTTGGCGCTACAATCGCAAGCATTGTGAGGACAAGCCGCAATGTTATTTGCCGGGTCAGGAAAACTGGAATCGGGTCAACTGGCGCTTTTGGTTACCTTTGCCAAGTGTAAAAGCGCTTGGCTGTGTTTGGTGCGTTCCTTAGCAGGGACTTTGAGAACTCAATTT
Organism: Corythoichthys intestinalis; assembly: GCF_030265065.1. Classification (NCBI taxonomy): domain Eukaryota; kingdom Metazoa; phylum Chordata; class Actinopteri; order Syngnathiformes; family Syngnathidae; genus Corythoichthys; species Corythoichthys intestinalis. Next base: position 5,689,735 of record NC_080410.1, on the reverse strand, counting down.
GCGACTGCCAATAACATTTAAAAAAAAAAAAAAAATATATATATATATATATATATATAGATAGATGGAAAACACTCAGGTGACTTGTAGTTATATTGTGACTTATTTACAGACGCCAATTTTGTCATTGTGACGTAATTTGTTTAAAATTTTAAAATATGCGAGTGAATGATTTTTAAGTCATTTTTGTTTTTCTGAACTAAATATTAGACATCAATGAATGATTCTAAGCTAAAAATGACAGATATTTCAAACAAGAAATATAATTACTTCTTTTTATGGCAAGGCTGAAACAAAAGCAGTTACGCAACGTCTGTAAACGGGGGTTTCCAGGGTAAAACGGACAAATTAAAAATAATTTGGGGGCTTAATGCGCCATGAATCTGCTATGGCAGCATATAGACATATTGTTCTTTCAAACACCACAGTTCTTTTGGCTTAAAATACAGCAGTTTATTTTAAAGAGCGGTGCAAGAGCAGAAACTACTTTTTCAGCTTTGTGTTTTCCGCCATATATATATATATATATATATATATATATATATTTTTTAATTTGTTACCAGTAAGTTTGCATTGTGTTTACCATGCATCATCACTGTCTACAGCAGTGGAGTGGAAGGGCATAGATTTACAATCATGTGACTCTTCATCCTAAGAAATTAAATGAGTATCACTAGTAGACCTCCAATCCATTTGAAGAGGTATGGTGACAACCCTCCTTCAAATGGAGTGGACATATATTGGTATCAATGGCAGCCAATGAGCTAAATACGATGGGGTGGATAAATTTTAGAGTTGTATTGGGAGCCAGAGTTTATTTCTTATGGATATGCCCCAAAACCATCAGGAAGTGACCCAGAAATCAACGGGAAGTGACCCCAAAAAACAGAAAGTCACCCAGACATCATCTGAAATCAACAGAAAGTGACCATTAATGAACAAGACGTCACTCATAAATGGCCCAAAATCAACAGAAATGACCTGGAATTACACTTAAATCTACATGAAGGGACTCAAAATCAGCAGTAAGTGACCAAAATCAACAAGAAGTAACCAAAATAAACCAGGAAGTCACTCATAAGGGAAATCAGCAATCGGTGGTCACATTTATAAACAATGTGAGGCATGCTTCCAGTCCCCCTGTAGCCGGTTCCTCATGTCTCTCTCTACCTACACAGGGAAAAAAAAGAAGAGAGAGATGTAGGAAATGAAGACATACAAGCATCTCTAACTGACATTGAACAGTTCTGTACATTGTACAGTTGACCAAATGTTGACCTAATGTCTTACAGTGTTCATTGCAGAGAAGTCTCTCCTACAGTTCACTGTTGAGATGGGCACTGTCAATGCAATGGCTCAAGCAAGGGTACAGCCCTCCCCATTCATCAGTCAGTGACGCCATCTTTGCCATTATGCTGACCTGGTCCATATTCTGAGACACATTCAATGGATTAGCCATTAGGACTACGCTGTTTCAATCCCATGTTTTCACAGATTACATTAAATCAATTCAATTCAAGTTAAAACTGAAGTGTTTGTGGGCGTTACTTTTCAAATTGTTTTAAAGTTACTCCCGAGAAATGGCATTTTCTAGTTAATTTAGTTTTTTATTAACATTGTATTCAAATATAATTATTCATAAAAAAAGTATCCTAAAAATATAATCATAATTTATGATAAGTCATTGGCGGCAGTAGAAGTCCAATCAATTTGAAGTGGGAGTGCTCATTCACTGCTAACCCTCCCACTTAAAATGCATTGGATCTCTACTAATGACACTCATTTCAATTCAGAGCAGAAGGATGACTGGACACCACATGATTGGACGTCGGTCATCGTCACTGGCCCTGAAAGAGTTATTAATCAATGAGGGCGTGAAGAGTCACTCGCACTAAGAGGTTTTTAAGCTGGTCACGAGTAGTCACCACTACATGCGCCCCCTCCATTTTTTTTCACACCACTAAAAGATCCCCTCTGTATTCCCTGTTTGCTTATTCAACGCCTCTCTCCTCTCAGCATGTCTTCCCAGGCTGCGCTAGGCCGTGCATGTGCGTGTGTTGAGCGCGAGTTGAGTGCGTGTGTGCTGCTGCGTGTCATCAGTCATGCTCTCCCAATTAGGCATGCAGCTCGATGAATAGCAGGCTCACTCAAAAGGGACTTTTTGGGTATAAGCCTCACCCCCTTGGCTTTAATGGTTCCATGCCACACCAATTTTCTTTTAGTTTTTTTTTTTTTTCTGTAATGCCCTTTTATTGTGTTTATAAGATCACTTGTAATGGAAATATCCAAAGCGATCTTTGTCAGTCCAAAATATTGGGCGGGTGAGATGTCAGAATTTGAATCAAGAAATAAGCTTTACTGTAGTTATATGCTACATTTTAGCGTCTGTGGTAAATACAGTACATACATAAGCAGGGGTGGAAAGTAGCAACATTACATTTACTTTCCAGACTGTAACTAAGTTGTTTATTTGTGTAACTCGTAGGTTTTGAGTATTTTTTAATCAGTAATTTTAATATGTACAGTGGTATGAAAAAGTATGTGAACCTTTTGGAATTTCTCCCATTTGTGCATAAAATCACCATCAAATGTGGTCTGATCTTTGTCAAAATCACACAGATGAAAATACAGTGTCTGCTTTAACTAAAACCACCCAAACATTCAAGGTTTTCATATTTTAATGAGGATAGTATGCAACCAATGACAGAAATAAGTTAGTGAACCATCACATTTAATATTTTGTGTGCCCTCCCCTCCTTTGGCAGCAATAACTTCAACCAGATGCCTCCTGCAGCTGCAGATCAGTCTGGCACATCCATCAGGACTAATCTTGCCCCATTCTTCTCTACAAAACTGCTGTAGTTCAGTCAGATTCCTGGTATCTTTGGCATGAATCGCTGTCTTTAGGTCATGCCACAGCATCTCAATGGGATTCAAATCTGGAATTTGACTTGGCTACTCCAGAACGTGTATTTTGTTCTTCTGAAACCATTCTGAAGTTGATTTACATCTGTGTTTTGAATCATTGTCTTGTTGCAGCATCCATCCTCTTCTAAGCTTCAACTGTCTGACAGACGGCCTCAGGTTTTCCTGCAAAACATCCTGATAAATTCAAAAGTTTATTATTCCATTAATGATTGCAAGTTGTCCAGGCCCTGAGGCAGCAAAACAGCCCCAAATTATGGTACTCCCTCCACCATGCTTCACGGTGGGGATGAGGTGTTGATGTCGGTGAGCTGTTCTATTTTTCCTCGTTGTGTGTTACACCCAAACAATTCAACTTTGGTTTCATCAGTCCACAAAATATTTTGCCAAAACTTCTGTGGAGTGTCCAAGTGCCTTTTTGCAAACATTGAAACAACAATGTATTTTTTTAGACTGCAGTGGCTTCCTCCGTGGAGTCCTCTCATGAACACCTTCTTGGCCATTGTTTTACATACAGTTGATGTGTGCACATAGATATTGGACTGTGCCAGTGATTTCTGTAAGTCTTTAGCAGACACTCTAGGGTACTTTTTTTTACCTCTCTGAGTATTCTGCACTGAACTCTTGGCGTCATCTTTGATGGACGGCCACTCTTTGGGAGAGAAGCAAGAGTGCCAAACTCTCTCCATTTGTAGACAACTTCTCTGACTGTCGATTAATGAACATCCAGACTTTTCGAGATGTTCTTCTTCTATCCTTTCCCAGCTTTTTACAAATCAACAATCATTGATCGCAGGTCTTTGGACAGCTCTATTGACTGAGCCATGATGCACATCAGACAATGCTTCTCATCAAGACAAATCTTACCAGGTGTGTGTTTTATGGTGGGCAGGTCAGCTTTAAACCACTCATCAGTGATTGGACACACACCTGACTTAAAATGTTTGGTAAAAATTGATTTCAATTGCTCTTAAAGTCTCCTTAGGCAGAGGGTTCACTGAATTATCCCCCCCCCCCCCGTCATTGTTTGCATGCTATCCTCATTGAAATATGAGAACCTATAAATGTTTGGGTGGTTTTAGTTAAAGCAGGCACTGTATTTTCATCTGTGTGATTTTGACAAAGATCAGATCACATTTGATGGTGATTTTATGCACAAATGGGAGAAATTCCAAAAAGTTGATACTTTTTTCATACCAAAGTAAGTACACAACTGACAAGCTGAATTTTAATCTAGCTCACGGACTTTCTGTGCTTTTATATAAAATATAACTATCATATGTTCATTCATTCATTCATTCATTTTCCGTGCCGCTTATCTTCACGAGGGTCACGGGGTGCCAATCCCAGCTAACTGCGGGCAGGAGGTGAGGTACACCGAGCAAGCCAATCGCAGGTCACAAGGAGATGAACAACCATTCGCGCACACACTCATACCTCAGGACAATTTAGAGCAGCGGTCTCAAACCGACTCCACAAAGGGCCGCAGTGGGTCCTGGTTTTTGTTCCAACAGATCCAGCACAAACAGTTCAACCAATGAGGTTTCTACTAACATAAGCAGCACCTGATTGCAATCAACTGATTACACTTGTAAGAAACCAGATTGGTGAAAAGGTATTTGTCTCGTTTGGTTGGAATGAAATCCAGTACCCCCCTGCGGCCCTTTGAGGACCGGTTTGAGACCACTGATTTAGAGTGTTCGATCAGCCTAACTACAATATGTTATGCTAATAATAAGAGATATTCAATATGCGGGACCCTTAATTACCCTCCTGTATTTAGAGTGCCGTTACTCTCACCATAATACCTTGATGCCTGAATTCACATTGAATTCATTCATTCGCTCCTCTGAGTCAAAATGAATTAGAAGTCTAGAGCCGTCGATGGATGCTTTTAATATACATATATATTATATATATTTATAATTCTTCTTTTACAAACCATATGTGCCTGGGCTGACAGTGAATGAGTAAAAAATATACATCCAAAAGCATTGGGGGAAATACATACGTACATGAAGAAAAAAAAGAAAAGAAAATTAAATTGAAAAAATACAACTAAAAATTGGAAATCCGAAAAATATAAAAAATGGATAAAATAAATAGAAACTATAGGAAATTCATAAAAAAAAAAAAAAAATCTAATTGTTTTTGGAGAAAAAAAATCTATACACATAAAAGCATTTTTTATTATATATTTTTAAAATTAATATTTTTCAAACAAATTTCCTTTTTTTTTTTGTCTTATTTTGATTTATTTTAATTAATGATTTTCATTGTTTTAGCTGTACTTTTCAATTCCAATTTTTGAGCTTAAGTATTCTGACGTTTTCTGTATATTTGTTAAATGTAAATTCAGGCATCAAGGAGTTAAATAGAGTGTTTGATTTTCCTCATCGAGGCCGCTCACACACACTTAAATTTAATGAATGAATAGACATTTCTTGTTTTGGAAACTTGTATCAATTAGGACGTTTTTTACACTCACAGAATGTGATAATTTATGTTAGAAATGCTGCCACCTAGGGGAGAACTATATGTCAAACTAAAGAACTGGTGAATCGAAGTGAATTTATTGCTAATTTATTGCAAATAATGGATTTTTTTTTTTTTTTTACACAATCATGAATTTGCATATGAAAATAAATAAGACACAACAATGATAATTACATGACATGAAACTTTATAAATTAACACCTCAGCTCGACTATAAAGTAGTTTAGAAATAACAATCCAAAACAAAGTGCTGTACATCAGCATAAAAGCAAGAGGTATAAAAAAAAAAATATATATATATATAAAAAGACTTTAAGACATCTGTACATCGGAAGAAAACAAGCATATGAATAAAAAACAATAAAAAAAAGCACTAAAACGTCAAATGCAATATCTTTTTTATGTGCTTGCAAATTGACATATGAACTTATTTGGTTTCAACATTAGATCAGATTTACCTGATTATAATAGTAAATTTCTGGAACTCAAAATGATGTAGTTGCTCACATCCCAGAGCTTTCTTCCCTCAAGCTGATTGCAAGTTTATAATATCCATTCAAGTTTTTGGTATGACATAATTCTGATTTGAACCTTTTACATAATACAAGAACAGTTATGTCCAGCCTCCTGTAGTAGATGAGTGTGACTGCAGGTGTTGGGCTGCTGCTGCTACTGTTGCTGCTAAGAAGAGGGATGCTTTTGCTGCCACGCTGTCAATGTTGTCGTCTCGCTTCATGTTGTGCTTTAAGGTGTTGACGGTGTCTTTTTCTTTCTCTTGTCACCTTGTGTTGTCTCCTTATTTTCCCGCAACTCCATCCCCTTCTCTTCCATCTCTCACCCACCCTGTTATACATCGACCCGGCTGTCTCCTGCTGTTCCCCGATCTTGCCCTTTCCCAGCTCTCCCCGTCCACGCTCCCACCTTTCTCGACCCCTCCTGCCCCCTCGCCCGTTAACGGACCCTCGTCCCCCAAGTTTGGCCGGGACCCCCTGTCGTACTGTTTGAAGGAGATCAATAAGACAGTCAAACCCAGAATCTCGTCCTTCCGCACACTCAGGAGATCGGTGAGTCCTTCCCGCGAGGAGAGCCGCTCACCCGCTGGTGTCTGCAAAAGCCTTTTTTTTTTTTTTTTTTTTAACCTAAGCACCACTTTTTTCTTGTTGTTTCCACAAGCTGAACAGATCATTTCTATATATACACAGTGTTTTTTGTGTGTGTATTGAAGATTTTGAATTGTTGTATCATAGTGGCATAATTCAATATTGAATTGGTCCCATACGATATAACGATATATTTCACCAAAACAATGTTAAACTTTCTGTTGACATTTGATACACGTCTATTGCCATTATCGCCATTAGTAGACCTGTTACCGCAATGCACATTTTGGCCAGCAATGGCTCCTATTTTGCGCTGACTTGCTAGATTGATGGTATTCCACATGCCAAGGTATTACAACAATCGGCCTCAAGATTATGGAGGACCAGGGGTGCAAAAATGAAATAAATAAATTAGAGCTGTCCCGACTAGTCGACATAGTCGACGTCATCGATGACGTAAATCCGTCGACGAGCACAACATCCCGTCGACGGTTAATGAAGGGTTAAAAAAAAATACATGCGTGGAAAGTTCAGAATGTCGGATGCTCTGTATGCAAGCGGGGAAAGCGCCACAAACCCAAAAAAAGCGCACCAGAGTGTCCAAAAAATTGACTTATTTCAAAGAAACAACGGAGGGTACACTCTTCTGTCCTGTCTGTTAAATGCCAAGCTTGGCTGCAGGTCAGCCGTGAATAAACACCTCAAGCGCCGTCACCGTTTGTAATTTTTTTCTTTTTTTTTCTTCTTTTTTTTGTACACCAGAGGGTGCTGTCGCCTTACTGAATAATAACGTTTCATTGACAATGGGCCCATAGTGCTATTAGTATTGTCCTTAATGCTAACTGAAAGGTTTATTTCATGTTATGGTTTATTTTATGGTATAGAAAATTATATAAGGTTAAAAGGTCATAAATATATACAGTATATACAGTGATTGCACTCAAGGGAGAGATTGTCAATGATAAGGTAATAAATTAAGGTAAAGGCAATTCACTGATATATAAATAAGGTTTAAAAGGAAAAAGGTGAAAAGTTTTTGTTAATTTCTTATTGTGTTGTTTTATTTGTGTGCACCATAGCTCTTACAGTGTGATTACATCAAGGATGGAATAAAAGTTGTAAACCATCAGTTTAAGAGACCACCTTTTCAATCAGGGATGCTACACTAGTAAATTCTATCAGCATTTGAACTAATTGTTTATTTGTAATTTATTATTATTTATGTGTTTATTTGTACTTTAATAAATAATTTAAGTGTTCCAATATGTTTTTTGTGAATTGATAAGCGTCAACAAAAATTTCATTGCTAAATTAGTAAACAAAAACAATTTTTTTTTTTTTTTTAAAATTATTAGATTAGTCGACTAATCGTAAAAATAGTCGGCTGACTAATCGGGAGAAAATTAGTCGTTTGGGACAGCCCTAAAATAAATACACAAATAAATAATTAAAAGTGATAAAATGCTTTTATTTCAATATTTATTTCAACATTATTTATTTCAATTTTTATTTCCATTTTTATTTCAACACTTATTTATTCCATTATATATTTATTTCATTTTTTTATTCATTTATTTCATTATTTCAACATTTTTTTAATTTCACTTTTTATTCATTTAATTCTTGCACTCTTGTTCCCTGTGTGGCCACATGAAACAAATTTATGTCATTGGCTCATCAAAGTCAGAGGGCATGCATGAACTAGGCGGGGTTTGAGTTGATGAGTCAAGTTACATGGCTCCTTCCCAACATGGCAACGATTGCTGAGGTTCTGCATCAGCTTTCTCGGATTTAATAACAGACATGTTAAACCTAGAAGAACAGCATATGGCTAACACAACACAGCGGTTTATCGTGAGCGAGAGCTCATCGAAGGAGCACTAGCTTGACTCCAGAGCCAAGTAGCTAGACTCGTGCAACTCAAACCCCACCTAGTTCACGCCCGCCCACCGAGTTTGAGGAGCCAATGAGAGATAAAATTATTTCTTGCAGCCACATGGGGAACAAGAGTGCAAGAATGAAATAAATAAATGTTAAAATAAATGAATAAAAATAGAAATATATATTGGAATAAATAAATAGATGTTAAAATAAATAAAAATGGAAAAAAAATTGAAATAAAAATTGAAATAATTAAATAAAAAAATGTAATATATGAATAAGTGAAAAATATAAATATTCAAAATAAGCATTGAAATAAATAAATCTAAATTGAAATGAATAAATAATGAAATAGAAGAATTTTAATGACACTTTTCATTATTTAATTGTGGCTTTATTTACATTTTTGCACTCCTGGTCCTCCATACAAGATGTCCCTATCACAACTCAATAATTAGCCAATTGGCTCCCCCGCCAAATACACGAGTAATACATGCACAACAATAAAAAAAAAAAAAGCAACACACGTAATCCATATTTGTTACAATATTACGATATTATGCTGACTTAACATTTAGCAGTCTTGCAAAACAACTCGTCACAAGTATTGGTAGAGATGTGACCGAAAATTTGGAACCAAAAATAGCCGAAATGGCATTTTCGGTTGTTGGTTATAAGACCGAAAGTATACCACCAAATAGTGTAAAGAGCCATAGTCCTTTAGTGGTGACGTCATCAAAACACAGTGAGAAGCATAGCTACTGGCTCACAGCCAACATTCGTCCTTTTGGAAGTATTTTGAGGTATCAAAGAAATATATAAATGATTAAATGGAGGAAACTATAATGTATTTGCTTCATCGTTGTTACACGCATGTTCTGAAGTGGCTTTCCACTGATTTCCCACGCCACTTCGAGTACAGTGCATTTGAGCATTGGAGTTTAATCGACCTAACAGTATACAAATAGTATTTAAATGCATACATTTGCATTTGCTGTGATTTAGTACAATATGTTTATACCACGACCACTTCCTCTTCTTGTCACATTTTTTTCCCGAGACTTCCACACCCCCTCTGCCAGTAGCTGTTTTATCCGTCCGAGAGCGACTTCGCTCGGCTTCGTCGCCGCTAGAACTCTGCCCATTCGCCTGGCTCTTGATCGATTCCACTTGTTGCACAAGAAAACAGTCTTATTTTAAAGAGTAGGAGAGTTTGTAATAGCCTTGTAAAGAGCTTCTCTAGTTTTGGCGAGAACGGAATAGTTTTTTGTCGTTGTTGAGAACTACAGTTTCACACAAATGTACAGTACTGTGCAAAAGTTTTAGGCAGGACACCTGCCTAAAACCTTTGCACAGTACTGTATATATTTTTTTTAATTATTAAATTTATTAGTATCATGGAAGCTTCCACTTGGGGAAAATATATACATACAGTATATCCTGTATATACATAATATAAGAAAAATATACAGTACTGTGCATCGAGATCTCATTTATCTCAGCAATTGGAGGCGAGAGCCATTTTTCGAGTGTCCTAAACTTCCAAGAAAGCTCATTTATTATCATTGTTTCATTGGCCGCGATGCGTTGCTAGGCTATGACGATGTCGGCACCTCTGCTATAGGTTGCATTTAGAGTTTGCCAAAAAATGCTCACTGCCGCCGGGAACACACCTTCCCATAGAGTTTCAGAATCGGCACCTTTCAAATTAAATATTTTGAGTCTCCGGGGTTGTACAACTAATGCCAAGGCAACGGGCATTAATCAAAAAATAATGAAATAAAATCATTTAAAATAAATGATGAACGAAATGCATGTGTTTTTTTCTCGTTTTTTTCGGCCAAGTGTTTCCAATATTTTTTTGATTTCGGCCAAGAATTTTGCTTTCCGTACATCCCTTACAATAAGATTGTTACATTTGAGCAATAGTATTCAACTGTGGTGCTTCACACAAGTTTTAGGTTGCAGCATGACTTGATACATTTAACATTTGTGGCACATCGGTTTAATGTTAATTCAAGTCGAGTGGGCAAAAAGCTGTCCTAACTGTTGCAAACTTTTTCACCAAATAATTCAAAACAAATGAATTATATCAATAATGTGACATAAAATGGCCACTATTAAAAAATATATATACAGTGATGAGCAGACGTATTTGCACTCCTTGTGATTTTGCAAGTTCACCCACTTAGTAAATAGGTAGAGGTCTGAAATTTCAATCATACATGCATTTCAACTGATAGAGACATATTCATCAAAAAAAAAATCCTGAACTCACATATAATTTTTTAATAATGTATTTGTAATTTACTGGGGTTCATAAGCATTTGCACCCCAGAGAATCGGCAATATTATGACACTGAAAGAGTTGTCAGTCTACCTTAAAAAAAGTTCACCTTTACCCCATGAGTAACCACCCATCCACCACCCGTTTGAGGTCTTTATTCTTACCTGTGCACCCCACAGTCAGTCATAATCCAAATGCTACCATGGGCAAGACCAGAGAGCTTTCAAAAGACACCAGAGCAAAAATTGTTGCGCTCCACAAGGCTGGAAAAGGCTATGGGACAATTGGGAATCAACTTGCTGTTAATAAATCATCAACAGTTGCAGCAGTTGTTAGAAAAAGCAAAAGGCTCAACATGACTGATAATCTACCTCGGACTGGGGCTCCATGTAAAATCTGTCCTCGTGGGGCATTACTTACTGTATCATGAGAAAAGTGAGGGCTCAGCCTAGAACTACGCGACAGGAGCTGGTCAATGACCTGAAGAGAGCTGTATGCACAGTTTCAAAGGCTACAGTCAGTAGAACACTACGGTGCAATGGTTTAAAATCATGCATTGCTCAGAAGGTTCCCCTGTTGAAGCATGTGATGGCCCGTCTGAAGTTTGCCAGGGACCATCTGAATGATGCAGTGGGGTTATGGGAGACAGTCATGTGGTCAGATGAAACCAAAGTAGAACTTTTTGGTGCAAACTTTTTTCCTCGTGCGTTGAGGAAAATGAAGGATAAGTACAATCGCAAGAACACCATCCCCACTCTGAAGTGTGGAGGTGGAAACCTCATGCTTTGGGGCTGTTTTTCGGCAAAGGGCACAGGACGACTGTACTGTATAAAGCAGAGGATGAATGGTTAAATGTATCGTCAGATTTTGAGCCACAACCACCTTCTCTAAGTCAGAGACTTGAAGATGAGTCGTGGCTGTATCTTCCAACATGACAATGATCCGATGCACACAGCCAAGCTGACCAAGTGGTGGCTGCGTAAAAAGCATATGCAGGTTCTAGAGTGGCCTAGCTAGTCCCCAGACCTCAATCCAATAGAAAATCTTTGGATGGAGGTGAAGCTTTGTATTTCTCAACGACAGCCCCGAAACCTGACAGATCTCGAAAAGATTTGTGTGGAGGAATGGGCCAATATCCCTGTTTCCATATGTGAAAACCTGGTGAAGAACTACAGAAAGTGTCTGACCTCTGTAATTGCAAACAAAGGCTTCTGCACTAAATATTAGCACTGATTTTCTCAGGGGTACAAATACTTATGAACTCCAGTAAATTACAAATAAATTATTGAAAAATCGTACAATTTGAGTTTTAGATTTTTTTTTCTTTTTTAAGATTGCGTCTCTATAAGTAAGAATGCATCTATTATTGAAATTTCAGACTGCTACCTATTTTCTAAGTGGGTGCACTTGCAAAATCACAAGAGGTGCAAATACTTCTGCTCATCACTGTGTGACACTATTGCGATGAGAAATAACTTCTTCTTAACAATACAAAGCATGCATTTCCAACTTCCAACGCATATTCTGCTTCTTTCCCCTTCAGAGGTTCACACCAGAGAAGATTCCGGTAATATGGAGTGCATTAATGGCGTGGGTTTGGAACTCATAAATCTGCCACCTTTCCAATGCAAATGTTTATTCAACTTAGTCACCGCTATTAACAGTGAAAGACATTTAATCCATTTTGACTAGAAGGGCTGACCCCCCAGTCGAATTGGATTGGACGTCTAGCACCGTCAAAGGCAGCGAAGGAGTTAATTACGATTAAAAAGATGAAAAAAGAATAAGCAAATCTGACTATAATGATAATGGGCAAAACTGTTTTGAGTTTTGCTTTGAAAAGGTGGTAACTTGTTGGTGGAGGAAAAGAAGAGACATGATTGGTCACGTTAACATGATCAAGAAACAAAGGAGTGTCAGGCCCACACAGAGTATGAGTATTATTAAATAATTTTTTTAACTTTTCATATGGAATCAAAATTTACTAAGATTTCAATTTTGTAATTATGACTTTTTCAGTGAGAATTTTTCCCACCCCAAAGATCAAAAAATATTTTTTGAGGGAAAATCTCATATTTTCAAGATTAACTCTACTTGTGAAAAAGTCATTTCAAGAATTTTGATTCAGTTTTTAAGAGCCACATGATTGTACGTCTATCATCAATATAATAGGTTTTTCCTTAAAAAATATATATACATGGGAAAACTTGACGATGATAGACATCCTATCATGTGGCGTCAAATCATCCTTTTGCTGTGAGTTTATCGCTAGATCTCAAATCCATTGGAAGTAGGAGGGTTGGCAGCCAAAAACTTAATCTTGAAATTATTATTGTAACCCCTTGCTGCCTCAATTTACATTTAACAAATATACTTAAAGCATTTGAGGGACACATAAGTACAATAAGAAAAAGTCTTGATAATAAAGAAAATTGAAAAAATACAGCTAAGAGAAAAAGCAATTTCATTTTAAAAATACTAACAAAATAAAATCCCCCCCCCCCTGCAAAAAGAGGAAATGTGTTAACAAACCTGTTTTAATTTGATTTTTTTCATATTCCCCCCCCCCCCCCAAAATATTTTATTTTATTAAAAAAATGTTTTGTATTTTCAATTGATTTTTTTATATTTTCTTGATTCCTTCTTATTCATTTCTCGAATCTTAATTTTGTCTAGGTTCCTCCCAATTTTTTGTTGCCTTTTTCAATTTAATTTTATGATTATTTTCATGTACTTAATGTATTCCACCAATGCTTTTTGAAGTTTATGTGTTAAATGTAAAGTCGGGTATCAGTCAAATCTCATATCGTGATGTTTCTTTCCTCTGTTCAGTGGGGCCTCAATACTCCTTTTTAATCGAGTGACCAACTATGACTAAATTAAGATCTTTTTAGGAAAGTGAACAATATGATTTATATCTGGATGGGAACTATATCTTTAGCCTTGGTCTTTTTCCTGAAGGAGGTGTGCTAGTTTCTTTGTGTAAATTCCACAGAGTAGAAATTGACTTCCTTTGACCTTTTCGCAGCCCCCAGTCACCGAGGACTTCACCCACCTCCCTCCGGAGCAGCGCAGGAAGAGGCTGCAAGAGAAACTGGAGGAAACTGGTCGAAAGTTGCAGAAGGAAATAGATCAGAGGTTGGTCTGTGCGTCCATTCATCTCCATTAGAGCCTCTCCGATGGCTGTAGTATATTCAATTCAGGTAGTATTGATACAACGGCGTGTGTGAGACAAAGTCCTAAATTTCTCTGTGTTTCTGGCTGTCAGTGAGGCCCTGGGGAAGATGAAGGATGTTTACGAGAAAAATCCAGATCTGGGAGACGCCGCCAGTCTGGCACCTCAAATCAATCAGACGAATCTGAACATAGAACGCCTCAAGGGGGAGCAAAACAAGTATGAGGTAATGTGCACTTCAGGGTTTATTATTTACCTTGCTCTGTAATAGGTAGACTAGCTGCCCTCTGAATTATTAATTTGAACATGAAGCATTGGGAGCACCCTACTGAGAGAGGCAATTAAGCCTTTTAGTTTGATGGGAGCAGGTACAAGGTATTACAATCTCTGAATTAAGTTCACCCACAGGAGCCTGGGAGCACTACCTTTCTATGTTCATGGTTAGCTTACAAATCAACTTAACACCACTGCTTCTGTTAGTTAAAGGGCCTCAAGATGGTTCGTTTTTCACTAACAAGATCACTTTATTTTTTGCTGAGGAAATGAAACTGACATACGTTTTCAATAGGTTGGTGATCTGTTTCCTATGGCAGAGCATTAGGGCCATGGCAAATGCCTATGAGAATAAAGTTGTAATGTTACTAGAATAGAGTCGTAATACAGGTTGTTCCCTTCTTACGAGCAAATTCCGTTCCCACGCTGGCGACGTAACCCGAATTTCTGCGTAAGTCGAAATGAACCCCTTAAGTAACTCTAAATACATGTAACATGTATTATGAGTCATATGGTTAAATTATAGTAAAAAATTCCATAGATAGATATTACTTCCCTCTGGTAACACTCATCACAACATAGTTCTTATTAAAACTGACATTTATGAATTGGTCACCGTCAAACTATGAACACACTATAAGAAAATAAAATACAATAATGACAAAGAGCGGACAACAATGCGTAAAGTAAATCAATACAGACATATTTACTTACAAAAACTCAATGGCTGCACAATAATTCAGAGGGAAATAAGGTCCAAATCATGGGCAATTCAACAAGTAAAATGACAGCTAAAGAGTGGCACCGGTCTAGTGCTGTTCAATAAGCCAGCAGGCCAATAGCTAGCTAACAGGGGGGTTACCATTTCTAGTTTCGCTGCCTTCTTGAAAGACACCTGTTTTCCAACGTGAAAACAACGCTCGAAATGAACAGAAAATAGCACTGGTGTGGAGTCAAAGAAGTCCTAGTGCAACAAAGGAAAGCAGACCGCACATACATATACTGTAGAATAGACTTCATAATGTATTGATGGATCAAGGGGCGCGCCGCCGATTAACAGGGGGCCTATTTCCATCAAAGCTGACCGAGTGGAAACACAAATGGTAAATGGTAAATGGTGTTATACTTATATCCATCCATCCATCCATTATCTTCCGCTTAGTCCGGGGTCGGGTCGCGGGGGCAGCAGCTTTAGCAGGGAAGCCCAGACTTCCCTCTCCCAAGCCACTTCAGCCAGCTCTTCCGGCGGGATTCCAAGGCGTTCCCAGGCCAGCCGAGCGACATAGTCTCTCCAGCGTGTCCTGGGTCGGCCCCGGGGCCTCCCGCCGGTGGGACATGCCCGGAACACCTCTCCAGGGAGGCGTCCAGGAGGCATTCGAACCAGATGCCCGAGCCACCTCAACTGGCTTCTCTCAACGCGGAGGAGTAGCGGCTCGACACCAAGCCCCTCCCGGATGACCGAGCTTCTCACCCTATCTCTAAGGGAGAGCCCGGACAACCCGCGGAGGAAACTCATTTCGGCCGCTTGTATCCGGGATCTTGTTCTTTCGGTCATGACCCACAGCTCGTGACCATAGGTGAGGGTAGGAACGTAGATCGACCGGTAAATCGAGAGCTTCGCCTTTTGGCTCAGCTCCTTCTTCACCACAACGGTGCAGAGTCCGCATCACTGCAGACGCTGCACCAATCCGCCTGTCAATCTCCCGCTCCCTCCTACCCTCACTCGTGAACAAGACCCCAAGATACTTGAACTCCTCCACTTGGGGCAGGATCTCCTCCCCGACCCGGAGAGGGCATGCCACCCTTTTCCGGCTGAGGACCATGATCTCGGATTTGGAGGTGCTGATCTTCATCCCAACCGCTTCACACTCGGCTGCGAACCGCCCCAATGAGAGTTGGAGGTCACGGCTTGATGAAGCCAACAGCACCACATCATCTGCAAAAAGCAGAGATGAAATGCTGAGGCCACCAAACCGGACACCCTCAACGCTTCGGCTGCGCCTAGAAATTCTGTCCATAAAAATTATGAACAGAATCGGTGACAAAGGGCAGCCTTGGCGGAGTCCAATCCTCACTGGGAACGAATTCGACTTACTGCCGGCAATGCGGACCAGACTCTGACACCGGTCGTACAGGGACCGAACAGCCCTTACCAAGGGGCTCGGTACCCCGTACTCCCGGAGCACCCTCCACAGGACTCCCCTAGGCACACGGTCGAACGCCTTCTCCAAATCCACAAAACACATGTAGACTGGTTGGGCGAACTCCCATGCACCCTCAAGGACCCTGCCGAGGGTGTAGAGCTGGTCCACTGTTCCACGGCTGGGACGAAAACCACACTGCTCCTCCTGAATCCGAGATTAGACTTCCCGACGGACGCTCCTCTCCAGAACCCCTGAATAGACTTTACCGAGGAGGCTGAGGAGTGTGATCCCTCTATAATTGGAACACACCCTCCGGTCCCCCTTTTTGAAAAGAGGGACCACCACCCCGGTCTGCCAATCCAGAGGCACTGTCCCCGATGTCCACGCGATGTTGTAGAGGCGTGTCAGCCATGACAGCCCTACAACATCCAGAGCCTTTAGGAACTCCGGGCGGATCTCATCTACCCCCGGGGCCTTGCCACCGAGGAGCTTACCAACCGCCTCAGTGACTTCAACCCCAGAGATGGAAGAGCCCACCTCAGAGTCCCCAGACCCTGCTTCCTCAAAGGAAGGCGTGTCGGTGGAATTGAGGAGGGCTTTGAAGTATTCACCCCACCGACTCACGACGTCCCGAGTCGAGGTCAGCAGTACACCATCTTCACTATACACAGTGTTAATGGTGCACTGCTTTCCTCTCCTCAGACGCCGGATGGTGGACCAGAATTTCCTCGAAGCCGTCCGGAAGTCGTTTTCCATGGCCTCGCCGAACTCCTCCCATGTCCGAGTTTTTGCCTCAGCGACCGCCGAAGCCGCAGTCCGCTTGGCCAGCCGGTACCTGTCAGCTGCCTCCGGAGTCCCACAGGCCAAAAAGGCCTGATAGGCCTCCTTCTTCAGCTTGACAGCATCCCTTACCACTGGTGTCCACCAGCGGGTTCGGGGATTGCCGCCACGACAGGCACCAACCACCTTACGGCCACAGCTCTGATCGGCCGCCTCAACAATGGAGGTGCGGAACATGGCCCACTCGGACTCAATGTCCCCCACCTCCCCCGGAACAAGGGAGAAGTTCTGCCGGAGGTGGGTGTTGAAACTCTTTCTGACAGGGGATTCCGCCAGACGTTCCCAGCAGACCCTCACAATACGTTTGGGCCTGCCGGGTCTGGCCAGCAACTTCCCCCGCCATCGGAGCCAACACACCACCAGGTGGTGATCAGTTGACAGCTCCGCCCCTCTCTTCACCCGAGTGTCCAAAACATGTGGCCGCAAGTCCGATGACACGATTACAAAGTCGATCATTGAACTGCGGCCTAGGGTGTCCTGGTGCCAAGTGCACATATGGACACCCCTATGTTTGAACATGGTGTTCGTTATGGACAAACCGTGACGAGCACAGAAGTCCAATAACAGAACACCACTCGGGTTCTGATCGGGGGGGGCGTTCCTCCCAATCACGCCCCTCCAGGTCTCACTGTCATTGCCCACGTGAGCGTTGAAGTCCCCCAGCAGAACGAGGGAGTCCCCAGAGGGGGCGCTCTCCAGCACACCCTCCAACGACTCCAAAAAGGGTGGGTATTCTGAGCTGCTGTTCGGTGCATAAGCGCAAACAACAGTAAAAACCCGTCCCCCCACCCGAAGGCGGAGGGAGGCTACCCTCTCGTCTACCGGGGTAAACCCCAACGTACAGGCACCAAGCCGGGGGGCAATAAGAATGCCCACACCTGCTCGGCGCCTCTCACCGTGGGCAACTCCAGAGTGGAAGAGAGTCCAACCCCTCTCGAGAGGATTGGTACCAGAACCCAAGCTGTGTGTGGAGGAGAGTCCGACTATATCTAGTCGGAATTTCTCTGCCTCACCCACCAGCTCAGGCTCCTTCCCTGCCAGAGAGGTGACATTCCATGTCCCAAGAGTTAGCTTCTGCAGCTGGGGGTTGGACCGCCAAGGCCCCCGCCTTTGGCTGCCGCCCAACTCTCTGCGCACCCGACCCCTTTGGCCCCTCCCACAGGTGGTGAGCCCATGGGAAGGGGAACCCATGTTGCCTTTTCGGGCTGTGCCTGGCCGGGCCCCATGGGGACAGGCCCGGCCACCAGACGCTTGCCTTCGAGCCCCACCTCCAGGCCTGGCTCCAGAGGGGGGGCCCGGTAACCCGCGTCCGGGACAGGGAAACTGGAGTTCATGTATTTTTTTCATCATAAGGAGTCATTTTGAGCCACGCTTAGTCTGGCCCCTCACCTAGGACCTGTTTGCCATGGGTGACCCTGCCAGGGGCTTAAAGCCCCAGACAACCTAGCTCCTAGGATCATTGAGACACGCAAACCCCTCCACCACGATAAGGTGATGACTCACGGAGGAGGTTATACTTATATAGGAGCTTTTTTCATTGAAAATTCTTGTGAATAAAGGCTTAAATCCCTGAATTCTTTATAGATATGGATGTACAACAGTCTTGATTCTTGGTTAAAAGCAAAAAACTGTGCAGGTAGCATTTATTTTACATAAATGTTGCGAACTATGAGGCTAGTCAGTAAGGAAATTGGTGCCGCCATATGTAAACAAAGAGCTTTTTCTGTTAAAAATTCTTGTGAATAATGCTTAAATCCCTGAATTCTTTATAGATATGGTTGTACAACAGTCTCGATTCTTGGTTAAAAGCAAAAAACTGCAGGTAGCATTTATTTTACATAAATGTTGCGAACTATGAGGCTAGTCAGTAAGGAAATTGGTGCCGCCATATGTAAACAAAGAGCTTTTTCTGTTAAAAATTCTTGTGAATAATACTTAAATCCCTGAATTCTTTATAGATATGGATGTAAAACAGTCTCGGTTCTTGGTTAAAAGCCCCAAAAAATGCACAGGTAGCATTTATTTTACATAAATATTGTGAACTATGAGGCTAATCAGTAAGGAAACTAGCGGCCGCCATATGTAAACAAAGAGCTATTTCCGTTGAAAATTCTTGTGAATAAATGCTTAACTCCCTGAATTCTTTATAGATATGGACGTAAAATGGTCTCGATTATTGGTTAAAAGCACAAAAAAAACATGCATTCATTGTACGAAAAATATAATTGTTACCTTGAATCCTCGAACAAATCACTCCTGAGACAATCCTTCCTGTTTGTATGCGGTACAGCTTTCATACTTTTTCAACCTAAATCTGGCGCTGGATCCCTGTATGTGTTGACTAATTGCGACCGTCTGCGAATATCTGAAGCGGACTGTAGGACAGCCCCCTACTTGAAGGCGTTGCGCAGTGGCTGATGGATGTGACCTGTCAATACAATTATGAAGTTTATGACTGTAGTATAATGAAATACCAGATATGCATACAATTACTGTAGAGATCAACCATTTAGATTAATTAAACCTAATAAATTATAAAATTAAATGACAAATGATATACTGTACTTACCATCAATGCTGAGAGGTGGTGGACGAGACACTGTTACGCGACATTTTAAATTAAAAAAAATATAGGATATAATATAGGAAAAACAGCTGACGAGCCCCCGTCGAAAAGCCGAAATCACATAGGTGAGGTACGTCGTAACCCGGGGACTACCTGTATTGCAGGAATATAGTTGGAATACAGTGCCTTGCAAAAGTATTCGGCCCCCTTGAACCTTGCAACCTTTCGCCACATTTCAGGCTTCAAACATAAAGATATAAAATTTTAATTTTTTGTCAAGAATCAACAACAAGTAGGACACAATCGTGAAGTGGAACAAAATTTATTGGATAATTTTAAACTTTTGTAACAAATAAAAAACTGAAAAGTGGGGCGTGCAATATTATTCGGCCCCCTTGCGTTAATACTTTGTAGCGCCACCTTTTGCTCCAATTACAGCTGCAAGTCGCTTGGGGTATGTTTCTATCAGTTTTGCACATCGAGAGACTGACATTTTTGCCCATTCTTCCTTGCAAAACAGCTCGAGCTCAGTGAGGTTGGATGGAGAGTGTTTGTGAACAGCAGTCTTCAGCTCTTTCCGCAGATTCTCGATGGGATTCAGGTCTGGACTTTGACTTGGCCATTCTAACACCTGGATACGTTTATTTTTGAACCATTCCATTGTAGATTTGGCTTTATGTTTTGGATCATTGTCCTGTTGGAAGATAAATCTCCGTCCCAGTCTCAGGTCTTGAGCAGATACCAACAGGTTTTCTTCCAGAATGTTCCTGTATTTGGCTGCATCCATCTTCCCGTCAATTTTAACCATCTTCCCTGTCCCTGCTGAAGAAAAGCAGGCCCAAACCATGATGCTGCCACCACCATGTTTGACAGTGGGGATGGTGTGTTCAGGGTGATGAGCTGTGTTGCTTTTACGCCAAACATATCGTTTTGCATTGTGGCCAAAAAGTTCAATTTTGGTTTCATCTGACCAGAGCACCTTCTTCCACATGTTTGGTGTGTCTCCCAGGTGGCTTGTGGCAAACTTTAAATGAGACTTTTTATGGATATCTTTGAGAAATGGCTTTCTTCTTGCCACTCTTCCATAAAGGCCAGATTTGTGCAGTGTACGACTGATTGTTGTCCTATGGACAGACTCTCCCACCTCAGCTGTAGATCTCTGCAGTTCATCCAGAGTGATCATGGGCCTCTTGGCTGCATCTCTGATCAGTTTTCTCCTTGTTTGAGAAGAAAGTTTGGAAGGACGGCCGGGTCTTGGTAGATTTGCAGTGGTCTGATGCTCCTTCCATTTCAATATGATGGCTTGCACAGTGCTCCTTGAGATGTTAAAAGCTTGGGAAATCTTTTTGTATCCAAATCCGGCTTTAAACTTCTCCACAACTGTATCTCGGACCTGCCTGGTGTGTTCCTTGGTTTTCATAATGCTCTCTGCACTTTAAACAGAACCCTGAGACTATCACAGAGCAGGTGCATTTATACGGAGACTTGATTACACACAGGTGGATTCTATTTATCATCATCGGTCATTTAGGACAACATTGGATCATTCAGAGATCCTCACTGAACTTCTGGAGTGAGTTTGCTGCACTGAAAGTAAAGGGGCCGAATAATATTGCACGCCCCACTTTTCAGTTTTTTATTTGTTAAAAAAGTTTAAATTATCCAATAAATGTTGTTCCACTTCACGATTGTGTCCCACTTGTTGTTGATTCTTGACAAAAAAATTAAATTTCATATCTTTATGTTTGAAGCCTGAAATGTGGCGAAAGGTTGCAAGATTCAAGGGGGCCGAATACTTTTGCAAGGCACTGTATATTGAAAATACAGGTAGTCCCCGGTAGTACCCGCCTTCCCTAATTTCGACTTTCCGACGCCGTAGTCTTGTCCGCCATTTTGTCTCCAGTCGTTTATTTATATTTTTGCGTAAACAGTACCTTATTGTACCTCACAATATCCTCACAGTAATTTTTACTTTATTTTATTTTATTAATACATTAGTGTAAATAATGAAACAACCCATATGATACACTACGGTTCAAAAGTTTGGGGTCGCTTAGACCCCAAACTTTTGAACGGTAGTGTATGACTGTTCTGCCTTTTGGTGAAATGTTTATTTGATTATAATGTTGACTTTTGTTTTGTGATGCATGCTTTTATTTTGGCGCAGGAAGCTTAGAGCGGGTAGTACTACTGGACGCGAGTAAGAGCGCATGTACACACGAAGAAGAAGGTATTTGCGCACACGAGGAAGGAGCACATTTGCTCCCACGGAAAAGTGAACGCAAGAGAGGGGAAAGATTACAGCTTAGCTCGTTGTCTAGCTAAGACTTAGGTCTAACGTCTTGGCGACGACAGTACAATGACGTATAGTACATGTTTTTGGATAGTTATTTTAAAATTTAGGGTTAATTTAGACTTGCGCGGAAATTTGGCTTACCTTGCCAGCGTAGGAACGGAAGTCTTTGTATATAGTCTTAATATTACCAGAATAAAGTCATAATATTATGACAATATAGTCGTAATATTCTAAGAATATAGTCGTAATATTATGAGAATATCCTCGTAATATTAAGAGATTTAAAATACATGTCATAATATTACGAGATTTAAGTTGTAAAATAACGAGACAAAGCTAAATTTAAGAGACTAAGTCGTAAATTTATGACAAAAAAAGTCATAATCTTGTGAGGAAAAAGTTGGAATATTACGAGAAAAACATATTATTATGAGATTAGAGTTGTCTACAAGTGATAAACTATTTCGTGGGAGGTTGCATCTTGGTCAGAGGAAGAGCAAATTAGATTTCTTTTAACTGTCTGCCATTGACAGCGCTTGATGTCCAATCCATTTGAAGTTCATGCGCTGTTACCCTCCCACTTAGTAAAAAATTCATTGAAATTGTTTTTAATTGGAGCTCTATCATCATCATTGTATGTAAATGCTCTTCATTAATTTTCCAGACTTGGCTGGCTGAAGCGGGAGGCCGAGGCGACACGCCACGTTACAAACCTCACTTCAACAACAATGACACTCACGAACCGCTCAGGTGATGCTCACATCAGCTACACCTCAATTCCATCCATTGCGATTTCTCACACACTTGCGTGTGTTTTCACCGCAGCCCGGACGGCGCTCACTCCGACGGAGGCACGCCCGACACCTCTTCCCACGCCATCTACGCAGAGTTTGACGACGACTTCGAGGATGAGGAGTTGGCGGCTCCCATCGGGAACTGCACCGCCATGTATAACTTTCCCGGTACGCATCTGGCACACTAGAATTTTGCATAAATTGCTGGTGAATGCTTGGATTAGGTAAACATGCCATTCGACTCAGTAGACCGCAGGTGTGAAACTCAAGTCAATATTCACATAATTTTTGCGTTGCCCACGAAAGTCGAATACAAATCAACTTTCTCTCAAAAATGAAATTGAAGTAAAATGTATGTTGTCCTCCATAAAAGAAATCCGATAATTAAAAAATTTTAGATAATAATTTTGATTGTTAAAAAATATATTTAAAAAAAGTAAAAAAATATATACTGCACTCGTTTTTATTTTAAATAAAAAAATGTAAAAGAAAAACAAAATATTTTCCATTGAAAAGAAAATTAAGGTTTAATCTAGTCATGTATTTATTTAGTTTCTATATGTGATCTATTTCTTTTGAAACAATGTTGTTTATGATCAACTGCTCATAACTAAAGAACCAAAAAAAGTAGAAACAAACTTTTTTTAAATGATGATAGATGGGAATTAAATCGTTAATATGTGTTCATGTAACAATAGAGCAGAATATTCTGTGGTGCTTGAAAGAAGGCGATGTCTTGTGAAATGTTTGCTAGTGAAAGAGTTAAGTCTTTAAGCCACTGTGGCGCCGCCTTACACCACAAAGAGCTTTTTACGTTGAAAATTTGTGTGAATAAATGCTTAAATCCTTGTATTTTTATAGATATGGACGTACAGTCTCGATTTTTGGTTAAAAGCAAAAAAACCAAAACACGGGCAGTTAGCATTTATTTTACGTAAATATGTCAAATGTGCTGCTAGTCTTTGAGCCACTGTAGCGCCGCCTTATCACAAAGACCTTTTTCCGTTGAAAATTCTGGTGAATAAATGCTTAAATCCCTGAATTCTTTATAGATATGGACGTAAAACAGTCTCGAGTCTTGGTTAAAAGCAAAAAAAAAAAAGCGTGTTGTCACCATTTATTTTACTTAATATGGCGAACTATGACGCCAATGCCGTAGCGGCTAATTTCTCCCTTTAATTTTTTTCACAACGTTTCAAAATGCATGCAAGGTAAGAAAAATATAATTACTACCTGGAATCCTTGAACAAATCACTCCTGAGACAATCCTTCCTGTTTGTATGCGGAACAGCTTTCGTATTTTTTCAACCTAAATCCGGCGTTGGATCGCTGCATGTGTTTGAGAATAGCTGCGACAGACTTCGACTGACTGTAGCAGAGTGTGGGACGGCCCCCTACTTAAAGGTGTGGCGCTGTGTATGGGGAATGTGTCCCGTCAATATCATTATGAAGTCCATGCTCTCGCTCTCTCGCCTGCGCGACTTCTTCTTGGGAGTAAATGAGCTCTTCCTCGTGTGTGCGTGTGTGGTCTTCTTCGTGTGTACATGAGCTCTTACTCGCGTACAGAAGTACTACCTGCTCTACGCTTCCTGCGCCAAAATAAAAGTGTGCATCACAAAACAAAAATCAACATTATAAATTAACAATTGGAGACAATATGGTGGACGAAACTCCGGCGTCGTAAAGTCGAAATCACATAATTCGGGTACGTCGTGACCCGGGGAGTACCAGTAACAGTAAATATTCTCTGGTATTTGGACTACGGAAAATCTGCCTACATTTTAACTCGGCGAAAACACGTGATTTACTTTCACACGCCCTGTCTGGCCCCCGGGCCAGCAGATTGACAGCCCCTGATTCAAACCGTTGTTGGTTATGTTGCAGGCGCCAGCGAAGGCACCATCGCCATGAAAGAAGGAGAAGTCCTGGCCGTGGTGGAGGAAGACAAAGGCGACGGTTGGACACGTGTCCGTAGGAGCAACGGGGACGAAGGCTACATCCCGACATCCTATGTCTCCATTTCGCTCCATAAATGACATGCACGCGAGAACAAAAAAGGACTCCCTTAAAAAAGCAAAACAAAAAAAACAAAAACTATTATCCAGTACGACCCTATGGGAGCCATCATGAAGACGCTACAGTGCCTATGGGCGGGGCCAGAGATGCATCCAGGAAGTAGAAGATAAGGTTGGCTAATACAAGTGTAGTCCCAAATTAGCAAAAGCACGGTGCTAACAACGGTTTGCTCTTCTTGTAATCCCACTTTACGAAAAACACGCAGCAATATTTTCCGTCACGGTACAAGAACACAAAGTGACGATTTTGCTTCCGCGTTAAAATGCGCAACATAATATCGTGTGAGAACGTGACAGAGTGACACCTCGAGTGTGTTTTCGTCGGTTGGTCGACAGCAGACAATCGTAGGCATATCGCTGTTGTCCTAACTCAAGCAAGGACATAGTGGTTACTTTTGCTGCATTCTCTACTCCATGTAATTTATTACAAATGTGTATGTACTTTTTTTTTTATTTGTCAGATGTCGCGCTATGAATTTAGTAGTTTTTTTTTTTTTTTAAATGACCTTGCACACGTAGCGGACAATGTAGTCACAAAAGGGAGCAGATGAATGCACATCAATTGTGCAAGTAGTGACTATTGTATTTATGTAAGATACGCTTTAGACACCACCAGACCACTATTGTCTTATTAAACTTTTAAAATTAACTCGTTGGCTGCCAATGACGGCAATAGGTGTCCGATCCTTTTGAAGGGGGCTGGCAGCGAATGGTCATTCCTCCCACTTCAAACAAATTGGACATCTACTAGTGACAAACTCGCAGCAGAAGGATGATCGGACTTCTATCATCGTCATTGGCACTGAGTTCGGATTTTTACAGTGTGATAGAGAAGTAAAAAAACGCTAATTCATCTTACTGTGTTGCTCTTACTTTGTCTTAATTCTGAAGTTTATTTTAAGCTGCGTTTCCCAGGAATCATTCGGTGCCTTTAAGGTTAGATTCAACTTTGTGTGTGTGTATGTGTGTGAATATTCACCATTTTTGCATTAAAATATTTTTCTTGGTCCAAAACTAAATAAATCTGGAGCACATTTCAAAGTTAAGTGTCATTTATACGCCTAGATAAATCAAGTACTGGACACGTGCTTCATTTTCTGTTAGGGCTGCAACTAACAATTATTCTCATAATCTATTAATCTGACAAATGAAATGAAATGTTTATTGTCATCATCATCGGTATCATTGACAATTACAAATGTGATATGATTAGCCCGAAGAAAGAAAGAACCAAGGAAAGACAAGGGCAGACGGGAGAAGCATATGCTTATCAATACCTGTCCCCCTACAGCCAAGGACGCACAATCAAACGGTAGAGTTGCATACATCACATTACATGAGCTTTTTTAAAACATTTTTTTAATTTTTTAAATTTTTCACATGAATTATCTTCCCAAAAGTTATTAATTGCCATGGCACTTTAGCAATGTTGTCGATTAGCGTGAGTTTATTGATTAGGGTGATCATCAAGTTTGTATAGGGAGGGATACCCGAGGGAGTCATGGAGGCCCACATCCGCTGCAATCCGCTCAGGTGGGTTAGTCGTCATCCGCCCTGGCCCGGTTCCCGCGAGCGAGCCTTTCTTGATCCCAGATCTCCGTAATGATTTTCGTCACCAATTGAGCTGCGGCATCACTAAACGCTGCTTGTTCCTTCTTCACCTGGGACAATTCATCACCGGCCTTGTTGACAGCGTCGCCGATGTTACGAGCAATCTCCATTGCCTCTTTGTGTGCCGCATCACTCTCACCGAGAATCGGTGTATCCAGAGGGCACCAATAAGCAGCGGGAGGGCGAGTGCCAGCAGCGAGCCGAAGATAAAGAGGTCCTCCACGTCCTCAATCTGGAGAGCCGTCAAGCATATGGGCCTCCATTTCCCCCAGGCATCCTCCGCATATCCAGACGTGAAGGTGTTGGCCGGACATGGCCGTTGGTTAGGTGTGGTTGCATTGTTGAAAAAATTCTGTCCAGTGAACTCCGCGTCCAGTCAAGCAGCTCCATTATATACGGTTGTTGAGATCACACGGCAGGCACGTACACGAGCAGATTAGCGATCTGAGTTTGCTACAGGGCATATTTTCCGGGCGTACAATGTTGTGACTTTGTCTCTGTCCCTGACATTCCATCATCTATTTGTTGTGGGAACATTTTGTTGTGGCTGTGTGTATGGCAGTAGTGTTATGTGTTATAACTGGTGTTCAAGTAGCGACTCAAAATGCTTTCCTTACAAGTCTTTTTGAAGTAACCAAATGATTATATGCTCGTAAGTGCTGGGTCACTGGTATTCCATAGGCGAGCGCCAATGTTTGTAACCAAAAATGATTTTAAGGTTGTTATGACTTTCCGATAAGAAAACAATCTGGTTCCTATCAGGTCGTAATTGGATTCCCTCAGTTGGAATCGAACTTGTAGGTTAGACGGGAGACCGTTTGAGTGGGCCTTGTTCATCATTTGAACAGTTTTGAAGTTTATCGGGTCATAAAATTTTAATAGCTTGAATTTGATGTAGAGCTCATTTGTGTGTGCTCTGAACGGTGCGTTGTGAATGATCCAAATTGCTTTCTTTTGAAAGATCAAAAGAGGATGGAGGTGAACCTTATGTGTGTGTCCCCAGATTTCCGAACAATAATTAAGATGCGGCAAGATAAGTGCATTGGAATTAAACGATTAATTGGATAAATGTCACTTTTACCTTCATAATTTAACGTGAAGTTGTTGTAAGCATGTTGTAAGTAACAATGATGACAAAACGGATGACCATTTCCGTCAAAAATATTTTATTACAGCATCCTGGCTTAACTGTAGTCTACAACTGTTCTAAGTATATACAGTGCCCTCCATAATTATTGGCACCCCTGGTTAAGATGTGTTTTTTTTAGCTTCTAATATATTTTTTTAATTCAAACAATATGGGACCTTAATGGAAAAAAAGAGAAAAATCCAACCTTCAATACAAGTGCATTTATTCAGTGGAAAAAAATCCCACATAAAGAAATAATTATTTGACATCAAATAATGTGTGTCACAATTATTAGCACCCCTGGTGTTAATACTTTGTACAACCCCCTTTTGCCAACAAAACAGCACCTAATCTTCTATAATGTTTCATAAGCTTGATTTTGTGTCTGGTGAATCATTTCTGTGTAGATCTGTAAAACTTTTTAATAGTCTAGTTTTAGTCGACGTTTCTAAAAATATTTTCGTCTGTAAAACTACATAAATTTACTCCATAAATAAATAAAGGTTTCCAGCTATTTTGAATGAACATTGGCAGACGAGCACATATTGTAGCATCTACAAGACAACGCCAACTTGGTGATAATACACACTCAGCATTACATTATTTTTGATGAAGTATACCCAGCTGGATGACACGAGCTGCAGTTAAAAAATGTTTTCAGAGTTTAAGAGGACGCTTGCGGTTAGCATTAGCCTAATGCGAATGCTATGCTAATGCTACGAGTTACAATTAGGCTAGGTTCATACTACAGGTCTTAATGCACAAATTCGATTTTTTGTCATGTTTTTTTGGTGTGCTTGTTCAGACTGCCTTTGTCCATTGAGACCATTCCAGTATTACTCATGCGCACTAATTCGCAGTCCGACACACGCTGAGCAAGAAGACCCGCATGCGCAGAAACATCAAACAAATGGCCACACATGCTGGCTGTCATCTGTCATTCCAGGGATATATTTTGCTTTTCAAAAAGAGGACACAAATAACAGACATCGATAATCCCCGTTTAGGCTTATATTCAAAGTTTATATGGATTGATAGCATGCACGCACTGTCCATGCATGTCACACACACATATGGGCAGTTTGCCTCGACTCTCGGCCGTGTTAGCAATGTTCAAATATTGCTCGTATAGAGCAGAGAGAAAACCGATCATTCTCAGGCTTATCCTCAACCCATTTACCCAACTACACATTAAATGTCACACATTGTGACAGAAACTATTGCGCATTTGGCATTCATCTAGTTATGCTTTAATCTCCAAAATCACGTTTTTAGCTCGTTATCGTCTCGTCATAAAAAAAAGTGTTCGTTGATGAAATATTTTCGCAATCGACATTGTTGAAAAAAATAACACTGCTGGTATATGAATGGATTTATGCATGTTATACGTGTTTTATATATTAAAAATGAGTTATTGTTTGTTAGATAGTAAAGTAGTCTCAAGTGCTAATATGCTTCTCCAAAACACAAACACACTTAAGACACTGATTAGCAAAACCGTTAACTAGCTTAGTGCATCATTCTAAATAGTAACGTCTCATCAACAAAGAATGCTGACAATACTATTGGCTTCATTAACTTGCCTCTGACGGAGGCACACTGGATCTAACAACACAAAAGACAATCTAACTCTTGACACTTTGTACAATGATTGATTCAGCAACCCGACCTGAGTGTAGCAGTGAACTCTCTGTTGCTCACTCGAGCGCGTGTATCCTCGCATTGCACACGAATAAGGACCCAAACTCATAGCTGTCCCTGTCCGCAAAAAGCGATTAGCAAATTCGTTGACAACTTATTTATAAAGTGATTTTAATCGGTTTAATCGATTAGTTGTTGCTGCTTTAATTCCTATGCTATATGCATTTTCTGGAAATGAACAGAATTCCGGTTTCAATAAATCGTAGAAAAAGTATCTGAACCTTTTGGAATTTCTCCCACTTCTGCATAAAGTTACCTTCAAATGTGAATGTGAAAAAATATTTGTTAAAATCTCATAGATAAAAAAAAAAAAAAAAAAAACCCTAATATTTTAATGAGGATATTATGCAAACAATGACAGAAGGGGCAAAAATAAGTCTTGAGAACCATCACATTTAATATTTTGTAGCCCCCCCCCCTTTGGCAGCAATAACCTCAACCACACACTAAGTAAGTAAGCAGAGTAAAAAGAGGGAGAAAAATACCACGACTTTCGTGTCTAATTTTTCACCGCCAAGCAAGCGTTACAATATTAAATCAAAATTAATGAAAACTAAATACTATTGAATATGTCATCATTATCATTTTAAAAATTTAAGTGACGGGTAAAAATAGATTATGACCGGATTTTTATGACCCTGTCAGTCAAAATGACATACAACGAAAAAGTCTAGCGCAACCTCTGATATATTATATGTGTGTGTGTGTATATATATATATATATATATATATATATATGTATATTATATTAAAATGGTCAAGTATTTTTTTTTTTTTTTTTTCAGAAAATGTTCTTTTTGTTGAAAATATGCAGTTCAAGTACTCTGATTTCTGTAGTCGACAATCATTCATTGAGGACTACAGAAATTGTCTCAACTTTATTTTAGAGACAGACCGTAAGTTGTTGAACGTGATTTACTTTTGTGAGCCAGATAAAATGACGTCGTGGGCTGGATCTGGCCCGCGGGCCGTAAGTTTAACACCATTGATTTAGATAATTTTATCCTGCAAAAGACGAGCCTTCATGTGTGTTCTTTAATTTTTTTTTAATTATGTTTACTCGGGTTATCTGATATTTCCGTTTGTTTGATTCTAGCGTTGTTTTCAAGTGCAACACTCTTTAATTCATAATTCACTACTCATAATATTTATCCGATTTAATTACTCTTGAGCAGCTGTTGAGAAATTTTACAGGTTTTTTTAATCATTGAAAACGTCACTGCATTAAAATTCATCCCTAGTGAAAAATGATTGCAGCCTCACTAGATGGCACTGTTGCATTTTCCCAGGGTAACAAGGCATACTGTATACATCATTCTTCTCCTCTTTGCATGATTATGTTTTCCATACAAGCCATGCATTTGCATACCTCATTAAGTTGCGTTGACTGCCTTTGAAAAAAGAGAGGGAAAAAAAAAAAAAAAAAAAAGATTAAACTGCTTTAGACTTGCTGCTGGAGCTCTCATTAGCAGCCAAAATAGAATTCTGCTATATAATGAACGGACTACTATGACAATCGCAAGATAATTATTTAATACAAATCCTGATGTTGCTTTAAAGGTTATATACATGCATTCACTCAGGCCTCTCAGGGGGGCTGCCCCATTGTCCACTTTTTGACTGACACGATGGCACCTGGGAACAAGTTGACCTCTGCCATGAAACTTAAAACAAAGAAAATTTGTGTACCCGCTACCAACTTTGTTGACAGAGGACGAGGTGTGGCAGGCTGTGTTTGACCAGGTCAGGGATGAGTCAAACTCATAGTTGTCATAGTTACTCTTTCTTTGGGAGGGCCTTTATGCCCAGTGAAAACGGATTAAACGTCAGGGGACGTCAACGACAACTGAATGAGGACTGACATGAATATTTGACTAATCGTTCAGCAAATGAATCATCTATTATGATAGTCAATAAATTGTTTACAGACAATGTTGATGTTAATAAAAAAAAAAAAAATATATATATATATATATATATATATGTATTAGGGCTGTCAAACGATTACAATTTTTATTCGAGTTAATTACAGCTTAAAAATTAATTAATCGTAATTAATCACAATTAATTGCAATTCAAACCATCTGTAAAATATGCCATATTTTTCTGTAAATTATTGTTGGAATGGAAAGATAAGACACAAGATGGATATATACATTCAAAATACAGTACATAAGGACTGTTTGTTTATTATAACAATAAATCAACAAGATGGCATTAACATTATTAACATTCTGTTAAAGCGATCCATGCATAGAAAGATTTGTTCTTAAAAGAAAAATGTTAGTACAAGTTATAGAAATTTTATATTAAAAACCGTCTTAATGTTTTTGTTTTAATAAAATGAGTAAAATTTTCAATCAAAAAATAAACTAGTAGCCCGCCATTGTTGATGTCAATAATTACTTACACAATGCTCATGGGTGCTGAAGCCTATTAAATCAGTCGCACCTAAGCGCCAGCAGAGGGTGGCAAAACTCCATAAAAAACAATTAACAAGCAGTTCACTGTACTGTCATTTAAATCTGTCTGAGCGGGGGGAGTGCGTTAATTGCGTCAAATATTTTAATGTGATTAATTTTAAAAATTAATTCGCCCGTTAACGCGATATTTTGGCAGCCCTAATATATATATATTTCCATTTAAAAAAAAAAAATAGGTGGGAAACATTCAGTATTCTTTTTAAATTTAAACTTTATTTTTTAACTAGAAAATGCAATTTCTGGAAATTGGCGACGGTAGCTTTGCTTTCGCAGGGTAGCCCCTTGGGGTCATGTTCTGCTTATTTCAGGTCACTTCCTGTTCATCTCGGGGCATTTCAGGCTCACTTCCGGTTGCTATCAGGTCATTTCCTGTTGATCTTTTCAAGTACATGGCCGTCAGTGGTGTCAACTTAAATATGCGTCAATCGATAGAATCGACTTATATGGTCATCAGTGGCATGGGCGTGCATGGTTTTTCTCCCATTGAAAATGAATGGGAAAGTTTGTCCATTAGAAATGAATTGAGCGAATGGTAAAGTTTTTGGTGAATTTTGAGGGAGCCGTAGGTTTTTTGGCAAATTCTGTAGACAACTTTTTAGGGGGGTCATTCGAAAGATTCCCTGCATCGCACAATAATTGCGGTCATTTCGATCTTTGAATGGTGTCGATGCCAAACGACTTGGGCTGTGCGGCGCACTGAAGAAACGCCATTCAAAAGAAAAAAAAAAAAAAACAAATACTGTAACATAGATGGTTGCTTTTGCATTACATGCAAAGCTACCATCAATTAAAAAAGGAAAAATGAAAAATGGGAATATTCTCTTTTTATAAATTTAACCATTTTTATCTTTTATTTAGTTTTTAATTAACATAATAGAGAAGAAATCTGTAAACATTCTTCTTCACAAACATTAGAAAACTAAGGGGTAAACATTCTATTTTAATAATTTAAAAAAATGTAATTAATGTGAAAAAAACCCAGCAAATGCGCTCAGATTTTTGGACAAGGGAAATTTTACCTGAATTGACTTCAGCAAAAAACAGGAAGTCGATGCACATAATTTATTTTCGAGGGCCGCACAAAATGAAGTGGCGGGCTCGAGCGGGCCACCAGTTTGACACCAATGGCTTTGGTGTTAAGTGAGTCCCTTCACATTCACGGCTCAAATAATAACAATAATAATATTATTAATACATTTTACATAGACTTCATAATGATATTGACGGGACAAGGGGTGCGGGGCTGATTAATAGGGGGCCTTGTTGGCGTGGCCGTCAAAGCTGTCCGAGTGGAATCACAAAGAGTTTTTTTCATTGAAAATTCTTGTGAATAAATGCTTAAATCCCTGAATTCTTTATAGATATGGACGTAAAACAGTCTCGATTTTTGGTAAATGCAAAAAAAAAAAAAAAAAAAAAAGCAAAAAAACCTGCCATTCGCCTTTTTTTTTTTTTTTTTTTTAACGTACAGTAAATATGTCAAAGTACGATGCTAGTCTGTTAGTCAATGTGGCGGCACCCATATGTAAACAGCTTTTCCGGTAAAACTTGTTGTGAATAAATGGTTAAATCCCTGAATTCTTTATAGATATGGACGTAAAACGGTCTTGATTCTTTGTTAAAAGAGCAAAAAAAAAAAACGGGCAGTTAGCATTTATTTTATGTAAATATGTTGAAGTGATGCTAGTCTGTTAGACAATGTGGCGGCAGCCTTCCTACAAAGAGCTTTTTACGTTGAAAATTCTTGTGAAAAAACAAAAAATTAAACAATTACCTTGAATCCTCGAACAAATTACTCCTGAGACAGTCCTTCCTGTTTGTATGTGGTACTAGGGATGGGCGATACCAGTGATTTTGGATTCGATCCAATACCAAGTAATACCAGGGCCAAATATTGCGATCCCGATCCGATATCGATACCGGAAGTTCATATATATATGTATATATATATATATATATATATATATATATATTATACATATAACCCTGCAGTTTTCAGCCATTCTGATGATATCTAATGTACAACTACAGCAAGCACTCAAAAACTATTAAAAGTCTCTGTGTCAAATATGCATTGCAATGGAAAAACAGCTGCTTTTAATAACTAGCAAAGCAGTGTCCCTACAAACTCACAAACCAATCCATCAACAACAAAATCTGATAAGTCAGTCTCACTCTAACCATGACTCTTAAATTCATATGCACAAACTATTTCCCTGCTACACGTTGTATTTGATCAAATTTTAATCTACCTAAATCAAATAGTTTTGATCAAATTAAAGAACGAATTAATAGTAGCATGTTACCGCCCTCTAATGGTAGATCATTAAAAACAAATCCAATAAACAACAGCACTTTCCGTTTTTGAGTTTTATTTTACTAACACAATTTTCAAAGATTTTGAAATAATTAAAACAGACCTTTAACAAAATAAAAGTAAATAGGAACAAAACATAAGAAATCAAGCATTTAATTGTAACATAAAACAATATGGAAATTTAAAAATGTTAAGTAATAATTTATATATTTCTTTTAATACCCAACCTGCTTGCTCGTAGTTCACTTGACTATCCTATGGACGGTGATGTGGGCTGATTTGTCCTCATTGCATCAGAAATTAATAAAATGGAGAGTCACATTTAGGATACAGTAATACTTCACCGTTAAATATGTCATGGTGGTCATTTTACCTTTTTTATATAATGCGGTATGAACTTTGCTTTTCACAATAAGATGTAGCTATAACTTTCCGTTACAAAGCGTATTCAATAGTGCTGCAAAGTTGTTTTTATGTAACATGACAAAAACGCCTTATTTATCGTTTCATATTGCACATCAGCCACTAATGCTTATATTGTCTCTGATTATCTGTTAGCACCTCCATTACCTGGATAAGTCCTCCCTTTCGCAAACGCCACTTCTAAAGTACTTTGCTTTTGCTTCGGCGGCGTGGTCTTGTCTTTTCTCGTGTCCTCCTCGGCTTGAGCGGCACGTTTTTCATTTATTTCGTCGTGTGCTTCGGGATGCATGTTTCTAAAATGTTTCTTGAGGTTTGTGGTATTAGGCACAAACTGTGCACTTAGCCTCGTTGCTATTTATTAAAATGAATTATTTCCAAACCAGACTTCTTTTACCATCCGTCGTCGATGCCGCAGCCATGCTACCAGGCTGGTAGTACCAGCTTCCAAATGTTTGTTAGTTATGACTGACTGTGTTGCTGCCTCGTGAGAGGGGCGGAGGAAAAGCATGCTGATCGACACAGGATAGGGACGTAAATGGGGGCGGGAGCAGACGCCGGTGCACTGCTTATGTGCGTGTGGAACGCGAAAGGGAAAAGTAGTACAAAAAGTGTGCACAAACATATACCCAAAAAATAGACAAAGAAAATATAATATATTAATTCTAAATATCGATACTTTTGCTTGGCGATCGATACCTAAAACTTAACGCGCTGGATCGAAATATCGATATTTTGGTATCGATCCGCCCATCCATATGTGGTACAGCTTTCGTACTTTTTCAACCTAAATTCGGCGTTGGATTGCTGCATATGTCGCTGCGACCGACTGCGAATAACTGAAGCGGATTGTGGGATGGCCCCCTACCTGAAGGCATGGTGCAGTGAAGGTCGAATCCGACACGTCAATATCATTATGAAGTCTATGACATTTTATTTCAATGGGCCTTTCAGGACACTTAAAGTCACCAGAGGTGGGAAGAGTAGCATTATTTGTCCAAAGAGCATGAGTGCCCTCTAGTGGAGAAAACATTTCCTATTACTAAAAGGATCATATCTCTGGGTTTCTGTGGTCAATCGGTACCAAATAAAAACTGGGACGAGAGATTAAAATCCGTGCTTTCGACTCATGTTAACGGCAGCACTCTATGTCAAATAAGAAAAAAATTTATGGTGCTTTAAAGACGCCACATGATTGAACGGCCGGCGTGATCATAGAACGGCATGCTTGAGTCTGATTGGTATAATGGAGTCTTGTGATTATTGTTGTGGTGTCTCATTGGTGAAACTAAATGAGCCACTGTCTTTGGCAAAAAAATAAAGTAAGTAAAATCTAATATGTAGAATAAAGAAGAAAAAATGTAATGACTAGTGTAGCCCAAAGTAGCGGAGTAAGAGTAGTGTTTTTTCACAAATCTACACAAGTAAAAGTAAAAAGTATGGCTCAGTAAATCTACTCTTAGAAGTACATTTTTCTCAAAAAGTTACTCAGGTAAATGTAACGGAGTGAATGTAACACTTTACCACCCACCTCAGAAAGTCACCCTAAAAGATTTAAAACAATAAAATAAAGTTAAATAGACACATACAAATTAAATAACAAAACAAAATACAATCAAATTGAATAATAATCAATAAATATGTATTTAATTGTGATTTGAAGGGGTTAACTACGTCCGAAGTCTTAATATGTTTATGGAGGTTGTTCCAGAGGTGAGGAGCTGAGTAGCTGAACACTTTGGACCCCATGGTGATCAAGCCGGCAGAATGATGAAGGACCTGAGGGTGCGGATGAGAACGTGTATATGGAGGAGGTTGGCAAGATACAGAAGGGTCAGGTGCTCTAAGGTTAAAAGAAGGGTAATGCGGAACTTTATGGGAAGCCAGTGCAGAACGGGTGTAATGTAAATCACGGACGGAGATGACATCCAAACTCTTAACCTGAGCAGAGGAGTTGTCAATGCAAATTGCTTTTGATGAGATGGGTTCAGTACAGTGGTGGATGAAGTACTCACTTAAATTTTTTTTTTTTTAAACTTAAGTAAAAGTACAGATACAGGTGCAAAAAATACTTTAATAAAAGTTCAAGTATCTAAGAAAAAAATTACTTAAGCAAATATTTTTGTACTTTTACTTAATAATTGACTTCACGAGTAAAGGTATTTTCTCCCAGTGCAAAAATGTAATATACGTATATACTGGTCCTTCTAAAAAAAAAAAACATATTGTGATAAAGTTCATTATTTTCTGTAATGTACTGATAAACATTAGACTTTCATATATTTTAGATTAATTTCACACAACTGAAGTAGTTCAAGCCTTTTATTGTTTTAATATTGATGATTTTGGCAAAAAAGTCAAGAAAAAAATGAAATCCCTATCTCAAAAAATTTGCATATCATGAAAAGGTACTCTAAAGAGCTACTAACCTAATCATCTGAATAAACGAACTAACTCAAAACCCCTGCTAAAGATTCCTGTGGCTTTTAAAAACTCCCAGCCTGGTTCATTACTCAAAACCGCAATCATGGTCAAGACTGCCTACCTGACTGCTGTCCAGAAGGCCATCGTTGACACCCTCAAGCAAGAGGCTAAGACACAGAAATACATTTCTGAGCGAATAGGATGCTCCTAGAGTGCTGTATCAAGGCACCTTAGTGGGAAGTCTGTAGGAGGGAAAAAGTGTGGTAGGAAACACTGCACAACCAGAAGAGGTTACCGCACTCTGAGAAAGATTTTGGAGAAGGGCCGATTCCAGACCTTGGGGGACCTGCAGAAACAGTGGACTGAGTCTGGACTAGAAACATCCAGAGCCACCGTGCACAGGCGTATGCTGGAAATGGACTACAGGTGCCGCATTCCCAAGGTCAAGCCACTTTTGAACCTGAAACAGCAGCAGAAGCGCCTGACCTGGGCTACAGAGAAGCAGCAATGGACTGTTGCTCAGTGGTCCAAAGTATTTTTGTCAGATGAAAGCAAATTTTGTATGTCAGTCATTCGAAATTCAAGGTGCCAGAGCTTGGAGGAAGACTGGAGAGAAGGACATGCCAAAATGCCCGAAGTCCAGTGTCAAGTACCCACAGTCAGTGATGGTCTGGGGTGCCATGTCAGCTGCTGGTGTTGGTCTACTGTGTTTTATCAAGAGCAGGGTCAATGCAGCTAGCTATCAGGAGATTTTGGAGCCAAATGATTGTGTTTTCTAAATAATATTAATATCACTTAGTCATTACCGAGGGCGTACTTTTGGTCTCAACATTGGTAGGGACGCTATAACGGCATAGCCTGCATGTACATTTTGTTTCTGGGGATGGGACATTAATAAGATCAAACAGAGGCCCAGGGTCAGGGCTATATTTCTCACAAATATGCTGATCTTTTTCCTACATAAAGATGAAAAAAGCTAAAAATAAATAAATAAAAAAAATAAAAAAGGAAAGTTATTTTCATGGGAATACGTCTTTTTTCAAAATGGGCGAATTCCCCTTTGCTTCATATTCCTATCAAAGGAAATTTACAGTGGGAGTATCTGAACCTTATCCATCTGCTTGATTTTGACAAAGATCAGATCACATTTGATGGTGGTTTTATGCAGAAATGTGAGAAATTCCCATAAATTTCAAATACTTTTTCAGACTACTGTCCCTATGGAAACCTACACCCTTGCCCATTACGAATATGTCATGAAATGACGCCATGTTGGAGAAAAAAAAATGTTCCTGGCTTTTAATCATTTTATTTGTCTTGCTTGGGTCCAAACTAAATTAAAAAGTGCCTATAACAAGGTTAAAGTTTGGCTTTGCTAAAATTTGAGACTATATTCAAAATTTCCGATTTCACGTCCTAGTGATGGAGAAATATTTATGTTAAATGTCATTTCTTCATGTTTCAGGTCAAACTAAGTCTATAAAATGAGGAGGAAAATATACATATATGGCGGAAAACAGTCAGGTGACTTGAAGTTCTGCTCTGAGACCCCCAATTTGGCCAAATTTCAAAATTGTCCTATATGCATGTGTGATACATCAGTGGAATGCTTAAAATCCCAATTTTCTGGGAGAAGAAAAATTTTCATCAGGAGGGCATTTAAAAAACAAAGAAAAAAAAAATTAAACAGCAAAACTCTTAACTGGAGGTGAGAGCATGCGAGAGAATAAATAAAGACGCTATGATTTTAACGAGATATTATTGCGTACTTACCTCTTTTCGATTCAAAAACTCCATGTAGCATGTATCACCGAGTGTCAAGAGTCAAGACACATCTGTGAATGGCCACAGCCGGATTTTTGGGGGAATTTTGTGGGTGGAACATGGTAATATAACAAGGGTCGCGATGCAGAAATCGCAGACATCATGGAGTGGTCGAGATTTTCATTTTCATATATTTACCCTTTTAAACTTTTTTTTCTCAATTTTTCTTTGTTTGGACCGATTATTTATCATCTAACATATCAGGGAAAATGCGACAGTGACAAAAAATTACATTTAAGCAATAGTTATAAGGTAGATATCTGTGACTTTTTTACAGACGCCAATTTTTTCATTGTTACGTAATTTGTTTATAAGTTTAAAATATGCGAATTAATAATTTTTAAAAGTAAATATTAGACCGCAATTAATGATTCTAAGCTAAAAATGACAGACCTTTCGAATAATAAATACGATTACTTACCTTCTTTTTATGGCTAGGTCGAAACAAAAGCGGTTGCGCTACATCTGTAAACAGGAGTTTCCAGGGTAAAACGGACAAATTAAAAATAGTTTGGGGACTTAATGCGCCATGAATCTGCTATGGCAGCATAAAGACATTGTTCTAACAAACACAACAGTTCTTTTGGCTTAAAATACAGCAGTTTATTTTAAAGAGGGGTGAAAGTGCAGAAACAGTTTTTTCAGCCTTGTCGGTGTTTTCCGCCATATATATAAAAGCAATAGAAAGTACAAAAGTAAAGTGGAAAATAGAATTTCAAAGTCGTGACCACAAACCCAACCTATTCGGGGAAACAAAAGTTTCATATTTTTTCATATGTCTTTGCGACAAAACAAAATAGGATATACCACTTAGAACCTGGGAGGAAAATATGTGTTGAACGGTGTAATTCAACTGTGAGGTCTTCTTAACTCTTCTGCCGATGACGGTGCTAGATTTTCAATGGATTGGAAAAACTCAAACTCACGGAATAACATGTGCCAATATCTTAAATTCAATTAAATATTACCACTAACTTCATTGCCAACTTGGAGAAAAGTGAACTGTTTCAGAAGCTCTCCCGGCCTTCTAGCATATTTCTTCCTCCTCAAAGCCACATTAAACAATTTTATGTGACCAGAGGCAGGGTAAAAATACTGAATAATTAAACATTTCAAGTTGAGGTTTTGCATATAGCTCCTATTTAGAAAGACACTTTGTGGTATGTAAAATTAAAGTCATGAAT
This sequence comes from Corythoichthys intestinalis, assembly GCF_030265065.1. Lineage (NCBI taxonomy): Eukaryota > Metazoa > Chordata > Actinopteri > Syngnathiformes > Syngnathidae > Corythoichthys > Corythoichthys intestinalis. The sequence continues at coordinate 5,649,790 of NC_080410.1, read as the reverse complement.
TAACAAAAGGACTTTTTTTTTTTTTTTTGTGAATGAATACAACATTGTGAATGTAAAAATAGGAGTTATGATGCTTAAAAAATGCCCTTTGTTCATTCCTGTTGCTGTGTTTACCACTTGTTTTTATTTTTATTTATATGTATAATACAATGTGCTTTGCTTCACATTAAAATGGGCAAGAAACATTTGTACATTTATATTGAGAAAGCAAAAATTTGTTGGACTTTTTACATCCTTTCATTAATGCATTGAGGTTGCCCCAGTTTCTTTTAAATTTAACGATACGAATGAGCAACCGTGAAATCAAACAAGGACATTTGAGCTAAAAGCAACGTTTTGTCAAGCCGTTTATATGGAAAACACCGTTAATGATGGTAAAGAGGTACCACAAGTAGCATCGCTAGGTCTCATGCTGCTCATTACGTTTACTCTTACTCTTGTGATGTTGATGAAAGACTACATGAATTTTATTTATTCACAAGTTGAAGTAGAATTTGGTGTTTAGTTATATTGCTATAGCTCAGTGCTTCTCAGCTATTTTCTTTTAACCATCCCCCTAGGAAATGGAACCCCCCCCCCCCCCCCAACTCTCTGCCGCTACTGTAAATAGTATCATTTGTCCATAAAAAAAAAAGTTGCATCCAAACTAAAAATACACTCAAGGTGCATTTTTTGAACATTTGATACTGAAAAATGAAATGTAATAAAATCAATAAATAATAATAAATACAAATGAATTAGGAGCATTAGCCCATGAGTACAATATGCCAAACAATTTGACCCAAAAAACAAAAATTAATAGAACAAAAACGACCGTGTCATTGGACAGTTTTTTTTTGTTGCTGCAGGCAGTATTAGCTCCTTTGCTATGGCGTAGTGCTATTTTTCACTGAGCAACTTGGTGTGCCACCTTATATGATGCTAGCAGTTCTCACTGGTTTACTGATGTAACACAGACAAAGCTAGACGATTGTTGGCAATATTTGGCACATTTTTACTGAACGGAAAAAAAAAATCAAGCAGCTTATCAATGTGGTTGGGGTCTAATGTCTTTAAGTGATGTCTTAAAATGCCTATGACAGCAAAAAGCATGTTTATTTCATATCTAACGCGGTATTTTATGCTCCCGAATGAAATGGACCGCTTGGATGTGTGTGTAAGCGATCGCTTTATAAATTTAATTTTTTGAATCTCACACCATGAAAATGAGCGACTTCCTGGATTGAAGACGAATGCGAATGTGATGTCACCTGGGTCAGCAACTCACAATACAGCATTGCTTTATAGCATGCAGATGGACTGCCGATTCATCTGATTTTGCGGATTAATTTGTTTATTTTTCGCATCACGCCAGCCAAATGTGCCGCAGGCTTTTGTTGCTGCACCAGGGAGAGACGTGTGAACCTTTTTGGGTTTCAAAAAGTTCCCGTTCACCGTGGAGATTGGCCAAAACAAGTCCGACAACTGTGGGACCATTCGACTTACGAGGAAGTGAGTAAACTACGTGTTTTGTATTAAGTCAAATACTTGGATCATGGCACACGTTTTAATAAAGAGGTGGCCTGCATTTTGTGGCTGACAATCCTACTTGTCCACCGAGAAGGCCACTCGGCCAACGACCGCCGGCTTGTCGCATACCCCCCTCGGTCCTCTTAGCGTGCCCGCCGAAAGAGCGCTATACTCGGCTTATGCCGTGCAAATTAAAAATAGTTCGGGGACTTAATGCGCAGTTAATCTGCAATGGCAGCATATAGACATATTGTTCTATCAAACACAAGAGTTCTTTTTGCTTAAAATACAGCAGTTTATTTTAAAGAGGGGTGCAAGGGCAGAAACTGCTTTTTCAGCCTTGTCTGTGTTTCCGCCATATAGATATATATAAATAAAAATGAATCATAGCAAAAGGTTTATTTGTAAAATTATAGATTTCCCATCAAGTATCCAAAGTCATGTTAGCTATCATGCTAGCAAAGCTAGCCTAAGGACTAACCTTAGCACATAATGTCCCCTCTGTTACATCCAAAGGCACCCTATAAGAAAAAAAAATACCAATGCAATTCATTTAAACTTTAAATTGATTGGATGTCTACGAATGATGAACAGATTTAGTTTTGGTTTAAATTTTAAGAGCCACGTGATTAAAAATCTTCAACAGTACCGTAACATTTAATGGTTTTATTTATGTTGCAATGTTGTTTTTGGCAGCCCTTTCAATGTTTGTCTTGGTCTTTTGAATGAAAATACTTATTAGTTTTAGTCATATTTTAGTCATTTTAAAATGTGTTGGTCTTTGTGTACTTTTAGTCGACGAAATTTCTTACAAATTTCGTCTAGTTTTCGTCGACGGTTACTTAAAATGTTTTCGTCCAAAAATAACGGTTTGCTACATTTTCAAATGAACATAGACAGACGAGCACATATTGTAGCTTCTACAAGGACAATGTTAACTTATACTAACTTAATAAAAATTTAGTCAACCGCTAATTGTGCAAGTTCTCCTACTTGAAAAGATTAGAGAGGCCTGTAATTGTCAACATGGGTAAACCTCAACCATGAGAGACAGAATGTGGAAAAAACGTAACAGAAAATCACATTGCTTGATTTTTAATAAATTTATTTCCAAATTAGAGTGGAAAATAAGTATTTGATCACCTACAAACAAGCAACATTTCTGGCTGTCAAAGAGGTCTAACTTCTTCTAACGAGGTCTAACGAGGCTCCACTCCTTACCTGTATTAATGGCACCTGTTTTAACTCATGATCGGTATAAAAGACACCTGTCCACAACCTCAGTCAGTCAGTCACACTCCAAACTCCACTACGGCCAAGACCAAAGAGCTGTCGAAGGACACACCAGAGATAAAATTGTAGACCTGCACCAGGCTGGGAAGACTGAATCTGCAGATGGTAAAACGCATGGTGTAAAGAAATCAACTGTGGGAGCAATTATTAGAAAATGGAAGACATACAAGAGGAGAAAGAATACTGAATTGCATCCGAAGAACACCATACCCACTGTGAAGCATGGGGGTGGAAACATCATGCGTAGGGGCTGTTTTTCTGCAAAGGGACTAGGACGACTGATCTGTGTAAAGGAAAGAATGAATGGGGCCATGTATGAAGAGATTTTGAGTGAAAATCTCTTTCCATCAGCAAGGGCATTGAAGACGAGACGTGGCTGGGTCTTTCAGCATGACAATGATCCCAAACACACGGCCAGGGCAACAAAGGAGTGGCTTCGTAAGAAGCATTTCAAGGTCCTGGAGTGGCCTAGCCAGTCTCCAGATCTCAACCATATAGAAAATCTGTGGAGGGAGTTGAAAGTCTGTGTTTCCCAACGACAGCCCCAAAACATCACTGCTGTAGAGGAGATCTGCATGGAGGAATGGGCCAAAATACCAGCAACAGTGTGTGAAAAGCTTGTGAAGAGTTACAGAAAACGTTTGGCCTCCGTTATTGCCAAGAAAGGGTACATAACAAAGTATTGAGATGAACTTTTGGTATTGACCAAATACTTATTGTCCACCATGATTTGCAAATAAATTCTTTAAAAATCAAACAATGTGAGTTTCTGATTTTTTTCCCACATTCTGTCTCTCATGGTTGAGGTTTACTCATGTTGACAATTACAGGCCTCTCTACTATTTTCAAGTGGGAGAACTTGCACAATTAGTGGTTGACTAAATTTTTATTTGTCCCACTGTATATATGTTTATTTCCTTTTCATTAGGCATTAAATTGCTGGTGCGACTTATACTCAGATGCGACCTATAGTCCGAAAAATACGGTATCTTTAATCATGTGTTGTTTTTTTAATTAAGATATATTATTAAAAAAAAGTTTTTTGTTCTTACCCAGTATTACTGTCCCTTTAAGAACATGTGGTAAGCAATTTTACTTTTTCCAGTTTTATGAAGTGCCTTCAATGTGGCTGATCATAATGTGTCCACTCTGTAGAAGAAATTATTTGATTTGAATCGTTTCTAAGGGTTATTTGTAAAATTATACCTTTCTCATCAAGTAACCATAGTCATGTTAGCTATTATGCTAGCAAAGATAGGCTAAGGGCTAACTTTAGCACAAAATGTCTCATCTGTTAGTGTCCACTCAGTTACATCCAAATGGCACCCGTTCAACACTTTATCATTTACTTCGTCTGCACAATTTCATGTACAACACAACGACAGACAGTAAAAGCGCCACGTCTGGCTGAGTGTGTATTGCACAAAAACACCAGGATAAAAGCATATGCGTGTGTTTGTATCTGTCTCGCTGTGTGTGGTTGGGGGGGAGGGTCTTGTTTTCCTGTCAAAATTGCTGCTACTAAATTACAGTAACTAAAAGCATGCCATGTTGTTTTTTGTTTCAATAAAATAACATAGTAACAAGACGAAAAGTGGGAAACAAACATTGCAATTATCAACAGCAAGCTGGAAATAACTGAATTAAACTGAAAAAAATAAAAAATTTAAATTGCTACTTGAAGAGAGTCCATCGTCCATCTTTTGAAATGTGTGGTACATAAGGGTAAATAACAAAGTATTGAGATGAACTTTTGGTATTGACCAAATACTTATTTTCCACCATGATTTGCAAATACATTTTTAAAAAATCAAACGATGTGATTTTCTGTTTTTTTCCCCCCCACATTCTGTCTCTCATGGTTGAGGTTTACTCATGTTGACAATTACAGGCCTCTCTAATATTTTCAAGTGGGAGAACTTGCGCAATTAGTGGTTGACTAAATACTTATTTGCCCCACTGTACTAGGCAGGAAAAGCAGTGCATTATTATTAATAATACCCACGTAGAATCCATGAACTGTATCTAAAAATAAATAAATAAATAAATAAATTGTTGGAGCGTTTAAGAGGATGCATGCCATGCTGAAGTTGATGCTAATGCTAACGCGAATGCTATGCTAACGGGTAACTCACGTTGGTGATACGACCGAAACAATGCTACGATGCAAGCTGACGTACTACACGTACAATATGTCACGCATTGTGAACATTTTCGTCTCGTTGTTGCTCGTGAGACGAAAACTGGCATTTGTCTCGCTCTAGTCTCCAACGGCACGTTTTTAGCTAGTCATCGTCATGTCATCATCATGAAAAAAAAATAACACTGTTATGTAGTGTCAAAGATTATTACTGAATTATGCTAAAACAAATGCAAGCAGTGTGATTTTTAAAATTAGCTTAAATTAGCAAATTTTTTCACTTTTAGTATTTTCCCCCCCAGAAGCAGTGACGTGCGGTCAGGGGAGGCAGGTGAGGCAGAGCCTCACCTGTCATCATGACAAAAAAATAATTATAGCATCAAATTTATATTAATATTTGTCCATTGCTCTTTATGTATAACTCATTTCAAACATTTTTTATAGTCAAAATCGCTGAATTTGCCAATTTCCTGTTCAAATAAAGAAATGAAACGAGAGGTGCGGCAGCAACGAGTAAAGCCTCACCTCTGATTGCGCAATCCATAACAAACTGGGTTGATACATGGAATTGGAGCGTGCTGGTTGCCGTACATCTGCATGTCGCCATTATAATGTTTCCAGATACGTTTATTTGACCTGATTTTCCACAGTCTGGCTAATGTTTTTAACCCTTAAAGTTTAATGTTTGTTAGCGATATATTTAGTTTTGCTGATGGGAAATGAAACCACAGTGAAAAGGCACAGCTTGCGGCAGATAGTACTCTGCCGCACTGAAAGGGGGCGTACGTGAAACTGGACTTTCCGTCAAGAGTGGACGCGATTAACACCACACCGGAGCTAAAAGGTTTGCTTCAAACTGCGGGACAGAAGATAACTCGCGCTTTTCAAACGGACTGGTACACCCGAAAAGACTGGCTATGTGGCTGTCCTTCGAAAAATCGCCTTTGCTGCTTTCCCTGCCTTTCCTTCTCAACTTGTGCCAATGTCTGGACTAACACGAGATATTGTGACATTAAAAAACTACCACGAAGCCTCAGCAAACACGAGAGCTCGACCATTCACATTCAAAGCCTGATTGCTTTAAAAACTTTTGGAAGCTCAAGGATCGATTTGGCTTTGACGAACAGCGGAAGCTCAACGGTAGCATCCAGAATGCTAAGGTAAAGAGTTTGAAAGACCTCATTAATGCAACCTGCATCCTAGCTAAACAGGAGTTAACATTTCGTGGTAACAATGAGCGTGTAAGCTCTTCTAAACGTGGCATATATGTAGAACGATTACATGGTTTTGCTGAGAAAGATGGAAGGTTAGCTTGACAGAGCATTTGGACACATCACTGTGTGTTCTGGCTTGTCAAATAGAACACAGCGATCTAATTGAAGCAATCCTCTCCATTGAGGCGGAGAGATTTTTTTTTAAAGTAAAGGAAAATAAGGAGGACTTTTACAAAAAGGGCGTAGGTTTGCATAGGGACAGTAGGGACATAACACTACCAACTTTTCAGGATGCTAACGTTGTCTCCACCAACTTTTAAGCAACCTTACCTTTTTTGCATGATATAATGTTCAGTTATACAGAGAATTTAGATTTTTCAATAGTTCCATATGTTGTAAGGATAGAATTGACCCTACCATTATTAAGTGAATTATTTTCATTATGTTTATGTTTGCTAATAAAAACCAGACCTTTATTCAGGAAGTTTTCAAAATGTTTCTTTAGTATTTTTTGAAAACAAAGGTTTGAATCGAACAGTGTATCATCTGAACCAATGCACGTAAAAGTTATTATCAGTAGATAAGGATTTATTTTGCATTGATCATTTTGCCCATTAATTAAGTTCTTATACATGAGAAATGTGGCCCTTTGCCCCCTTCATCCAATCTGTTTGGTCTTATTAATGTCCCGTCCCCAGCAAAAAGTGTACCTATAGGCAGGTTATGCTGTTATATCG